>NC_136497.1:41035600-41410600 GCF_053919585.1 Euprymna scolopes | reverse complement strand
GAAATCACGCTTCTCACTCAAAAAATTGCAAAATATACAAGAGAAAGAACTCCTGACAATCAAATAGCAAAAAAAAAAAACAGAAGCTTCCAAGAAGCCCGTAAAAATGTAACAAATTACACCAAAAACATATATATAACAATAACCCAACAAGCAAACAAAATACGCAACTACATAAACACTACTACATTCTTTCATTATGTTTGGGATATAAACTCCAAACATAACGGAAGAACTAAAAAAACATACTCAAAGAATTGAAATCCTTTTTATCCAAACTTAAAATAAATCTTAACAGCCAAATAAAAATCAGAAATGAACCACCTAGCATAAATGGAGACAAAACAAAGGAAATCGAAAATTCTCAGCAAAATCGGAGAATCAGCCACTACAGAAACTATACACTCCCTCCAAAAACATAACAAATCCATTGAAGTTAGATCCCAAAAACCTTATACAAGTGAATATAAATATCCTACAGTGAAATTGCAGAGGTGCAAAACCAAATTATTAAAAAATTAAACATATGATAGCCAAATACAACCCCAGTATAATTGGCCTCCAGAAAACCCTGCTAAAATAAACGGACAATATCACCCTCAATGGATACCACATCTACAAACAAATAGATCAGAAAGAGATAACCGATCAATTGGTCGCACCACAATTATGATATAAAACCAGATACCACATATGAAATTACAACTCCAAACAAACTTCTAAGCAATAGCAATTAAAGCTTCACTCCACCGACAAACAGCTATCTGTTTAATCTACATTCCACCTAAATACAAACCGAAATTGAAGCTCTGATAACACAACTCCCCACTTCTTTCATTTTAATGGGGAACTTCAATGCTCACAGCAAAATGTGGGGATGGGAAAAAAAATAAACAAACTGGGAAAATTATTGAATAACTACTGGACTAATCTGAAATATGTATACTCGATGATAAAACACACATACCTTTACCAAGGCACAGGAACGACATCAGTTATTGACCTAACCCTATGCTCTCCTACAACATTTATGGACTTACAATGAGTGATACATAATGATCAGTGTGGCAGTGATCACTTTCCAATTTTTTCTCAAACTCGGGAACCTGCAACAGAATAAACCAATAAAACCGAAATGGCAAATCCATAAAGTTAACTGAAGTTAAGGCTAGAGGGGATTACTTTCGAAAATATTGGCGAAAAAAGCGGTCCCACCCTGTAGAAAAGTGCCCAGTTAAGGGTGAAGGAATTAATGTTTTAGCCAATTTTTCGATATTTGTTGTCCAAAGGGTCGGTCTTCAAAACAATACTGATTTTGTGAAAATCCGTCGCCTCCTTTGAGAGTTTTGGGCAGACATACATATATTTAAACAGGTGAGATTTGTGTGTGTGTGTGTGTGTGTGAGAGAGAGAGAGAAAAATGCTTTTTTTTTTAAGAAACGTTGTTTAGACTTGAAAATATTATTGCATAAAAATAGGTACAATTTAAGAACATAGCACTAGTTAGCTAAGACTATAGTAAAGAATAAATTGTTTTATGAAGCATTGTTGAATTTAAAAGCGTAGAAGCCATCACAATGAAATGTAAAATATAATCTCATAGTTTCGAGAATATAATCCGCTACGCCTTCTAAGTTTTTGTATTTTCACATTATTTCCAGATTTCTTTATCACTAGCCATACGTGATGCTCAAATATCACAATTTGAGGATATCACCCCTTTATGCAGCGTTTCTATTTCTTTAGCTCTGGCTAGTGTTATCTCATTCAGTTTTTCTTGCAACACTATATTTCCATTGTTATAGACTTCTATATGTTATGATGTGTATATATATATATATATATATATATATATATAATAAAAATTACAACTAAATTTACCAAAATGATCCAAGATAGTAAAACTAAAGTATATTATAAATATTAAAGAATTAATATTTATAAAGTAATCTCAAACAGATAAAACCAAATAGGAGATACAACTTATAATATTTAAGTGTTTCCTTTTCAGATTAAATGTTTTTAACTCTTTTTCAAAGTGTTTTTTAACATGTTTATTAACTATTTGCTCATATATATATATATATATATATATATATATATATATATATATATAAACACAATTCTTAAAATAAATTATATAACGCTCTTATTTTCCCTTTTGAAAAGGGTGACAGTGGCGGTGCATTATGGTGCAAAGATGAGCACGAAATTGCCAAGTTGGTAGGCATTACCAGTTTTGTGCCGCGCATCTGTGATGCAAAGGAGAGACCCGGAGTTTTTACTGACGTCAAACTGTTTCTCGCATGGATTGAACAAAAGACAAGTAAGTATCATCATTATACATGACGCTCACTGTATCTTGTATATCAATCGACAGAGACAGATTATCAATAAGAAAATATGCTTGTAGAAAGTTTGTTAAAGGTGAATTAAGGACAGATTACTTTGACATGATTTATAAACTTTATTTCACGTTTTATTCAACTAAAAACTTCAGAAAGAAGCAATTAACTGTTCGTTTTTCGATCGCAAGTAAAGACGAGCAAAATATATTGTACGCGTGTTGGAGTTATATATATATATATATATATATATATGTTAATCCTATAACTTTTTTTATGCATTGATATTCATATAAAACCCTTTTTCCTCTTTATTTAAAAAGAAAATACAACTTTATTATACATGGGTCGTGGAATTGCATTCACTAGCAAAAGATCTAGCTTATTTACATATTCTTTGAAGCATTAATTTTAATTAATTCCCTATTAGTTTTTTCGGTTTTCTTATGGCATGATTATCTTTAGTTAACTATCACATATAATTATATTAATGCTGATATTCTACATGACTTATACATGCGTAATATTTGCATAAAAAGCTAAATAGTAAATACAAACCTCTTTCTCTCTCTTTCTCTCTCTCTCTCTCTCTCTCTCTCTTATATATAATTTATGCGTATATATATTTCAAAAAAATTTGCCGACCAAACTCCTGTCAGTTTTTGGTCTACAGACATGAAACTTAATATATAAGGTAATCGAACACAAGTAAAACTTTAGATTTTGGTTTTAGCCGGGGATTATTTGTGCAAAAGTGAAAATTAAAAAAATTGGATTTGCCAGGTGAAGGTCGAACGACGGCAATATGAATATGCATGCGTACCGTAGTAGCTATTGGTTCATGTTTTAATTTTTAGCCTTGCAACAAACATGTCTCCATAGCTCAGGCATTAACGCCAAAGGAAAAAGTAAAACGTAAGCTAAACGTCGTGGTTTCAATTCTCGGTAATAGCTTAGGAGTCTTTTTTTCTTTTTTTTTATAAACTTTTTAAATTATTACTACATATAATATAATATGAAATCTGCATTAATCAAAATATTATATTTAAGTGTATTTAACGACTGGGCAACGCCGAGCGGCCTGCTAATACATATGTCGTATTCCTGTTTGTTCAGTATACGTCATGTATGTTATAGTAGATATATATGTGCATTGTAAGTCATAGCAAAAGTCGGAGGGGGGGGCAAAAATGAAAGTAAGAATTCCCGAGCAACATGGGGTATATATATATATATATATATATATATATATAATTTTTACTTCCATTTTTGACCTCCCCATCTCTGTTTAAAATTCTTTAAAGTGACGTCATCATGTATATCATGTGTTATGACGTGCCCTATACTGTTAACAACTAGGAATACGACATTATATATATTAGCTGCCCCCCCCCTAACTGAATCTTCCACCCCGGCTCATATAACCAGATGTCTTCGCTAAGTATAAATACCGCATTTTAACATTACGATACAATTTTCTCTTGAGGTTGTTCAATGTCTCTTTTAACAGAGGAGAAACATTATACATTATAACTATCTTTATAAACGAAGTTTTCTTCATTTAAGGGAGCCAATAATCATTCAATATATTCTAGATATATGTTCTAGAAATGTTTCCTTTTTTCAGAGTGTCACTTTAAATGTCGGGATAATTCCTGCTTGTTTGATCGAGACCTCTTATGTGATCGGAACCGTGATTGTCCTGATGGAAGTGATGAAACCGTATTGTGCAGTAAGTATTATATTTTTTTTTTTCTTTTTTTATAATGAAAGCGAGGGTGAATGAGTCCTATAACAGAACGCGATGTTCGCATGATTCGGCAGAGGAAAATAAGATATTCGAACAGTGCCCCAATGATAATGGACATCAAGACCAGTAGAAACAATGGCGTCTTGTGATGTTTTTATTTTAAACATCCAGGGGAGGCAAGGTTTATGCCTAGGTATGCAAATAATTCATTTTGCATGATTAGTGATAAAACCTTTTGACAAGGGAATTGCCACTTATCAAGGCTCGAATGCAACTTGAAGATAAGGGTTAATGGGCGTAAGGTTGTCAATGAGACAATATCATAACGATTGGTAGTGGTGGAAATTGGGTGGAATTTGATTATTTAAAGGGACTGCTCAACACTAACAACTTGTTTACATTAGGCTTGAAGACAACCATGCTTAGCTGGAAAGCAGGCCCACTGTACAAAGTTCCACAGGCAGGCAGTTCAAGGAAAGAAACTTTGTTCATGGAATTTGTGCTTAGATTTAGGCACAGATAATGAAATGGCTGGGGATAAAAAAATTACCATTTCGGATGATTATTTTACTGTTAAAACAAGTTACAAAGTGCCTTTTATGGTTGATGCATGTTTTTAGGGTTAGGGAGAGATTGCTTTTTAAGTCGAGATTTTTTTTCTTAATATTCCAATAAAACTTTAAAAGAGCATTTGAGTTATTTTTATTTCGTGTGACCTTAATTTTCAACTTTTGCATTGCTCTTTACATTTCCACCCTTTTCACTGTGATTACAACTTACAGGGACTTATGTTTAGGGTAACTTGTTACTCTTAAATGGAGTCAGCACCGCCACCCCTTGTTTTTGTCCTGTCAATAAGCAAGAAAATAAACCCCTGGATCATCATCGACAGACTTTGAATTTGATGGGTTTTTATCTGAGTGCTTGGATTAATTGGTTGCTTTAAATAAACAAAGATAGTACAACAAGACTTATACACACACATGTATGTATGTATGTATGAGACGTCTCGTGCGGCTTCACCAGATGTGCCTACGGTGAATCTTAGGTGTGGGTTGGCAAATCTGTCAGTGATGTAGAGGTGCTTGAATGGACCCAATGTCTAAGCGATGAAGCTCACATTATCAAACATAGACTGAGATGGAGTGGACATGTGGTGAGGATGTTAGACAGTCGACTTCCCAAACAACCCCTTTATGGCGAGATCGCCGAGGGAAGATGTCTGGCTCAAAAGTCTAAAAATAAGATTTAAAGATTGTTTGAGGTCCACCTTGAAAAAAATGCGAGATGGATGAAAGAACCTGGGAGAGTCTTGCTGTGGAGAGTGGAGAAGGACGTTGCGGGGAGGTGGGGGCAAGTTTGAGGAAGATCGAGCCCAGTATGAGCGGCTGAAACGTGATATCCGGAAAGGGAGGGTGAAAGGAGCAATGGATAGGTGGGGGCGCCAAATTGGTCTGGAGTGTGAGGTGTACGGAAGTTTGTTTGAGCAGAGCTGGGCTGATGAGCCACCAGAGAACTCATCGGCGTAGTGGGCCACAAAGCAGTCTTGAGTTGCCAGATCTAACTTGTGTCAACTGCGGGCAGACCTACAAAACAGCAGGTGGTTTGAAGCAGCATTTGATTATACACAGAAGTGACCATCAAGAACGTGCTGTAAAAGAATGCCAGAGTTTGGCAGGGCTTAAAAACCACGTTCATGCGGCCAGTCACTGAATGTTTTTGTGTTTCTGTATATCAAGTAATTGCAATGTTCGAAAACGAATTTACTGCTATGTGTGTGTGTGTGTATATATATATATATATATATATATATATATATGTGTGTGTGTGGGTAGAAGTTCTATGTAATTCATAATTGCATTTGGGCATGTGGTCTGCACTGAGAATTGAATTTTCAGAAGAGTAACTTAAAACTTGAATTTTACTGAGTATTTTATCCGTGGCGTAACAGTTAAAGTACTTCATCATATCGTATGAATCTGAATATTTTATTGTTGTCATTGGTTTCCCCAATATTTTTCTAGTCTTTCTTTCTAGAAAGACATTAGGGATTATGGGAGGAACCACGTGAAGTTTGCCAACATTCTAAATGAAAGTGATTTTTTGTGGAACAAACTGAATTCAGGTTTGACAGTCAGTTGCATTAACCACTAGACTGCCATCACCTCCTAAACTACTTGGTAAAATTCAGGTGTAATTTTAAATTCTTCTGAACGTTGAAGGTTCAATTCTTAGTACAGGTCACACCCAAAACACAATTTCAAATTATTAAGGACTTCTATCCAGTCATAGTTGATAGAAAGAGTATGTTACCCACATTGTTTAAATAAAGGGTTCTGTTCTAAATTCTGCAGATTCCCGAGTTCGATAAGATAGACTTGAAGAAGTTCAGAGGTTATATCGGCTGAAACATTGTGAAAATGACTAGATGGGAACAATAGTTCAAAGAATCCAAATCCGAATGATCAGTCAAAATTTTCAAATTCAAAACCGTGCACTTATGTGTTAGGGAAACCTTTTCATAGGAAATGAGATCTCTAATAGTTTAAGGTACTATCTGATCCTTCCAATATTCAATATGGTTCTCCTTCTGACACTTAAGTTTGCGTCTTGACCTTGGCCCTGTGTATACTCTTTGCAGCTAACATTTCAACCAAGGAGAGATAACCTATATATATATATTTTTTTTTTTTATATAAGCGATTGTTTCCTATTATGTTATTTTTATTTTTTCAGCTACTACCGTGAGTTGCAATTTCAATGATAAATTCTTGTGTGGCTACAAAATGGCCAACTGGACATGGAGTGAGGCTTACATTCTTGATGATGGTTTGCCTAAATTTGACCACACACATGGAGGACCTCCAGGTAATATCATACTTTGATTAGCAAACTTTTTTTTTTATCAAGTCAGTACTTAATGCCAAAAGCCACTTGCAGATAAGGGTTAATGAGATGAATAGATTGACAGAAAAATAATAATTAATATTATGAGTTATTGGTTATAATTTGAGCGAAGTCTTTTTTTAATCACATTTCCATCAGAATGAATGGAAATACTTTCCTTTTTCTTTAAGGTAAATCTTTACAGGCAATGGTAAATGTATTATTTTGTGAGAACGATCCTAGGGTAAACAAGGCAGACCTTCACTTTAAGAAAATGATGCTTTGTTTTGTTTTTTGTTTACATAGGCATCACCACTTATCAAGGCCAAGAGGCCACTCGAGGATAAGGGTTAAAGAGTGTACAGTAGAAACTGGACAATATAGTAACCATTAGTAATGGGGATTCGGTAAATTTGTTAACTTATATGGAACGGCTCATCAAAAACTTGTTTACGTTAGACTTGAAGACAACCATATTGTAGTCAGCTGGAAAGCAGAAAAACCGAAGATAATTCCATAGGCGTGCAGTTCTAAGATGTTTGCTCATGGAATCTACGTTTAGGTTTAGGCACAGATAAAGAGTGGGGGAAATTAGTGATAGTATTTTCTGCTAGACAGGTGTTTCTTGTGAAAGATTGGCGAGGGGGGACCATAGAATGGAGCTCAGCCGAGCACTTGCCATGAAAATAACGATAAAGCAAACTCGCAACATCTCTTCTGTGAGGAAGATGTTGCAGGGAAGTTGTTAAGGAATTCTGTATGATGAGATTCTGCCAGTCACTAGACCATCCTGAAAAATATTTCTCATAATTGGATGAATTAAAGGCAGCAAAACAATAAAAATAAATGCCCACGGTTGACCGACAGGAACGGTGTTTTATTCCTTCACGATACTGCCAGACCACATGTTTCTTTGACAATCTGACAACAATTATTGAAACTTAGCTCCGTTTATCCCATTCTCTTTATTCACAAGGTATTGTGCTTTCATATTACCTTTTTATTCAGATCTTTGTAGAAGATATGTTGCATATGTTTCACTAATCCTATGAGATATAACCATTAGCACATCTGCGGTAAATCTTACAGAAAAGACGTTGCAAGCCTATCTTTGTTTTATCGTTATTTCCATGCCAGGTGCTCGTCTGAACTCCAATCTCTAGTCCCCTCTCACCAATATTTTACGAAAAACACCCATCTAGCTGAATCCACTGTGAAAAACTTTCCCCACTCTCTATCTATGCCTAAATCAACATATAGATTCCATGAACAAAGCTTCTTTCTTAGAACTGCACGCCTGTGGAACTCTGTTCCGTCTGTCTACTTCCCACTTGACTACAACTTGGATGTCTTCAAGTCCAACGTAAACAAATTCCTGATGAACCGCCCCCTTAAGTAACTTTATTAAATCTCTACACTAACATACTGTACTTACAATAACCCTTATCCCTGAGTGGCTTCCGGGCCTTGATAAGTGGTGACCACCTTGTAAAAAAAAAAAATAAATAAAAATAAAAATAATTTCAATAGTAAAATCTTCAATTCTGTGGATGACATTACAAAAAAAAGGGGAAAAAAACGAGTTTTTGCCATGAAATTACAGCAATTCTCAGGAACTGGAATTTTAAAGATAGGGAAAAGTTGTGCAACAATAGTTTGTATGTAATTAAATATTTAATAGCACACACACACACACACACACACACGCACAATATATATATATATATATATATATATATATATATATATATATATATATGCTATGAGAATAGCAACAAAATGGAAGTTTGTAGTATTAACACAGCATTGTTGGAGAAGGAATCAAAGCAAATAATGTTATATCCCTGCCAAAGAAAAACAAAGCACATCTGCAGTATGAATATCTAATATTAGTTATTTGAAATAATTGTACTTCAAAACTTATTGGTACTGATGATACAGGTGTGTAGCATATGATGCAAGGCCATATAAGATTCATAAAAATAAATTCAAAATTATAAATGTATGGACTGTCTGAAGTGAGGAATATCTTGAAATTGATGTAATTTGTTGCTTGATTCTTAGCGTTGATCAGTTGCCCATAATGGGATAATAATAAAGACATATACAGAAAACAAAATATATAAAATATCAGTATTGGCTAAAACAATTGTACGCTTGTATAGTAAACTGAACTTTTTTTTCGTGTGCGAACATTGAGTGTCTGTTTCCAGTAATGCGGTATAATATTTCAAAAGTATATTGACTTTTAAAATTCAGCACAAACTTTTGGACAATGATACAATTGAGCACTCTATTGGATTTCTTACCATCCAAATTAATTAAAAAATTAACACACACACACAATATATATATATATATATATATATATATATATATTTTTTTTTTTTTAATTATATAAATTAAAATTTGCAATAAATTTATTGTTTGACAAGAATACAAAAAATTAAAGTTTTTAATCCATTGATTTCCAAGGAATGGTTCATCTCACCAGAGGAAATGTTTTTTGCAAAACAAATGTAGGTAATTATAAATTTTGCTAATTAGCACATAAATTAAATTTAAAATGATTGCATGAAAAGGATGGTTGAATGAATATACTTAAAATCTATAGTTCTCTTGGTTACTTTATACGAGTGCTCAATGCTGATGATACAGCTTGCATAGGTCTAAACCTGTTGACATTGTCAATGCATGCTCCAAAGGAATCACATGTAGTCATGCGCTGTTGACAGCATTCCACCAAGCAAAAGTGAATTGAAACGACGTCCACCAAAGAAAGAACTTTCATGTGAATATCAAATTCATAAGCGGTCGTCAGCTACTTGATATTTCCTCGTCAGAGAAGATGTTAGTTTTTGCAGTTCTTGCAGGGAGGTGTCTATGCACTCTTGCATACAACGCCTAGTATTTTGAAATGGTCACATATCTGGTACTGTCCAGACTCAATGTTTCTTAACTTTGATGTAATGAGTACTGGTGCATCAACGTGTCCATGCGTTTTAGGCCTACATAAGCTTTATTTCTAATATTGAGCACTTGCCTCTAAAACAACTATTAAACTATGCACATTAAATTTTTATGTCCATGTTTTCTTTTTGTCAGGCCGTTATATCTTTGGCAAAGATGAAAAAGGTTTTCTACAAACACCCGTGTTCACAGTTACAGAGCCACACTGTGTACGTTTCTATTACCAAGCCCTGAAGGCCCAACACGCCAACCTGGATGTTTACTTGCTGGAGGTGTTCAACAAGACCAATCGTCCTGTTCTGCTATGGTCTCTGCCAAATGATATCGTGATTGACACCTGGAAGATGGCGCTAATTACAATTAACATCACTGGAACTTTTCGCATTGAATTTATATTGAGGAATTCCCAACACAGTAGCGCTAGCTTGGACGATATCCACATTTCTCCAGGCATCTGCTCTGAAAATAGTAAGTTGTCACCTTTATTTTAGATGCGTCTATGATGGTGAAAAAGCAGGTAAATGGTATCCATTTTTCCATTATAATTAAAGTCGGTTGTGATAACTTCATACGATGCTGTATAAGATGACACAGGCATAGAAATGCTTTTTCCTTTGGGTTGGGCTGAAAATGAGTTATAAATATCTAAAGAGTTTATCTTTACAAACACTGCCACATGTGTTGATAAATTTATGTTGAGAGATGCTTAAATTTTAGCCATTTTAAAAATTAAAACTTTAGCTCATGGGATTTTATGAAGAAATTTAAATTCAGAAAATCTTACTTGATTGATGTCTAATGACTAAAGATCAAATATTTGAATTTCCTATTTGATAAGTTGCACACACATTATTATGCTCCCTAAAATTCTTTTAAAATTTTCTCAGAAAAACTGAACTTTGGGAATATTTATTCATTTATCTAATCCCTATTAAAATTTCGTAAGAATCGGAGGTGTCTTAATTTTGATAGGCTTCCACACCCTCCTCTTTGTTCTCTTGGCATAAAATCAAACTAAATATATCCCACATTACTGTCACTTACACCAAGCAACTGCGATCCAAGATAGTGACTAGTTGATGAATCCTATACACAAGCACATTTAACAGAGAATCAGCAACTATGTCCCAGAGCCTAGATGGAGTCCGAACACGGTACCCGCGTAATAATAATAAAGGGTTGGGTTCGAGACTCCTAACAAACGATTCCCCAGTTTGATACAAAACACCTGATGAAGGCCGAAGGGCAAAACGGCCGAAACGCTGTAACTACAACAACCAAGATGAGGAAGTCAGTCCGACAATCTCAATCAATGAAAACACCTCATCTCAAAAATACAGACAATTACTAAGCACATTTAACTTTTGACATTTGCTTTTCTATTTTATATTTAATTCTATCATCATTCAATCTTTTTTTTTCTCTTCTTCACTCACTTTTTCTCTTTTCTTCTTCTTCCATTTTTTTTAATTACACTTTGTCTCGGCAGCCAAGATAACGCATATCTTATTTTTCTTTTAATATTATTTGAATTCTTTCCCCTTTTCCTTGTACATATTTGTCATTTATTCTACGGATTTATTCTGGATTATTTTGGACCATCTTCCAATTACGCGATTTCCTTGGATTTTACTTGTGTGAATGGAAATTTAACTTTCTTGGATTTATATTTTTGGATTTTACCGTCATTGGATACTTTACCTTTCACCAGACTATCCATTCACGTGAAATCAACTTTTTCTTCACCCTATTCCCTATGCTTCACTTTTTGTTATCAAGTAAGATCTTTGACTTACTTGCAGTTTCATCAAATACTTTTGCATGCAAAATCCGATCCCGCATTTTGCTAATTCCTATCCTCTGATGAGAAGAAAAGTATTTCTTCGAAACTCCACGGATTAAGGACTATCCACTTATTTAGTGTTTCCTTTTCAAATTAAATATGTTAACTCTTTTTGAAAGTGTTTTTTAACATGTTTTATTAACTATTTGCTCATTATATATATATATATATATATATAATTTAGTAATTTAAATTTTATGTGAAATGTTTAAATTTTAAATCTAGAATTTTTATTATATGCAAGACAAAATTATAATTTTCTATGTTTATTGCATTTAGCAAATTAGGTATAAACTATCATAATATTTACTAACATTTTCTCCTCTGAGGAGATGGGTAGACATCGAAAACTTATAGGTTTAGGAGATATACTTATTGAAATGTATTCTTTGTCTTGTATTTAATAAAAATACTAGATTTGAAATTTAACCGTTTCACATAATAAAATTTAAATTAATAAATTATGATTTATTTGCTCTAGCTGGTATATTGTACAATTTTTATTAAGCTGGGATTGTCTTTATAAAATATTACAACCAATAATATTTTGTAAAACCAATAATCACTGGATTTCCATAACAGTAGATCTATTACATTACATTATTCTGAAGAGTGTATGTGTATATATATATATATATATATACGTGTGTGTGTGTATATATATATATATATATATATATATATATATATATATATAATGAATAAATGACAATTCTTTAATTCAGTTGACACTTACAATTCTTCACAGTATATAAGCAAATTATAAGGTATTCGCACCTTCTCTTCCCATTATCGGATTTTTTAATCATGTCCAAACGCATTTTATTTCCTTTTGGTGGATTGATTGTTGCTATTTCGTCTGAGTTAAGGGCAAAATAGATTCACTGATTGATATAATAACTGAATGATTTTGTGCTACGAAACAGATACTGTCAAGAATTGTTAACTGAATTAAAGGAATAAATTGTAAGATGGTCAATATCATTAAATTTGGAATATAGACTTTTGTCATTTATTATATTCTCTGTAATTATGTTGATCTTCTTAAATAAGGATTGGTATATATAAAAAGGAAATATAAGTGAATAAAGAATATTTCCACAGAAATATATATATATTAGCAGGCTGCCCGTCATTATCCAGTTATAAAATGCGCTTAAATATATTTTAATTTATGCAGATTTTGTATTTATTATGGAGCCAATTTTCTACTCATTACTATATTGTACCTAATATATAGTAGTGATTTCAAGGTAAAAAATGACTTGGATGCCATTAACTAGAATCTAAATCAAAACATTTAGCTTTCCAGTGTTATTCACTACCATATGACCTAAGGACAGACGGATATAAAAACTTAATACAGTTATTTTTTTTATTTTATGCATGCATAGAGAAACACTGTAAATCGATTGCCGCCTATTCCAATTTTTCAATTTTGACTCCTTGCCAGGTATTTTTAGCGGCTAAAAATAAAATCAAATTTGTTCCACAGGTCTGAATCCCATATTTATAAAATTTCAAGTCTGTAGAGCAAAAATTGTCAGTAGTTTATTAGATCGTTTCACACACAAACACAAGGTCACTTATGTAATTAGTATTGGGACGATTAATCAGAATCGGAAAAATCGGAACATTTGGAGTATCAAAATCGCAAAAATTTTAGCCTATTTTCCGACGCCTGAAACAATTTCTTTTTTTTTTTTATTTTATTTTGTTTAAAACAAAATCTTCCACTACTAGTAGTAATAAATATTTAAAACTTGCAGCTGTAGATCATCCGCACAAGTGTGAGAAAATATTTGCACATTTACGTTTCTGTTTTTACGATAATCTGAAAAAATGACGATTTCATCGTTAAATATTAAAAGGTTTATAAAGAATCGGAATATGTAATTGTATCAGAATCGGGGAAAAATATTGGAATCGTCCCATCACTAATATATATATCCAACGACTTTTATGTTACAGAAGTTTCTTATTTTTCTTAATTTCTAAAGTATGCAAATTTTATATTTCACATTTATCTTATCTAAGTTTCCTCAAAATATGGTAGACATCTTTATAGCAATAGATGAATAAAAAAATTTCGTTTGTATTAATTCTTTGTTTGTTATTTCAGTTTGTCTTAATGATGAGATTTCTTGCAAACAAAGTGGCGAAGCTGCTTTGTGCCTTCCGAAAGAAGCACAATGCAACATTGTTAACCATTGCAGTAAAACATCAGAAGATGAAATCAACTGTACAGGTAAGGCTTTTCATCCATATTTTTTTTTAATATTAATTTCATAACATGCAACAGGAACATGAAAAAATTAGTCTTTTATCAATACAATACAAAAGCAAGCAGATAAATGTACTTTGAAATGAGACGATCTTTGTTACAATAAGTATTAAATTATGTCCAATCCTTGTAAGAATCAAGCCTTTTTTCACTCTCAACAAGGCATATTGCCGCTTGAACTTGGAATGTAAGGGCTGCTATTTGGGATCGTGCCTAACACTGTCGGGAGTTGAGCAACGAGATGTCAGTTTACATTACATTTAAACCTCTGCAGGTTGGTACAGTCAGGGAAGCAGGGATAGAATTCACAAGTCCATCCGTCTGAAGAAAGAAACTATTAGATTAGAAGGTTTTGTGGCATCTACGAACCTCAACAGTAAAGGAGTGAGATTTTATTGCTTATTGGGTTAGTCAGTAGTATTTACATCGAAGTGATACAAGTGCTAGTTCATCAGGTCCCTGGTATTTAAAACAATAACATTTAATGCCCTAGAAAGAGAATAAAATGTTGATAACGTATCTTGCAAGAAGCGACTAAGGAGCTTGGTATTGGAAATGGAGGATGCAGACGCCCTGCCACCTTCAAAAAAAATATTTACATGAATCTGTCAAAATATCAGCCATGGTCTCACTTAGAACTGACCTAAATTTGGGCATAACTATATCAAAGATCAAGGTCACTTAAAGTCATAATAATAATCACTTTTGTTCATGGAAACTCCACTTGGCCCATATTGTAGCCAGTGAAGTCCATTTCTTATGACATTTTTACTTTGAAAAATTAGATCAAGTAAAAATTCTGGTGGAATGTTGTTGACTTCCGATTTTTTTCGAATTTTATGTATGGAGCTGATGCTCTTTGCTTATGTAATCACTATGCAAAACTTCAGTCTGATTGAATAAATTGAGTTATCAACGTTTGTATGGCATAACGTCAGAAATATTTCATACCATATGGATAGGTAAGATCCAGATGAAACTTTGGCTAATCCTATGTGTTAGGTATACAGGTTCATTTATACTCTTGAAAATTGATCAAGTCAAATGATTGAAGACAAAATGGTTTATTTGCCCAGATCATTGGTTCCAAATTCCTAAGCAGTGGAACAGAGGGAGGTCTGTAATTATTTGTTAATCTCATTTTATCAGGAAATTTGTAAAACTGTTTGCACCTATCTTTAAATTGAACTCCCCCTCTTTGAACTATGTGAGGTCACGTTTGCTTCTATCAATTCTCGCAGTAAGTCGAGCTAGCTTTCAAGCAAACCCTCATCCATTATCATTTTGAACTAACAAAATTATACGCAAACAGATATGCAGTTTCATGAGCGTCTTATGTTTTTTGTATTATTGTCTTTTCCAGATTCTTTGTACCACTGCAAATTCGACAATGGAGTGGCGTGTGGGATACGGCAATCGCAAGATGATCAATATGATTGGTTTATTGTTCCTGGTAAAACTGCTAAGACGGTGGATCATACGACAAGAACAGCAGAGGGTCAGTGAAAACAAAACCTTTTTATTAATGCATAAAACTAGGGCACCATAATTCGGAACCAATTTTCATAAAATTAAAAAATCAAAAGTTCAGAACGGTGTGGTTGAGGGTCATAGAAAAGTTAGTATAGATAGTTATTAATTAATAATGGAGATTTCAGGTTTGCTGAAGCTATTATATCTATTAATGTATTAGATGGATATGTAACGTAAACTGAGATCGGATCTAGAACATTACTTGTAGGTCAGGTAGTCTACTTGGAAAATTGGTCATCCAAAAATAATGTCCCATTTAAGGCAAATCGTCTTTGCATATTGAAAGACACAAAAGCTATGTAAATACTTGCAAAGACCTAAGATTGGCCATCAAAAAGAAAGCAGGTGCTCTAAAAAGACATGGAAAGAAACTATCATGCAAGACTATAAGCAGTGGCAAATGTACAGTCAATCAGAAAAAGGATAGGCAGATGGCGGGAAAACTCTTGTCAAAGATAGCTGACAATAAGCATAAATAGTGTGATTGAGTGTACTATCTCTTAATGCTTTATTTAGTGGGGGGATAGTGTAGTAGCTGTTGTATGGTCATGAGAGCATTACCCCTTCCTGTGGAGTGTTAGTGAAGGTCAACAAGAAATTCTCACATATTCGTCTGTTTATTAGCAAACTGAATCCTTACATTTATATATACTAGCCAAAAAAAAAAAAATCCAAAAGTTAAAATTTACTTTGTGTATTATTTGGATTCTTTGGACTACTGCTCTAATCCTGAGTGTTTTCACAACGTTTCGGTTGATGTAACCTTCACCGTTCTTTAGGTGTATCTTGTCTGTTGAACTCAAAAATCTGCACGGAATTTTGATGTGCACCCTTTATTTAATCCATGGGGGTAGCATGCTCTCATTCCATCAGCCAGGACTGGCTAAAAGTAATTCACAATTTTATTTTGAGTGTCACCCACACTAAGGATTGAGCCTTCAACCTCCACAAGAGTGTAACTTTACAACTGAATTTTACCAAATATCAGTTGTGAAATGGCCCATGGATTAAATAAAGCCTCCTAAATTCACAAAGACTGCAAACTTCCAGATATATAATGTGTAAAACTAGTGAGATATCTACTGGAGCAGTAGAAGAATCCCACCATTTTTCCAGTGACCTTACCAAAGAATTTGATGTATGTGTTCCATCTCGGATTTGGAGCAAAGGTCAGACATCGAAGCTTGTCAGATGGTTTCATTAGCAGTTTTTTTTTTTTTTTTATTACATTTTCACCCCAAACAAGGCACATTGCCACTTTGATGTAGGGACTACTATCAGGGGTAACATCTACTGGGGTACTGTGTGGGGATTTGGGCAGCAAGATGTCTGTTCATGTTAAACTTGAACTTCTGCACATCAGTACTGTTGGGGAAGCAGAGACCTAGCAGGGAATTCCAAAGTTTAGTGGTTCTGGGGAAGAAACTACTGGAGTAGAAATATCTTTTACATCTAGGGATCTCTGCTGTGTGGGGGTGAGATTTAGCTGCCTGTCGGGTTTGTCGAGGATGTTTACGTCATGGGGATACAAGTGCTTCCAGTTCGTCATGGCATTCTCCATTAAAATACTTGTAGAACAGGCAGAGGGATGCAACATTTCGTCGATGGGGCAGAGGCTGAAGCTTAGATGCCACTTCAGGACCTATCACATTGGCGACTCTCTTTTGAACCTTGTCTAGGAGAGAGAGACTAGTAGCAGATGCACCAGCCCAAATATGACAGCAATACTCCATACATGGGCGAATAGTGGCCTTATAGAGGTACAGGATACTTTCGGGTGTTAGTAATTTTCTAGCATGGTAGAGAGAGCCTAGCTTTTTTGCAGCAGCCCTGGCAATGCTTTCAATGTAATTGTTCCAACTCGTGTTTTCTGTGAACGTTAGGCCAAGGAGTTTGAAAGATGTACTCTCAGATAAAGTGTCGTTGGCCATTGCTATTGGTGGCAGAGAAGGTTTCTTGCAATTATTGAAAGAAACTAGTTTAGTCTTGGCAGCATTGAACGTGATCATCCATTTTTGTCCCCATTCCACTACAGATTGGAGGTCATCCTCTAGTGTTTCTGCCAATTCTTTAGATAAGTGTTCATTTGTTTTCCTGCCGTGCCTGTTATAGAGTGTGGTGCCATCAGCATATATACCCATCTCGGAGGCAATCTTGTCGGAGAGGTCATTTATGAATATTAGGAACAACAGAGGTCCAAGGATAGACCCTTGGGGCCCTCCCGCATTTATATCATACTAGCGAGGGGTACCCGGCGTTGCCCGGGTGTTTTTCGGGGTATGTGAAAAAACCCCCTAAAATGTGAAAAAAAAAAGAAGCCTTCACGACGTGCAGTTGGAAAATAGTAAAGTGTTAAAAAAAACAGGTGCGCGTTTTTGATTGACGTGACGGCGATAGGTATTCAGCAGTTAGTATTTTCTGCGGGACAGTTTTGAATGAGGTGAATAAATCGGTGTGTATGTTTTTAAAAATTCGCTCCCTGTTTATTAGGAGGAGCGAAATGAAAGCTACAGTCTGATATGACGAAGTCGACATTGAACAAACGCTACTTAGCTCTCTTGAGACAACTGGCTTTCGGCCTGTGATTAGAGTCGAGTTTCGCTTTTTTTTATACCGAAAACCGAATGTAATGCGTGCCGATGCGGGAAATGTGGAATAATTAACGTTTGAAAGTCAATAAAATTAAATAGACAGGCGAGCTCCGTGGTTAACTCTGAGATATTACAATTTATAGATGATATAAAAAGTTTTAAGAAGTTGTGAACCGAGCAAGCACTTCTCTGAAAGAAGCCTTTTGTGGACATCGAGGAAAAGCGTACATACATACATACATTTTCGCTTTTATATATATAGATTGTTTAGATGTACGATCGTCCAGAACAATCTGGATTTTTCTCTTATCTAAGAAGGATTTAATTATGTTTAGTATTCTACAAGTGATACCGTATGATCTAATTTTCCTGAGGAGACCCTCATGCCATACCCTGTCAAAAGCCTTAGATATATCTAGAGCTACCGCTCTGTCCTTCCCTGGTTTGTCCAATGAATTGTATATACGTTCAGAGATTAGTTAGGATGTCTGCTGTGGAACGGGCTTATCTAAATCCATGTTGTTGGTCAGTCAGAAGTAAGGTGATGGACTAGAGCATGGTTAATTATGGTCTCAAATATTTTGGCAAAAAGTGGGAGGAGGCTAATGGGGCGATAATTTAATGGGGCTGTTCTTTTGCCAGAATTCTTGAATACTGGTACCACAGACGCAGTTTTCCAATAGCCCGGAAAGCAAGATTCATTAAGGCATTTGTTGTAGAGTTTGGAGAGAACTGGAGCTACTTCGGCTGAGCACATTTTTAATAGCACAGTTGGGATGAGATCAGGTCCACATCCTTTTGAAGTGTCATGGTTTTTTATGATAGCATGCACCCGAGCAGGGGTGATTTTCAGATCGTCTAGCGTGGCGTCTGTCTGTTGTTGTCCCCCACCCTTGAAAAATCCAACAGTTAATATTTTTTTACAATATTCAAATCGGTGATCACAGGGTGGAAGATGTTGAAACTTATTTTACAAAATAGTCTGATTGCATTGTCAAATGCAATAATTGAAAAGACTTTTTCATTTTTACTTTAAAAGCAGAATTTTGACCAAATAGAATGTATTCACTTAATTTTTATCATTGTATTTTACTTTGCATAAATAAAAAAATTCGTGTGTAGATTTCATATATTTCATGTATTCAAGAACTGCTTAAAGCCAAATAGGAATCAAAATTTACATATTTTGTATTATTGAGTCACCACTTAACAAGCCCAAGAGCCACTCAAGAATAAAGGTTAAGGAAATAGAATTTCTTGTAGCATTTTGATTATGCTTTTGGTTAGAAGCAAAATATATCTATTCTTATATTACTCTTCATTGTTGGTTTCCAGTCAATGAAGGAGAAATCCTTCTAGACTGAGTCAATTTTTATTTAAATACCCATTTTTAAGGAGTTAGCCTTACTTCTCATTAAAAACCAAACTTATGTCTAACCTTGCCCTTGTAGGAGTGTCATAAATCCTGTTCCTTTACACAAGTTGCACAGTTTTCTTTGGTTTTTTTTTTTGGGGGGGGGGGGGGGTTCTTAGTATTTTTGATTTAATTGTTCAAATCATCATGCAGGTTAAGTTTTAGGCAGTTAGGCTTTAGCCATTTAAATTCTGTATGTGGCTTTCTTGCTGTGTTTTGTTGAAGTGCGACATCCCACCACGATAGATTCTCGTTTTACAGTTCTAAATAACATCCATTAAAAACTAAACAATAAAATTCAGTACAGATAAAAACACAGACTAACTCAGTCTAATGATTTGATGAATCAAATCGAAAATGCTTGCAAAGAGAAAAAATATGGAACGATTCACTGAATTTGTATGCACCAATTTCTCTAAAATGTTAAACAGAATTCAGGAAATTAAAAAAAACAAAAAAACTTAAAAACAAATCAATGTAATTGAATAATATTAATCTGAATGTAAATGTGCTACTGGAACGTTTTTATTTTTTCTTAAAATAAATCAATTTTTACAACATTTTTAAAAAATAAATTTACATTTTATCCTAATAATAACGGTTTTCAAATTAATTTAAATTGGTCACTGTGTTTTTTCCTTCTCAGAATCCCGTGTTTTTCTGGGAAATTCTCCGAGGTATCTAGAGTAAGAGTGTATAAGCCGACGAGGAAAAAAAAAATTCGTTTTATTTCAACTAATCAAATCTCATTACAACATGTCATTTTCAATTTGTTCCTCATTAATTCTTAGAGTTCAAATTGCTAATCTGTTTTCAGATTGTTTTTCAAAAATGTTTTCTAAACTTGTTTTAATATTTGTTTGGTTTTGTTTTAACTTTCTGACAAAATTTTTCTGAATTTACTGGGCTTTCAGAAGTTTTAGATTTTTAAGAATTTTACCTTTATTTTAATTGTATTTTTTTATTTTTCAATTATGTAATTGTTATCTCCCTCTCGTGAAGCACCTATTAGAGTTTGTAATGATTGACTTAAGTACATAATATTATATAATGAATCGGTGATCTCTATTCATTTATGATAGCTAAATATTAATGTTATACTTTGATCTTATAGTCTTTAAAAAATTGTTTTTATTTTTAATTTACTGGTGATCTTGCTTAACAAACCTCTCCTCAACTGATCGGTTATAGTGTAAATCAATAAAACGAAAGTTATTTTACGAAATGTATTTATAATTTTACTATTTTAGTCGACGAGATGACAATTTTATTTCAGAAAAATGCATTTCAATTTCATAATGTTTATCTTAGCAACATCAGAGCAATTACTAATCACTATCTCAGCTGATCAGACGATCTCATTTTTCGATGTGTGTGAAGAGTGATAACGGTCGAAAGAACACGAAAAGTTTCAGTTTATTAGACAAATTTCTGTGAAGACAATGTAGTAAATGTTGTATAGCAATCACTATTATGAAGTTGTCCAAATTTTACCAACTTTAATATATATATATTTTTTTTTTTCCAGGAATGGTTGCTTATGCACCGACGTATCACAAAACGACGGATCCTTGGAGCCAACGGATGACATTCGACTTGAAATCTGAAAACCTGCCACATTGCTTACAGTTTTACTTCCAATATGATTCAACTGCTATTCTTCAGGTTGGAAGACCTTCTATTTTACTGTTTACTTATCTTGTACAATATGACAAATTTTAGTTCATGAAGGCTGCCAACTTGTTGGTGCATTACTGACCAGTAGTTTAAGAGTTTATTGGTTAAATATTTATACACAAATGTATCTGTTTTATTTATATAGATTATCTACTCATTGACTAACAGCCAATCAGAACTCAGAATGCACACTAATCTTATAAGCTAACCGTTTCGACTTCTCCCGAGACTTTTTTTCTATACGTCTTTACGAGTCACAGACCAAGTCAAAAGCCACTCGAGGAGAATTGTGCACGAGTTAGTCATGTACACAGTGAGACAATACTGAAGATTGGTGACTGTTTGAAACTAGGCAGAATTTGATTAAGAGGATGGCTTAACAAGAATTAGTTAACATTTGACTTGAAAACAATCCTATTCAGCTAGGAAGCAACCCTATAGTATATTGTTCCAGATTGGCAGTCCTTGTTTATTTAGTTATGCGTCTGGTCGTTCAATGTATTTTTTATTTTGTATAATTTTTTAATCAACTTTTCTCACTGTCTACTATATATACACCTGGCAGCGAATAAAACACAACACAGCTGGGTTATAAAAATATTTTTATTCTCAATGATAACCTTTTTCGATTTAGTATGACGGGTGTTCACAAAAGTGAAGGCACGTGGCGGGAGTGTGGTGCGGATGTTTTGACAGTGAAGAAAAATGTGTCAGCTTGTCCTCACACTCTCACATGTCCTGTTCGCTTTTTGTTGTGTTGATACTTATGTTTTAGGTCAAATTATGCATTTCAATAGACAATGGTAGAAACTTTGCATTTCTCAAATGGAATTAATTTGCATGCGTGCAACCCATCGAATGCTTCTGTTCACAGGGTCACCTGCCAAATATACAGCAGCACTGACTACTAAATTTGGTAGTCTTGTTGACTCTGGACACACTGAAAGGAGTAGTTTATCATTTAATATAACACTAAAAATAAAATTTTGATGGAGTTTATGTTTAGACCACATTAATGTTTGTGTATTTGTTTGAAATTTTTACTCTGCATAATTGTCTGACAACATTTTAAGTGAAGGGACAAAAATAAAATTATTGGGAGCTCCCAGATTACTGCTATTATATTTACTGTTTTTTTCTTTAAAAGGTCAGCTTTTCAGATGGAAAAGAAACTAAAATCTTGTGGTCGTATTCCAAACACAAAGCTACAGCATGGTCAAAAGCTCAAGTCCCCCTTCCTGTCTCTGAGCAAGTGAACACACAAGTCTATTTTGATATCATTGGAGCTCCACCCGATTCGACACCTCGACCTTTCATTGTGCTTGACGATGTCAGTATAAAGACAGGAGCCTGTTTGAATCTAAGTAAGTTTAAGTTTTACACTTTCTGCTAATAGAAAAACAATCGGAAGAGACTTTCATCATTTTTTCTTAAAAAAAAGAAAAAATGAATCACTGCTTTGGATTATGGTTAGCATCATTTTGGGATGATTTTAAAAATATTTTACAACCTAATGAACACTTTTAATCCTATCTTTTACATCTTTAGTGCTCATGTGTTTAGATGTATTTTTTCCTATATACAAGACTGCCATTTTCTGTGTTGTATTATTGTGGGTGACAATGAGAGTCGGAGGAAAATGAAAACGACTATAATGAAAAACAATTGGATTTAGATACATATTGTTTGTGAAAAACAAGCATAAACAGGGATGCAAAAGGTATGCAAGGGTGTAAAAATAAATAAATAATATATACATAATTACTAAAGTGATAAGGCATTAAAATCCTTACAAAATAAGAACATGTTTCCAAGGTCATAGATAGAGAAGTTATATAAATAATATACAGAAAATGGGGTTTACTTACCAGTGGTTTGAAAAGAGCTTAGTTTTGAATTTCTGCATATGAATGGGACGAGTTTTCTCTCCTTCCAAACAGAGCACATCCTCTCTGTTTAAAAGAACCAGTCTCGGGGATAAAACTTTGTCAGTCCAAAAGCGATAATTCTGTTTTTACATTTATTTAAAATTTAAAAAAAGAAAATGACTGCAGATTATTGTGGATTACATGTTTAGAGCAAGATAAGCGACTAGGAATGTTTTTGGTTTTAAAAATCTTCACTTAAATATTAATGAGCCATAATCTACAAATAGTTTGGCAATTTTTAAAACTTGCCCCAAATCGCATATCAACCCTTTATGGAAACGCCACAGTAATTGGCTACCAAAGGTTCATAATTGCAAATGAAACAAATTGCACATATGCATCAAAATAACAAGCATTTTTATACAGGTTTATGAAATTGGAGGTTTTGGTCTGAATCTAACCTATAAGAATAGTAGTAGTTGCTCAAATTTTAATATTGAAATAATCAAGTCTGAATATTGGAAAACTTAAATATAAAGCCTGCAATTTTTGTAATCTCGGTTTGATCTTATACCTTCAAACTCTACAACCCTGGTTTTGTACTGTTGTAATATCCTACTGAAGCAGGAAAAATGGCAACACGTGATGTTATCACAAGTTTAATATTAGAAAAAAAAATATCGAAATTTAAATTCTAAGAATTTAAGCTTATTGGAATATCCACTTCCAAACTTTGCCAATTTAAAAAAAATATATATAAGAATATTTTTCAATAAAATTTAATGAAACAAAATGCTGCACCTCTAAAAGTTGACAGAAAGCTGCATGAAATTATATATTAGTAAATGACCTTGTACGATTTTATAACTTTAATTAGAGTAACGTTTAAATTATGTTCATATATTGTCAAATTGTACACAAAATGGTATCAAAGTCGTTTATACCGATTGTCAGACGATGTTTATTTTCAGTTATATAAAAAATTTGTTTAAACTGTAACTTTCTTCAGACCAGGATTTCTGGAGCATTCTTTGTTTGTACCAAGAAAACAAATAAGTGTTTAGCAAAGACGTTAATCTTCAACAAAAATTAAAATAGATCCAATGTATATCCAAGTGCATATCGTGTTATAACAGAAAAAGATGTGTCAAAACGGTTCAAAATTCAGCTTTTACACAAGCTGGATTCTGAACCGTTTCTAGACTTTTGAGTAGAGAGCCATTCTTGTAATCGGAAAAAAAAAAATCAAAATTTCTCTATTGCAGAGAAAAGGTAATTGTACAATTGTGAATATTAAATGTAGTTTGAATTATAAAGAATGCTAGTATCAATCCAGTCACGATCAGCAGTGGCCCTCTTCTCTTGTCAAGGCAAAAGGCTATGGCTGAAAAATTCAGTGATTCAATATATTTTATACAGTGATTCTGATACCTGATTGGTTCGTTCTTATCTTTATACATGTCATCATCCAAATCGGGTGGATCATACTCTATACACTTATGCCAAAAATATTTTTTACATAGACAAAAGGGACCTCACTCTATTTCACTAAGGTTTAAAATATCCTTTTTTATGTTGAAGTGGGTTTATTAATAAAATAAGCGATGCTCTGTATGATATACTAACTGACCAGTGATTTTTTTTTTTTTTTTTTTTTTTTTTTTTATACAGCCTGTGATAAAAACTGGTTGGCTTGTGCATCTGGAGATCTATGTTATCATTCGTCTGGAAAATGTAATCGGCAGATTAACTGTATGGATTTCAGTGATGAAACGAGTTGTGGTAAGTTCATTTTCTCTTCATACACTTTTTTTATTTCGCCCCAAACATTGGCACAGTGACACTTAAAACGTAAAGGGCTACTATTTGGGACTAAATCTACACTATGTAGGGAGTTAAGCAGCGAGAATTCTGTTTGCATTACACTTGAACTTCTGCATGTCAGTACAGTCAGGGAAGCAGCGACCTGGGCAGGCATTCCAAAGTCTAGCAGTTTTAAGAAAGAAACTATTAGAGTAAAAAATTTTCCAGCATCAAGGGATATCTGTAATGAAGAGGTGGGATTTTGTCGCTTGCCAGTTTCATATAAATTGGGGCTCCAAACCTTTTCTTGGTGATTCAAACCCCCACTGCATCTCAATTTTACGATGATTGTTATGATTGAAACTGAAGACTAAACCAAACTCTTTCTGACCTAAGAATTATCAGTTTCTTACATATTCTAATACCTAAACGAGAGATAAGAACTAAAATTTTAAAATATAACAGGATTAACTGCATCACAAGTTATGCACTAAATGTGTGCACGTTAAATCTTCCTAACATGTTAATATATGAAAAATTGATTTAGAAATGTGTCGAGATTTTGTCAAAATAGCATGTCAAACAAAACTTATCTAAACAAAGGAATGACTGACCGCATTTCAAAAACAGGCCTGAACAGAGGCAGCAACTGACAGACGTCGATTTGTTGGTCAGATCGAATAGGGGGTAAAGAGAAAATGAACTCCCGAGTCACCTTTTTATTTGGACGACCATGTAGCTAATTCAACTAATGGTTCAACTGACCAAATGGTAAACTGTCCCGTTATCAGGAAAAATTCTATGATTCTATGTATTAACAACAACAACAACAACAAAAAACAATGTAATGAAATATAAGACTATATATATTAAAATAATACAGTATAATTGCAATAAAAGTGATTACACTAAAAAAAAGTTATGCTTTTATGTGTATCTTAAATTTTGAAACTAATGGCTGCTGCACTTTTTTTTTTTTTTTTTCAATACCAACTTCTCAATCTAGTGATTTTTATATTTTTACAATAACAATTTAAGAATTTAATCTCATTTTCATGCCTGCTATCCTTGTCCAAATAGTTCACATCAGCCAAGTTACATGCAGTTATATGGAACCATGTCTGTCTTGGTCTAACATTCTCTCTAGTGCCCGGAATATCCAAACATGTTAGAGTTGATGCAAGAAGGGCCACGTTGTGTGTATATATGTGTGTTCTTATGAATAAGCAATATTGGGTTTGTATTACTGTACACATAGATTCGAAAAAGTTGTCAAAAAACAAATATATAACAAATAAACGTTATCAAAGGCAAGATAAATTACTTTTCTACCAAACTGGATATAATTTTCGTGTTTTTATTCAATTTAACATGTTTATTCAGCTCAAAAAGCATGCAGTGTTTACCGATGTATTGGAAAATTCAAAATGGCGGCCGACTCTCTTTAACACGGTGAGTTCGGGAAAAGGTGTTATAAATAATAAACTAGACAAAATACTATTAAAAAACCACCGAATATATGTCAAGTTATGTCATGGTAACATATCTTGAGCAAATGTCTAACAGTATTTTGTCTAGTTTATTATTTATTACACCTTTTTCCGAACTTACAGAGAGAGAGTCGGCCGCCATTTTAAATTTTCAAATACATCGGTAAACACTGTATGCTTTTCGAGCTGAATAAACATGTTAAATTGAATAAAAACACGAAAATTATATCCAGTTTGGTAGAAAAGTAATTTCCTGCAACATTAAAGGATATAATTACTAAGTTTGAAGTCTATAGAACACAAAGGTGAAGTTCAATCAAATACAATTTTACAAACTTATTTAAATGTTGACAATTATAAATGGACATGAAAAAGAGCTTAAAATATATGTACTTGTTACTCACAATTTGTCGTGAAACTCTACCAAGCCTGGTAGATTATGAATCTCTGTAAAGGGTAGAGCTTCATAAATTTGAGCCATGCGAAGTTACAATAAGCTGTGATGAACCGTAATCTGTTCTATTGGGTCTAATCAAGGTGTTCTTGAAAACTGATATCATTTCAGTTTGTTCCCTCACAGGTGAAACACCTTTTTTTCAAGAAAATCAAAATTCAGAGACGAGGCTTTTTTTTTTCTCGTAGCAAGAGCAATGGCAGTTTTGAATCCTTTTGTTTCTACTATCATAATTGGTTTTATGTTTCGACCATAGAACATAAAATTTATGTGATTTTAATGACTTTATATATTTGTAATTAAAACTTCAACTACTGGTAACAAATTTTTCAAACGTCTTTCGAAAATTTCTGATTGAAATGTATTATCTAGATTTGTGTCTAACCCATTTTCTTTGATTTTTCTTTTGCTTTGTAGTGTGCCATAACGACGAGTTCAAATGTGGTTCTGGAAGGTGCATCGATAATGTGAAACTTTGCGATGGCAAACAGGATTGTAAAGATGGCAGCGATGAAATCAACCCTTGTGGTAAGTAAACAAGGGAGAGAATTTATCCTAAAATGTTAGAGTTACTTCCCTTGTCACATCTTTGACCTATTAAACTGTGTATGTAATAAGGATGCACTTCATTTGCTTTATAGGCACATTTTGAATAAAATTGACTATTCATAAATTCTATTTTTAATAAGAGTAATTTAATATTTAGTAATATTGTAAATGATAAAATTCTTTCTGAAAAACAAATTGCTTAAAAGCATCGTAAAAAAATATTTAGAATAAACTGAATTAAAAAAAATAGCACAAGAATTTTTAGGACTTTTTTTTTTTTTTTTTAATTTTTTTTAGATCTATTTGATGAAATAAAAGAATTTGAGTTGTATATAAGAATGTAGGCAATTTTATATATTGATATATACTATGAAAAATTGTATGTTTTAAAATGGGCAGAAAAATTGCATGAATAGGAATGTCCTGTTTTTTTTTTCTAAAACAAAATGAATGCATTTATTAAATTATAATACACACACGCAACTAATATAAAATTTAAACTAAACAAAAAGAATAAAAATGCCAATGTAAATTGCACCTTCCCAAAACAAAAAAGGCTATTTTTGTATCTCGCTTATTTTAAAGAGACACCTTCTAATTGGTACAGTTTATAAAAACAAGATGTTCTTATGTCATGTTGCCTAGACTATATATTTCATAATCATCGGTTCCGGTTTGCTTTACAATGCATGGATTCGAAAAAGTAGTCAAATCAAATATATAACAAATAAACGTCACCAAAGGCAAGATAAATTACTCTTCGACCTAGGTGGGTAAGTTTTTCAAGTTTTTACTTTATTCAACTCAAAAACAAGACATGTCGGTACGCGACCACAAAAATGGCTGCCGTATATTTTTCTTGTGGTCATTTAACAGCTGACATTGCTTGTTTTTCAAACTGAATAAACATTTTACATTTAGTAAAAACACTAAAAACCTACCCAGCTAGGTCGAAGAGTAACTCATCTTGCCTTTGGTAACGTTTATTTATTATACATATTTTAACCACTTTTCCGAATCTTTATGGATTTTTAAAACAAATCCATCAACTCATTAGTTTGAATAAATCATGTTACGATTTTTTAATTAGTTCTTTTACTTGATTTTCATATTTTTTATTTTATTTTATTTTTTTATTTTTATTTTTTACTTAGTCATTTACAACAATGTGACGTGCGCTTTCGAAAATCCATACAAATGTGGTTACAGAACGAAAGGTACTGAATTTACTTGGTTGCGAGGAAAAGGAGATACTCCATCAACTGAGACCGGACCATCACGTGATCGTCATGGCAACAAAGAAGGTAAGAGTTGCTTCCCTTTATATTATGTAAATTTGTTACCTCTTTCATCATTGGTATCTATTGATCATGTCTGATTTTGGCTCTGTGTTCTGAAAGGCGGGTGCATCGGGCTCGCTTTTTCTGTAACGTCTTAAGACGACTGGCGACCTGATGTTTCCACAGATCGTGCCTCCCGGCTTCCTAGGTTTATGCGGATCGCTTTCCTATCTCTTTTATGTGTGTCAAAAGTTGCTTCCCTTAGAATTATGTAAATTTATCTTTTTATATAGTTATCGTAGCCCCGACGCCGCCGTGGCGAGATTACTCAAACAGAATAATGGCGCGCTGCCCCAACTGTAAAACCCAGTTGCGCACGCGCGGATGTATAAACATCGTTTCAGCTGTGCATACATTTCCCTTTCTCCATCCATGCAAATTCGATGGACTTATAAGCAAAACTTCACCTGTTCACGCGGACGTTGTAAGAAGCATCTTATATCATAAGAACGTTATTCTTTTCATCCAATCAGATTACAAGGAAAACAAATTGTTTAAAATGTTTTTTCTGAAGGTTTCCATGGAGCCGGTTGAAATGTATAAAAAGGTCATTTTGTGCCCAAACAAATCTGTCAACCACAAGGCAGCATGCTGTAACATCGACTCCGTCTGCGTGGATGTTAAACGCGCGCACGCTCGACAATTATTTCCTCCACATGGAGATGGGCTTGTTACCCTAACAGGCTTTTTTTACTAGCATTTGAAGTCATAGTAAATAGCCGTGCGAATTTGGTGAGGAGACCGCCGATCACATAAAATGTCCGGTGCCGGTGCTGTTGTAGACAGTGACCGATGAAAGGGAAGTAATTCAACATCATTTCATTTTTTTTTATTTGAGAATTTGGGACGGTGGAAATGTACACGGTTTATTAGATATTAGCTTTTTTTTTTTAACACGACACTGCCTTCAACATAAAAAAAGTGGCGTAGTTGCAAGGGAATTTTACTTTTTGTTTAAAATGATCTGCGATCATTTTTAATCATAAGACTTTATTACACGTGACAAAGTTTAAAATATAATTAAAAATGTTAAATAAAGAAAATAAGCAATACAAAATGACTACCAAATATTGAATAAACTTAATTAACGAACACATAAATATATCACATTTGTCTGAATATAGAGAATTAGATCATTTTGAAAAATGTTATAGCATTCTGAATTTATTTATTCATAAATTAACAAGTTAGAAAAGCATTTCATTCAAGGCATGAAAATTGTTAAACAAAATGGTTTTACTATAGGCTTTAAAAATAAAGGTGTAAGATTCAATTTGAAATTTATTTATCTTCAAAGTGCACTTTTATAAATTTTACAAAGTAAGGTACAAAAATTTAATTTAAATTGAATCAAAAAATTACCTTGGATTTATTTTATGTAATGTACATTCTGTTGCACTTTTTTAAAAAATCATTGAAAATTTTATCTGTATCATTAATTACGAGATGAAAGATAATGTTTTTAAATTGCAGCAAAATTTTGATTTTAGTTTAAAAAACTACTGGATCAATTTTTGTAATTATTCGAATATGACATCTTCATTCTGTGACGAGTATGTACACCATAAAGATCTTTCTGTATTTTTGTTTTTTAAATAAGTGTGCTTCTAAATAAACATAAAATTTTTTCTGCAACTATCATCACCTATTTTTCTAATTATAGATACTATTTTTTTTTTGTTTTTTTTAATTATTCGACATAATCTAATTAGATGCGTAAGTTTTCATCATCTAAAATTCTCTGTTTAAAAAGTAACGAATCACTAAGTGAAACTTAGTTATTACCCTTGCATTTGCCACTCTTTCTCCAATAATGCCGATTGTCCAAGCGTTCACAATCACTTACTACTCTTCACCATCCCACAATGTCCTAACCTCCAGCTTGAGACGAGCATTAAGGATCTGTGAGAGATGTAAAGGAATATCTAACTTGTATAAGGTATCTTGGCCTGGTTGACACGATAAGGAAAATCAACTCGTGTTCCTATTTACAATGCCTCCCCACGGGACAGAGTTAACTCGTGTTGATTTAAAGGTTTCTCTTAGAAATTCTGTATTGGTTTTCAGAGCTCTACAATGATTTCCAACTTTGGAAAGCTGCACCTGAAGGAGGTCAGAAGTTATATCGGCTGTAATGTTGTGAAAATATCAACCACGAGAATAGTAGTCCAAAAAATACACAAACCATGTTACATATCCTTTGCATCCTGTGTTTAGTGGCTTTTACATTCCCATATGTGAGACCAGGTTTTTGGCTTCCTCTGTAGCTAGAACCTTCAGATAAATGGATGACTATAAAGTATGCAGAATCGTCAGACGGTTTGTAATTCGATCAAGTTTTACTTATCTTGTACTAATCGTATTACAGGCTGCAACTGAATATTGCGATAGAAGTGTAACTACATTTTAGTATTAAATAAATTTTTGAATTCTTTTTGAGGTGAGTAATTTGTATAATTTATTTTTGTTCATTTGTGGACTCTCATTTTCATCTTTTAGTTGTTTCACGATGTTTTGGCCAATTATTCCTCTGGCCGTCGTCAAAAATTAATTCAATGATATAACAATTGGTATGGACCCGACAATGAAAGCACAAAATATAAAAATGTGGATTTATGAGACCAAAAAAATCCAACCTTGATTGACCCTTAGGGCCCATGATGCAGTGGACAGAGATACGGAATATCTAAGATTCCAGGTGAGCATTGTTTAAAGGTAGCGGTTTCAATCACACCCAAAGCCGGTCAGAGGATTAGTTAACCAAACCGTGGTGAGACAACAGCTATGGAAGGCAGTAATTGCTGTGAATGGGAAATTTGACATTCTTATCCCATCGCGGTTAACCACCTGATGAAGGCCAGAGGAATAGTTGGCCGAAACATGAAACAGAAGATGAGGATAATCGCCCATAAATAACAAAAATAAATTATACATTTTAGTATTCCACAATATCCGACAAATAGAATTATTCTTTTTTTATCATTAAATCTGAAGAGTTTTTTTACATTTAAATTTTCTTAATTGCAATTTATCAAATAAGTTTTAATTTTAACTTCAGTGAAAACAAAATAAGGAATTTTAATTAACAAAACAAAAATTAAAACATTGTTCTCCAATGCATACTATTTTCCAAGAGAACATTCACCCTTTTGTCTTTGTTAGTACAAAACTTCCATTGGTGAACTTATAGTTAACTTTTATTTATTTTTTAGATGACTAATAAAGTTTTTTTTTTTTTTATTATTATTAAAAATTCAAGTTTAGCAAAATTGAAATTTCCTTTTAGTTAGGTTTTGTGGAAAATAAAAAAATAAAATTTAGTTATCTCCTTCCCATCTAAATATCTACTTGTCTTATTGTTGACAAATGAAATCAAAAGCAGAGAAAAATGAATTTCTTTACATCTAAATATACAATTATCACTTGATTCAAGAATTTTGGAGTTATTAAAAATAATGTGATTTGTTTATTTCTTTCTATTACATTCAAGTTTAAAAAAGCAATTTCACTACTAAACAATGATCATGCCATGATCAGTTAGATGTGCAGATGAAAACAAAGAAAATTGTACTTTATCAGAAACTTGGTATTGATGGGATTATGGATATCTTGTGCATCTCGTATAGTTCTGCTATATACAGTGTACTTGCATCAATTCCATAACATATTTGGATTTTTTTGACTCTGGAAAACAAGAGACTAAGATGTGGTTGGTGTGGAAGAAGTTGGATACCGGAATCCAACCTGGTTGATTTCACCTTTTTGATCGGATTGCATAGATTGCAGATAGGCAACGATGTTGCCTCGCTTGTAGCCCAGGACACTCGTAGCACCTTCAATACCAAAAGTGGAGGAAGAAACAATCTACTAGTTGAGTGGAATCTTATTTTAGAATCTTCCAAGCATCTTTACAGCTCGTTGTGCCTACCCATATGTTGTTGCACTTGAGTTATAAATGAGAATTTTTATTTATCATGCATGTTGAATATATGTAACTTAAGAATACTTGTTCTGTTTATTTTTCTTCTAAACTAATCACAGGGCGACCTCCAAAGTAACATTGAATTTTATCATGTCCTTCATGACTACACTTTTATTTAGGTTTATTAACATATGCCTGCTGATGTGTCATTAAAAAAGAAAGGCTGTATATTGTCAGAACACAAGGTTTTTTTGGGTTTTTTTTTTCAATGTTGGCACAATGTCTAATAACTTTCAAAATGACACATCCGGAGTCGGGTTGGAGTAGCTATCTGAGCTGATATGTGAAACCTGAAATCAGCAATCAGAGCAGTGCATCACTTAAGATCTTTGAGCCATTTATAAGAATGTGTTTCATTTGAGAAGGAAAATGCTAACCAAAAAAAAAAAAAAAAAAAATCAGTGTAATAGATGAGGGGAGACAATTTCTGTCAAGCTTATAATCATAAGGAAGTTTGTAGTTATTTACCTTATCTCCACGAGGTTAGACAGGTGTGGATATGATATATTTCTGTGGAACAAATTGGATTTAAACTCAGAATACCCAGGTTTTCAGCTCATGTCGTTTACTACCATTATCTCAGGGATTTTGTAGTTATAAATCTCGATTTATTCCAAGATTTTTATATTTATATATTAAGTTTTTAAATTCTCCTCCAGATTATAATGTACTTTTGTAATGCATTGACATTTTTGGTGTTTGTTTTTCATTTGTGTAGGTTATTTCATGTACACTGAAGGTTCAGATGGAGAAAAAGGAGACCAAGCTATGTTAACATCACCTACTTTCAAGACACAACAAACTAGCAGTCTTCACTTTTATTATCATATGTTTGGTAATGGCATGGGTTCCCTCAGTCTGTCTGTTACAGACCAAAACACTGGAGTACAAACTGTCCTTTGGGATATGAATGGTGACCAGGGTGATAACTGGTTTTCGGATTGCCTCCTGTTACCAAGCAATGCTGTCCTTAAAGTTACCTTCACGGCAACTCGAGGGAAAAATTATCAGAATGACATGGCAATTGATGATATCACGTTGAACCATTCTCCATGTTCCAGTAAGTTTGATTTTTTTTTAATTTTTTACATTTTCTATTTTACGTTTTCTTTTTTCATTTTTCCCCCATCCCTGATATGCTCCCCATACAAGTAAAATATTGGGGAAGTAATACTCGTGTATTAGTGACGGGGCGATTCCAATATTTTCTCTGATTCTTCATAAATCTCCAAATATTTAAGTATAGTTATCTTTTTCCTGATTACCGCAAAAATACATTAAATGTGCAGATATTTTCTCAAACGTAAAAATACACTTGAGTATAGTCTCAAGGTTCAATTTTACTGAAATTTATTTTATAATCAATAAATATTATGTTAACATTACTGCCAGCAGTGAAAATTGTTTTTAAACAAAATCAAATAAGAGACAAAAGAATCGTTTTTGGTATCGGAAAATAGGCACAAATATTTCCAATACGATTCTAATATCCCCAAAGTTCTGATTTTTCTGATTCAAATTAATTGTTCCAATATATATATATATATAATTATTTTTATACCTACAGACACTAGTGTCATGCTTACACAATCATCAGTCCTGGATATGATCTTAAACTATATCCAATGGTGGAGCCACCCCTTAATTACCATTGCTCCCAGGTCCACTCTGACTCGGTGTAGTAGTACTTGTTAGGGTCCCAACTATGGGTTGAATAGAAACTGACTTGAAAAAAAAAAAAACTAATATATTCTATTAAAAACTTTTTTCTTCCAAATCACTGGATTCAGCATTAAATGACCTGAAAAGGGTTGATATGTCGTAAAACCAACCAACCAACTACACAATCATCAATGTAGGAAGTGATAATTACTGCTAGTCAGAAGATCCAAACTCGGTCATGAAGTCACCCTCGACTTCATAGACTAGCATTCTATCTCCAGGCCACCGGCAATCAACACAAGAATTAAGAGAAATTAAATGCCTATAAATGGCAAGACAATTAGCATACATAAACTGTATTTAACGATGGGAAGTTGGAATGTTGTATTTGCACTAAAATTGACTGTTTTTCCTAAAGAGGGTTATTAATATATATCTGTCCCAGGTCGGGTGAAATGAATTCCATCAACAGAACAGTTTTGCACTAATTTTGTCTCTTTATGGATATCAAAATTAAGATACAATGATACTAAACCTTATCTCTAGAATCCGTTATTCCAATTTTGGTTAAAATCCATTACATGAATCTAGAAAATGTCTAAAATCTAAGGCTTACAAGAAATTTAAATTCAGGGAATCATGTTTTAATTGTTGTCTAATGACTCTGAATGAAATGAGTTTGGTGACTCCTAAAACCTTTTAAAATACTCTAAAGAAACAGATTTGGAATATTAATTGATGCTTAATAGCGATTTAAAATTTCACAAAAATCGGTAGTATGTATTTTCATGATGTGATTCAACCACATTTTTACTCTTTGCGTAAAACTAAATATTGCTCACATTTGGATGCCTTTATACCTTGCAGCTGATATAATGATTGAGTATTTAGTTTAAAAGTTAATCCAATGCATACAAATGTAACCCTCCCTCTAGTTGTGTCATTTTGTTAACCTGGAATAATGGATTACATACATTGATCCCCAAAGGAGTAAATGACTGAGAGGATAATATAATGACGAGTAACTAGTTCAAATTGACACTCTTTGTGTGAAACTAAGAATACAATTACAAATTATTTAAAACTTCAACTCGTTCATAGCTGATGGAATGAGATCAAATTACCCTCATAGATTAAAGGCTTCCATTCAAAATTCCTTACAGAAAAGTTTAACAAGACGCATTTGAAGAAGGTAAAAAATTACAGTGAGTAAAATCTTTTGTAAATAGTAGTCCAAATAATTCAAATCCTCGACCATCTCCAAAAATCTGGAACATAAAAACGATTTTTTTTGTTTTGTTTTTCCCTTTCTCTAAAACAAATGTTCTTCCCCAATGTTGACAGAACGGGTACTTCAGTTAAAAAAAAAAAATTATTCTTATAATAAGGGTATTAAAAACTAAAATGCGACTTCTGTTCTTAAAGAAATATGTTGCTTATAATTTTTTTTTTTTTTTTCAGTATCTGGTCTTCTTGCTGCAGCACCAATGCCTGAAACGACGACGACGAACTCAACCAGTAAGTTCAGAAATATTTGATCCATTCGCTTTTCTTTTTTTTTTTTTCTTTTTTTTTTTTTTTTCAAGTGAAACATCAAAAGAAAATAAAGCTGAAAAGTTATCAAAATAAGAATCGATAAAACATCAACATAAATTGACTGTCATCATCGTCATATCTATTTTACATGTGAGTCTACTTTGAGTGATTTTTAGAAATTTACTTCCAAACTAACCCATCTCTGACCAGGTCTTTATCCTTTCGATTCCTTATCACTTCTTCCCAGGTTTTCTTTGACCCTCTGTTCGCTGAACCTTGACTGTTTTAAATCTAGCCCAAGAATCTCATCCACTTTTTCAATCTTCCTCTCAGGTCATCGGATCTAAACATCTTTAAGACTCGCATTACACATCTATCATGTCATTCTCCTATCGTTTCTCTCCATGTATCGTATGCCCTCAATCTTCACTGACCCAGTTTTACTTTACATCATCACACAGTGTTCACATACATGATAGACACTTCCCTTGGTTGACAGTTGTAATGCTTTGCTGGTTAATAATGGCAAAAATTCCCAGAACTTACTCCATCTACGGAGTAGAACGATAAAGTTGTTGCCTTAAAGAAAACAACACTACAGCTTTGTTTTAAAACTTTTATTGAAATAATTAATTCGGGTAACTTGATTATATAGTAAAGCTGACATTTATTCAATGTAGCCGCCTTCAGCCTTAATCACTACCTTGATACGAGTCCGAAACTGGTAGTTTGCCTTTTCACAAGTGCTGGCAGGAGCTCAATGAATGCTCGGCAGATGGTCATGATCAGGCAAGCTTTGTTGTTGTGGGAGGTCATGTTGGTGATGTTCTCGATGTATGACCAAACGAAGTAGTCCAGCAGATTCAGGTTTGGGGAGGAAAGGGGCCAGTGAAAAGGGTACAAAGTCTTAGCACTCCTTCTGAAGCCAAACCTGGGTCTCTTTTGACTTGCGGGCGGATGCAGTGTCCTGCTGCCACACTCAGGGTCTGCCAGCGGCCACCTGATTGCATCAGGGGATAACCACACTCTTCAGCACATTCAGGTACACTTTGGTGTTGACTTTCAAGCCGACTTCGAAGATGTGAGGTGGCATGATGTGGCCCTCACTTGAAACCACACCAAAGACCATAACCGCGGCCGAAAACTTTGTTTTCATTACCCCAGGCATGTCTTTGTTATTCGTGGCAATCCAGCAATGAATTTTGAGGGTGTTGGCAATGGTCTTGTTATCATAACTTTGATCGGTAGAGAGCATGAGTTGTATAGCAGTGCATCTTTAATCTCGCTCGTTGAACATTGTATCACTTTGAGACCTGATAGAAGGCTCCTATCGCTCTTGGGATTTGTACACAACTGGTCAACTAGATGATCTGGAAAAAAAAAATGGTTTTCATTAATGGAAATGGAATCATATCGTCTTTTCTAGGGCGACAAATTTTATCATTCCATCCTGTACTATCATATCACCTGCACTATTCTGTGCTCCAATATATAACAAATCTTGTAAATAGTCTCAATAGCTTTTCCATCCACATATGCGTTCTCCATTTCTGTTATGTTACAATTAAAAATATAGCAATAAAGGAGAGTGCATGGTGTTTGCAACTCTCGTTGATATCACTAATTAAGAAACTTGTCAAGAATTTTTTGATTAAAAAACGAAAGACTTTTATTTTGGCTAAACCTTAAAGCACATCGTTGGCTGTGATGGTTTTTATTCCAAAAATAGAATTATTGTATCATTATTTTTACACGATTTTTTTACTCAACCTAATATATTAGCGAGAACAATGGCAATTCCGTAGTTGTATCTCGTTCTTTCAGCATAACTACGAATTCAATGCTTGTAATCCCATGAAGAAAGGTATTAAAATAAAACTAGGCCATTTATACGCTGTGAGTGGCGACCTGTGATTCCTTAGAATGGAATCCTAGTGCCTGAGCAGTTTGTGACCTGATGACTTGCAACAATTATTTTTTCCCCTTACTTTGGGCCACTGACCTCTAGTCTAACCAATCTAATCGGTTGGTTATGACCTGCCCTAGTATCTGTAAGTTCATCCCCAAGCATATTATTCAATCTGATTCTTTTAAAATTGAAAGCCTTGCTTTTAATTTCCTTTCAAATAGATGTTAGATGATGACTGAGTCGATTATCTAGAAAATAAAATTTCCCACTGCGGAAGAGTATTTTGAGAATTTAAAAATTATCCTACCTGTAAGATTCCATTTGACAACTTTAATGCATATCAACAATCTAATGGGTTATTTAATGACAGATAAAGCAAATAAATAGAATAAATAAAAAAAAAATTCTATCCATTTGTTCTGCATTGTTGCAGTGCTTAAAAATATTTCCATTCTATGAACGTCTGGTGTGAACACAAATGCCGCAATATTGTATCATCTTTGCTCAAATTGAAACGTACTTAGTACTTTAGTTAATGGAGTTTCAGAACATTAATTATGGGAGGGGAGGTGGTTTATGTCCAAAACTTTTGTAGAAGTTTTACGTATTTCCATTCTATGAAGGTCTGGCATGAATGCAATGATACTATAGATTCTATACCCAAAGGCCAAGAAAGTGTATTTTGGTTTGTGTCTTGTGATATCAAATGAAATTCCAAAAAATAAATTTACATTAAAGCTTGGGTGATCCTATCTTTAAATAAAACTATGGACATGCTTTGTGTATGGACATAAAATTGCCTTAGTGTATTATTCTTTTTTTTAATTTTTTTTTTTTTTTTACACGGTGGTCACCACTTATCAAGGTCCGGAAGCCACTCAGGGATAAGGGTTTATTGCAAGTACAGTACGTTAGTGTGGAGATTTGATGAAGTATTTACTTAAGGGGGGGGCGGTTCATTAGGAATTTGGTAACGTTGGACTTGAAGAAATCCAAGTTGTAGTCCGGTGGGAAGCAGGCAGACGGAACAGTTCCACAGGCGTGCAGTTCTAAGAAAGAAGCTTTGTTCATGGAATCTACGTTTTGATTTAGGCACAGATAAAGAGTGGGGGAAATTTTTCACAGTGGATTCAGCTAGACTGGTGTTTTTCGTGAAAGATTGGCGAGGGGGGACCAGAGATTGGAGTTCAGACGAGCACCTGCCATGGAAAAAACGATAAAACAAGGATAGGCTCGCAACGTCTCTTCTGTGCAAAGGTTTTGTTAAATATTAAGTCCGTTTTATTTTTGTTATTAGATTTTTTCAACTGCTAATGCTCTTCTCTTCTTTCTCAACAGATTGTCCTGATGGCATGTGGCAGTGCAGATCCGGAGAGTGCATTCCGATTCAACTGAAATGTAATAATGTTCCTAACTGTTTAGACGCAACAGATGAAATCTTGTGTCCCAGTTAGACGCAATAAGAAACATACATAGTCAAACCAGATGCTGACTTTCATGGACATACATACAAACATTATATATACATACAAACATTATATATAATCTTACCTCAACACTGCCAAGATTTCGACCTAATGATGATTCAGAAAGCCTATTTATATAAATAACCTATCAAAATTTAAAGTTTCAATTGGGATGCAATAAGCTTAATGTTATTTGATTGTAGAAATCTTTAAAAGATTTTTTTTTTTTTTTTTTTGTTAAACAAAGATTCTAATTTCTTTTTAATTTCTATAGAATAGCGCAGGTGTTCATCTTTTTGAAGGAGATGCCTGATCGAATATCAAAATTTGGCGATGATGTCAACACATAAACAGGTCAGATTATCTCTATGAAATCCTGTAATTATGTAATCCTGCAAGTGCATTCCTGCAGAATAGCTGATCAGGGAGTATTAACTCTGAATGGATCCCTGGGAGAAGTACGATGTGGAGACAAAAACTTCTTGCAATTTTGGCAAGAACCCTCGCTGATGACACTGCCTGGCACATTTAAACATATTTTGATAATTGCATCACAACTGAAAAATATAAATTTTGATGGGGGTGAATATTTTGAGCTTAGTTCATTAACGAATTTTTTTTTTTTTTCTGAAGAGACAATTAGTTCGGAACCTTGAAAGCATCAATGTAAGCTGTATATAACTGCTCTATTTTTCATAGTATTGAGTACTTTCGATTCCATGAATATTATTCACCGAATTCAACACAAACAAATTTGGTAGCGTTATTACACACACATACACACACCATTCTTTGTTTCAGTGGGTAGAAAGGAATCCAGCAGTGCTCGATTATTTCATAATATAAACTTATATTTATTTATAATATCAGAGAAGTTCAGATCAACATAGTACCTTAAGATTCAAGCTGGGAGAGTAGACAAAAGTAATTTACTGTCTGTAATCCTGTGTAAAGATTCGCCATTTTTAAATATTTTTATTTCTGTTTTTTCTGGTAGCCAATTAGTAACGATCCTCCTGAAAAAAAAAAATCTCAAGAGAACCCTTCTCCAGATATCAAAACAAATGTCTGAAAGCCAGTGAGCGGTTTATAACTCATAAAAATCCAATATTTTTCAAGTATGTTCACTCGCCCAACTTGAAACTAAATGTACCATATCGTAACTTCTGTAATATTATATATACATACACATAAATTGAGATTTTTTCCTACAAAAGCAAACGAGGTTTTAAAAGCATTTTTATTTTTAAAAAAGCCAAAAAATATGGCGTTTCATATTTGTTAATATAGACGACACATACAAATGTTTCGCCTGTATTAAATGATGAAACGACTGAAAATTTTAGATAAACAAGTTTTTGTTTTTCATCAGAAAATATCTCCATTTACAATTGTTCCGGAATTAAGTATTTTTAAACGTTAAAGCTCTGAGCTTTGAACTTTGACTACGTAACACACACACACACACACACACACACACACACACACACACACACACACACACACACACACACACACACACACATGTGCACTTACACTTTTCCTTCAAGCCCTTTTCATGTCTTTTCATCTACACTTTCATCAAACGGTGGAAATGATTAGGAAGTCATCTCCCACCATTTTGTTCCATTCAAGCATTTTTAGATGTCATAATTTTTTTATATTCATTTTCATTTTTCTATATTTTCATCAAAACATTTTTAATTTTCTTTTATTTATTGGATTTTTTATGCTGAATTAGAGTGAATCTAGCTGCGTGTCTATATCCGAGTGTCTTGTCTGTCTGCATAAAAGTGAAATTGTACTTGTCATAATAAAAAAAATGTGAAAAGACGAAAAACAGAAAATTTGTACACATAAATTAAATCCTGTTGTATTCATTTCTCTTTGGAAAGAAGAAAAAAATGAATACAATTGACAAAAACCGATGTGAAACTTATAACTACTCGTCCATCTTCCCCCCCCCTTTCCGTCTGAAAAAATTCATGAGTGTCTAATGTATTTGAGGACAGGTATAAAAAATGATTCTTTAAAAAAATGTCGTTTCTGAGGATAAGAATAAATATTGATTTGGATTTTTTTTTTTTTTATCATTAATGAAGTCTCCCTTAACTTCGGTAACATTTCTTTAAAAATATCTTTGTCATTTCTCTTACCTGAGGGTCTTCACTAAAACATTTAAAGACTTCCCTCCCCATATATCAAATTAGGGCTGGTGGATACCAGTGAATAGCCTACATGGATCAGGTGGTTTATGTTCCTATTGGATATTACTTTAACTACAGGGATTGTGTATGTGTATGTGTGTGTGTGAGTATAAATATATATATATATATATATGCACACAAGTTTTATAAATGTGCTTATTAAACTTATTCACAAATATGCATCATGCATAGTAATCCTAATGATACAGATCTTGAAATCTAGGAGTCCAAATGTTAGAATCATGTGATATAATAAAATGCTTAAATTTGTTTCAGTCTATGAGTTCGTCTGAGCATTTTTTTTTTCTGTCGTAAAATAACTTTTACACATCACATGGAAGTTGTATCTGAATTTTTGTGGAAAACTTTCAGATTGTTTCTTCTGACACACTACTCGACTTCATGGATCTTCTAGCGGTGTGTTGTGATTGCTGGATAAAAAAAAAATGTCCTAATGCTATCGTTGAGTTTAGAATGCCTTTTATGGTTTTATAATGGTGATGCCTTTCGAGCTAAACATGTTAACAATTTGCAAACGTGTTTAGATGAAAGATCGAGCAATTTTTAAAAATAGTCCTATTTTTAAATTGTTGTCTTAAGAACTTGGTCACAACTGTCCCTCTTTATTCTTTTGTGTAATTATAGAGGTGATCGTAGATAATTCTGAAATATAGGGTGTCCCAAAATTGACCCGCTATATATTTTGAGATAAATGGTTAAATTTGGGACACCCTGTATAGAAAGCATAAAATCAAATGTTACAATAATAAAATCTCAAATATCTTGTGCACTCTGAGAGATATATATATATATATTAGTGATGGGACGATTCCAATATTTTCCTGATTATGATTCTTAATAAATCTCTAAATATTTAAATATTTAACTATTACAATAGAAAAATGCGAACACAAAAAGTTATATGGTTAAGTTTAAAGATAGAAAATTAAAGAACTAGTTGCTAAAACTGGAAAAGAAAAGGACAAGATATTCTAGTAAAAAAAAATATGATAAATTTATAACTTAAAATATTGCAGCATTAAGAATTGATTATATAATGTTATAAATTGAATTTAAAAAAAATTCTTAATGCTTCAATATTTTAAGTTATAAATTTATTATATTTTTTACTAGAATATCTTGTCCTTTTCTTTTCCAGTTTTAACAACTAGTCCTTTACTTTTACATGTTTAAGCTTAACCATATTACTTTTCATGCTCGCATTTTTCTATTGTAATCCATGATTTTTCCAGACTTCCAATAAATTCACTTGTTCTTTGTTTAATTTCAGTCTTATTCCCCCCCCCCCATAAACACGTATGTAATAATTAGGGTTATGACAAGAGCATATCATTTTCATTGTTTTGACTGTCGAGTATATATTCGACACAGCTAATCAATCAAAAACCACATTACTCTCTCTAAAAACAGTATATTAACTGATATATACTAGTCAAAATAATGAAAGCAATATTCTCTTGTCATAGCCCTAGTAATAACAATGTACGGCACTCGTCTGCTTTCAATAAAATCCTCCCAATTGTCTCCCTTTCATGCTTTCATTAGTGAATTAGTAGCAACAGTAGTCGCTGATGCGACGTGGTTGGTATGGAAACCAATCATAAAAAACGTCGCTCACCTCATATTTTTCTTAGAATTTTGAACACCAGAAAATTGATCATAACTATTGTTTTACTGAATGAAAATTGATTTTTTTTTTTCACAATATAGCTGAGAAGGTGATCTATAAACTGTAATAATTGTTTGAAATTTGGTCGAGAAAGAAGTGAGTGGTGAAGCTTTAAAGCAGTTCTAAATGGCTAAAACTGCCACTTAACCATATAGTAAAACACTACCGTGTTTGAATGATACATATTTTTTGCCAATCACTGTAAAAGCACATGTCAAATATGCAGATATTTTCACAAACGTAAAAACAAAATTGTGGGAGATGATCCATGGAGTTTTAAGTTTATTGATTGTTTAAAATCAATAAACATTTATTTTGACGTTACTACAACAGTGGAAGATTTATTTTTAAACAAAATCAAATTGAAAAAGGCAAAAGAATCGTTTTTTGCATTGGAATATGAAGACTAATATTTACGATACCCTCCCCCAAAAGTGTCAATGTTTCTAATTCTGAATAATCGTCCCACCACTAATATATAGAAATCACTTTGTCTATGTGAAAGTTCGTTCTTTAAGGATTCCAAAACGGTTGAACCGATTTTTTCTTTTCATTTCACACATGTACCTTATATACCTGGGAGTATTCTTAGATATGTTTTGTATCTGAATACCTCCTCTAAGTATTAAAAATCGATAATAAAAGAAATTCCATTAAAGAAGGAACGGTCAAAGTTTGGTTAAAGCTAACACTTTTATACAGCCTAACATCACAAGTGCATTTGAAGTTTTATCACCGTACAAAAGGGCCCAGCATATAAAATTAACAGCAGGTTATTTAATAAGACAGTTAAACGATGATGCTTGACTTTTGCATCATAAATTTTAATTTGAGTAATTATATGAAAATAATTTTATAAAATTAACAGTAGGTTCTCTAAAGTGCAATGAAAACCACAAAGAATTGTGGACTATTATAGCAGGGAGGCATGTGAAGCTTCCTCCCGATGCACTGTGGTGGGTTCCTGACTAGACTAGGCAATTTCACAGATTTCAATTCCAATAAAAGTATTGGAAGTGTTAAACATTTGTTGATCCTCATTCAATTCCGGGCAATGTCAAGTCTTTGCTAGTATGTACATATAACCTTCAAAATGTGAGAGAATATATAATTTCCACAGCCAGACAACGTCGCAGCTCACAAGAGCCATGACAGCCAACAAACCAGAAGTCCAAGACTAGTTTCGCCCTCATTTGGGCTCATCAGTTAGACACATCTGAACTCTGGATGCAAAACCAGAGTTTGGATGTGTCTAACTGATGAGCCCAAATGAGGGCGAAACTCAAGTCTTGGACTTCTAATTTATTGGTTGTCATGGCTCTTGTGAGCTGCGACGTTGTCTGGCTGTGGAAATAATTATATATATGTGTGTGTGTGTGTGTGTGTGCGATGTTAAATGGAAAAGCGATTAAGCACTGGAAGAAATAAAAATCAAAGGTGTTTAATTCTTTTTCCTTTCTGTTTTATCCATTTGTTTTCACATCTCCACAGTACTTCATTTTATATATGGTGTATTTTATCCTTATATATATATATATATATATATATATATATATAAGATAAAAAAAAAAAAAAATTAAATATAAAAAGTAACATCGTTTTCATGCTTCCAAAAACCCTCATGATCTTTAAATTAATATCCTAGAAGCATACGTGGACTTTTAACATTATATATATTACATGCATATATGTATATCTATATGTGGGGTTCTTGTCTTATGTTGATAAATCATGGTTTCGCCTCTGACCGAAGCCGACTTATTACCTAGTAACAAATTCAAATTAAGCCTACATATATGCATACACAAGTGTATATATCTCTCCTTATATATAATTAGTATAGACTCTGCATTATATTTTCATACTGACTAGCAGTTCCATGCCTAAATCAATCATCAGACGATGTTCTCCGCCTGTTTGAACGATCCCTATTTAATATGGATTCTAGCGAGTAAAGGAGACAGAATTTAGTTTATTCCGGTTTATTTATACATATTCCTAATTAAGGCTTTGTTCACTTTGTTTTTTTTTATATTTATTGTTACAAGTCTGTTTTATTTATTTGTATGTATTTTTGTTCTATTTCTTTTTAAAGCTCTAAAACAACCAAAAAGCATTTGATTTAGTAACAATTTATTATATTGTTCCATGGTGTAATTTAGACTAAGAGTTGATAAATAAAAAGAATGCAAAAAAATAAATAAAAAATAAAACGGTTTCATTAAAACTATACATTTTATATGAACCACTTTTTATGGTTCATTCAAGAATTTTCATTTGTAATTTAGAAATTATGAAAAACAAACTTTTCTGCACCTGATTTTACTATGAGAATGTAATTGCCTTGTTAGTTTTTATTTTTGTTTTTTAATGAATAGTCTGTAATCCTATATCTTTACAAACCCATGCATGGAATGTTGCTGCCACATCTGAGCTAGTACATCTACCACTAGTTTCTCACTTTTAAACAGTTCCAAAAACTCTAAAATCTAATAGGTCCCACGCTATCGGCCAAGCTCCAATCTCTGTCCCATCATCGCAATGTTCAATCCTCGTGCCTGTTTTACAAATACTTTAATGGAATGTGCTCTGATGAACATGTCACTTGTTCTGCAGTGATGTACATATTCCCAACTAACATGTCAAGTAGCAAAATTCTACCCCTTGCCTCAGACTACTGGAATTCCCTTCCTGTTTCCTGCTTCTATGACTGTTAACGTTATATACATTTAAACTTTTGTAGGTTAGTACAGACATTTCGTTTCTCCCTACAGTTTCCTGTTAGATACAGTTCCAAATAGCATCTTCCTATGTTCCAAGTTGCAATATACCTTGTTTGGGGGGAAAAGAATAAAATTTAATAGTTCATAATGAAAAGGAATCTAAAAGTAATACCAAAAGACTAATGACTTAATAAAACTGTGGTACTTTTATATCTACGCCTATTCATGGCCGACTCTAGAACAGTGGTGTGGAGAGGACTAGAGATGCTGGGAGTCAACTTCCGAATTATATCGGGTATTCTAGTGGAAGTCCTAGTACCGAAAAATGTGAAAGGAAGATGGTTTGAATATGATTGGATACCTACCAGCACTGCACACCATTGCTAAGTCCGTGCTTAAATATTCAGAAATTATGAAAAATGCTACAATCGGCTGTATAAAAGTTTGGCTATGAAAATTGATTATATTTTGTTTTGTTAAACATTCACAATCAGTACAATTATCCCAGAGACTAAACAAGAAAACATACTCAAATTTATATTAACTTTACATTTTATATAATTTTTAAGGGGGCAGACACCAGATACGTTCAGTTTCTTTTGTTTTCCAAATTATACTAAAGTTATTTCTTTGAAAAGTTGTCACATGAAAATCTCTAAGGATTTTTTTTTTAGTCATTACGATTACAAAAACTGTTATAAGTATTACTAACGGACCACCCAACATTGCTCAGTCATAAAATACTCTAAAACCTATTTTAATTCATGCATCTTTTATATTATTATTGAGCCAATTCTCTATTGATTATTATATTGTACCTAATGTATATAGTGATGATTTCAAAAGAAAAAAAAACCTTGCTTCGGTGGCATTAGCTGGAATCTAAACCAAAATATTCAGCACTCCAGCCTTCATTATTACTGTTTGAGCTATCGTCAGATTGATAAAAAAAAGGCCTAAAATTAAACAACTTCAAGTTAAAAATGTATGTGTACGCATGTTCAAAAGTTAGTCTATTTACTTCTGCCAAGGTCAACTGTTATTTTCCATTTTGACTCCTTAGCAATTTTTGCTGGCTAAAAACCAAATCGAAAGTGTGCTACACGTCCAAATACCTTATATATATATATACATAAAATTTCAACAGAACTTTGGTAGACTTTTCGCACATACATGGACAAGACCACTTATATATATATATATATATATATATATATCCGTGTGCTGGAACGTTTTTATCTTAAATTCTAATCAATTATACAGAATGTAGAAACTACAAAAAAATGAAATTTAGTATAATAGTGAAATGAAACCAATCGTTTAATGAAAAAAAGCATAAAAAAGGAATAAATAATTCAAAGAAATATTCAAATTAGTAAACTTTCATGTAGTCGCTTACATATTCATGACCAATTATATGAAAAACTTCGTTTTCACTAGGACACAATTTTTACTTTTTGAATGTTGTCTCGATTTCTACAACTGATTTAAGGTGTTTTTGTTTTTTTGTTTGCAATGCTGAATCAAGAAATGGCATCTATTTCTCTCTTTTAGGTCAGGTTTTTGTACTAAGTTGATTTGAAAAAAAAAAAAAATCAATGCCATTTTTATTGCATTATCAACTGATTTTTGTCAAATATCATCCGAATTGTATTTAAGAGAAAAAGTTTTTTCCAACATATTGATTAACTGATACATCGATTACTGGAAACTGAATGGTGGGCATTAATAAAGGTAAGTACACATAAAGTGCATGTTGCTTCACAATTGTTCAAACTTCAGGGCTTGAACTTCCGTTTCTTCAAACTCCTGGAATATTCAGTGGCAAGGAGGTCTCTCTTCAAATTCCAACAGCAGCTAGCCATCATGATCCCCAACAACCCTGATGCCTACTCTCCATCTCTTTCCATCTGCTTGTCACTTATTGAACCCATGTGAAAATAGCTAGTGCATCATGAAACTCGTGTTGCAGCTCAGATTTCTGAAAGCGGTCAGCATGGAAAGTGCTCGTCTGAGCTCCAATCTCTGGTCCCCCCTCGCCGATCTTTCACGATAAACACCCATCTAGCTGAAACCACTGTCAAAAATTTTCTCCACTCTTTAACTGTGCCAAAACCAAAACGTAGATTCCATGAACAAAGCTTTCTTAGAAGTGCACTTCCGTGTGCCTGTTTCCCACCTGACTACAACTTAGATGTCTTCAAGTCCAACATAAACAAATTCCTGATGAACCGCCCCCTTAAGTAAGACGCTTTTTCAAATCTCCAATACTAATAATTACTACGATACTATCCCATTGATTACTGTACACGCAATAACCCTTATCCCCGAGTGGCTTCTGGGCCTTGATAAGTGGTGACTTCCATGTAAAAAAAAAAAAAAAAAAAATGTTGACACGTTCTGTATATTTTTGGCTTTATTGTTGCCAAGAAATTTCTTCACTACCAGAACAAATACCTTCCATGCTTCCAGTTCCACTTTGTTCATTGAAGTTTCAAACTCTAGATATCTGAGTTGCCGGATGTGAGGACCATCAAAGATGCTAGCTTTCAACTTCTCCATGGTAAATCTTGGAAAAATCTAGCACAAGTGAGGCAGTTTACGATCCTTGTCCAGAATCTTGGTGACTTGCTTGATTAAGCAGTGATGGGAAAAGTATTATGTCTCTGTCCACTAGAGGATCATTGATGACGCCCCTTTCTTTGCAAAGCACTAATTCCTCCTACACATTCCTCCTTCGTGTATACTGAGCATAAATGTTTGGAAGATTTCGAAGTTCTAATGAACTAGAACTATCGAACCTGAATACTTCTCATTGAAATAATCATTTACAATCAAAACAATTATTCGACATGGCATTTTACCCATAACATCTAGAATGTTTCACACATGCGTACACATGGCCATACCTCAAAAACTTGCACAGAATCCAAAAATCAGGTCATCAGATTCATCCTAAATCAGCTATAAAAAATGCAGACAACAAATTTACTGTAGAATAGGGTTTCTTTTATATAGAAATAGTAGGCTTTTAATATCAATATCAGAGCGAGAAAAAAAATTCAATTTTATTGGGTATATAGATTGAGGCATATATTCAATGAATAGTATTTCGAATTGTAACAAATATTAGGCTCACTAAAAGTGAATTTTTACTTTTAAAGTATGTATATCATAACCAGATGTATTTAATCCACTCATGAGTTTGTATTCGTTTTTAAGTATCTCCTTACATGTGTTTCGTTGAATAGTAGAATAAATGATTCATTAGACAAATGTATATTTCTCAAAAAAAAAAAAAATAGTAATAAAAAATTGGAGGTGTTCATATATATATATTTATATATATTGAATGAAAACTGTTGTCAAGAGAAAAATGTAGATAAGTGAAAATATTTAGACTGCAAAAACGTAAATTTATAACATTTTATTGTAATGTTTATTAGACACTCATGAGTTTGTATTCGTTTACATTGAATCCACTCCCCTCCCCCGCCAAAAGAATGAATTCAATGCACACCTGAGGAAACTGTCTTCCATTGCGAAACACGTAAGACGTACTTCATAAAAAGTGAATAAAACTTATTGATTTTAACTTGAAAATAATATTGATAGAAGAGAAAGAATAGACAGTTAAAGATTCAAAAGTAAAATTGTTACATATCAATACTTGAGAATCACATATTGTATGCAGACAGTCACAAGAAAAATTGAACTAATTTTTTAGTTGAAACAGACATATAGATACTTCCAGAATATCACCTTGTCTCTTGTTCTAAAATCTTTTCGTACTCCAATGTTCCTTAACATGACTCGTGTGTCGAAGACGCGGTACTCTGTCTTTTTTCCAGCCACGTTTAGGGCATGTCTTTCCTTGTGACTCTCAGCCACGTATGTAGCACGTCTATTTTTGTCCTCTCTAACATCAAAGGAACACTTTTTTCTTCCTTCATCCTCGCTGTGACGTCACTTCGCACACGGCCAGGTCATTTGCATTGGTTTGCTGCTGCTACCATAGGCAGACATCTACACACAAAATTAACAGAAAAAAGTTAACTTTTAATAAGGGTAAAGACTGCTTGAGAATGTTCATAAAATGAACCTCCAGCCCGTTCTGCTCAATACATTTTTCATATCGTGAATAAATGGGCATACGACCGGTATTTGAACACATTCTTTAGTTGCTACTCCCATTTCAGCAATTGTTATGTTTCCTGCTGTAAAACATTGTCTTTAAGACCCTTCTTTCAATCCATCTCTCAAAGTGGTGAGGCACAGCACACATTAAACTTTATAAGGAAATATATTCTATGTATCGTTTTCAGTATTTACTTAAACTGAGTAGAGCGCGATAGTAAGCCATAAAAAATATATGGCAACTAAGCTAAACAGGATTTTCTGCGTTTCATCCTTTTGACAAATCCTCACGAGAATGAAACACAGAAAATATATGTAAATATACATATATTTTTTTTCGGATTTGTTAAAAACATTTTTACACATACAATTGTTTGTGTCTGTTTAAAAAAATATACATTCTGTTGATAACAAAATCAAGATATTTTCAAAAGGTTTCATCAGCGCATTTTATCATTAAATCAAACTGAAAAAAAAAAAACAACCGTCAACCTTCAAAGTTTCTCTTCACTTAATATTTTTTCAAATACCAACGAGCATTCTTTTGATTTTCATTATTAGAAGGTGCTCAAAAAAATGGTCTTATTCTTTCATAATGTCCATTATACATAATATACACAAAACATAAAAATATTTTTAGCAAATATCTAACATTTTTTCCTCATTACTGTGTTCCGTTCCATTTTTAAAAGTTCTTATTTATTAAATTATATTTTAAGCTCTAGTAAGTCATGCAATTGTAAGTCATGCATCAACGTGTGAATTAAAAGGAATTTATATAATATGAATTCTTGATATAATAACAATTTTTAAAGATAAACATTGACTGCTTGCAGATCTAGAAATGAACTTTGTTGTAATAAAATGTTTTATGTAAATATTTGTTTCTTTTAAGATTAGTTATTATTGTAATAACTTCACTGATAAATCTGTTGAACATAGTTTTTCTTGTTTACTATAAAACAAAAGTAAGATTTGAATACGGTTTGAAACAAACGCATGCTTTAAACAACTCATTGTGGCCCCTCATGTGTCGACAACATGAATAATAAATTTATTGGAATCTGAACAAATCAGATTCTGAAAGATTTTGAAATCGTAACAAAAGCAAATAATTAAATCATAAGCCCTTTTGTAATTTTGTGTGTGTATGTATGTATATATATATATATATGTGTGTGTGTGTATATATATATATAAATTCGGATTTGTGATCATGCCCATTTATTTCTAAAGTTAAAATGTTCCTCTTTCTGAATATTCAAAATTAACATGATTCTTTCTGTGCCACGAAACAGGTGCTGTCAAGAGTGGACTTTTTGACATGCTGAAAGAAATAAATGGTAAGATGAATAACAACTTCGAATATAGCTGTTTTGTCATCTTTTGATATGTAGCTCTGCATTCACTAGACTAGCTGAAAACATTATCAATAATTTTCCCCACTCTTTATCTGTACCTAAACCTAAACATAGATTCCATGATCAAAGCTTCTTTCTTAGAACTGCACGCCTGTGGAATTGTCTTCCGTTTTCCAGCTTTCTATAATATGGTTGTCTTCAAGTCCAACGTGAACAAATTTCTGATGAGCCGTTCCACTTAAGTTAACAAATTTACCGAACTTCCATTACTATCGATTACTATATTGTCCTTTTGACTACTCTACACTCTTTAACCCTTATCCTTGAGTGGCCTATCGGCCTTGATAAGTGGTGACGTTTATGTAAAAAGAAAAAAAAAACATCCAGTTTCATAAATATGGTATAAAGGGTGAAATACAATGATAAAAAGCATGTTATCTCTTGTGTATCAGAATATTACGGCAATATCTCTTGTGTATCAGAATATTACGGCAAGTTGAAATTTATATTAAATTTTCTCATTTTTAAAATAAATAAAATATAGCATAGAATATTGAAATTCATAAATCAATTAAAAGAAACAGACACATAGCCTTATATATATTGACGAGTCGCCATTTATATTGAGGGGCATTTGGATTTTGATAAGCGTTAATGAGATTGTCAATAGGATTCAGAACAATACTATGAGAGGGGTGAAAAGAATTTGATTACTCAGAACTTTAAGCATTTGCTGACATTAAATTTGAAGATGACTGTTGTAGTCAGTTGGAAAGCAGTTCATGATATTATGTTAAACATATAGGAAGTTCTTAGTAAGAATCTGTTAATGGAAGTTCCGTTTGGTTTTAAGAACCGAGGAGGAAAGACTGTTTGCTATATAGGTTTTACAGTGGGAGAACCAGATTGTAACATACCTACAATGAAAATGATAATAGAGAAAGACTAACTATCTCTCTCTTCTGGGAGAGTAACTGTAGGGAAAAGAAAAGATAGCATCAGTACTCCATCTTAGGATGTATCTGACTCTTATGCAAGTAAAGAACTGAATTGGGTATTTGTTAGATTGGAAAAAAAATCAAGCCATTTTTACATCAATCATAGTAACAGAATTTATCTATTATTTAGTCCATAGGAAAGATGGCCTCAATGTGAAAAATATTCTGAGCTGAAGATTGCAAAGAAATCCAATTAACAATTATCTTTTAAACACTCAAGATTCACCAAAAGAAAAATGCTACAGAGAATCAAATATCGATTTGTATAGATACATAGAAAGGCGATTTGTGGATTTGTGTAAATTCTCTCACATGATAATGGAAGCCCAGCTTCTTTGCAGCAACCTTGGTAATGTAGGGAGTTATGTTATAGCAATCGATGGTTGAGAAAGTTTTTTTTTTTAATATTTTTTTTGTGTAGAAAAAAAAGCTTAGCTTTAGTAGCATTAAATGTTACCATCCTCTTATGACCCCATTCCACTACTGAGTGAAGATCAGGTTCTGTTATCGCCTTGGATATGTGTACTTTCCTCCATGTCTATTACAGAGCATGGTGACATCAGCAAATATACTCATCCTGGATACAATTTTATCAAGGAGGTCATTTATAAATATCCAGGATAAATAACAGTCCAAGTTTAAATCGTTTCGACATACCTGCATTAATATGTTGTTTAGATATACAGCCATCGGGAACAACCTAGATTTTTCTCTTGTACAAGAAGGATTTGATTGTTAAATATCATATGATTTAATTTTTATGAGAAGCCCATATACTTGGAAAAAACCAAAGCCTCATATTATCACTTGACTAAAAGCTACTCTTACATGGACTATGCCTATAGAAGATTAAGATGTTGGTTTACGTTGTATTTGAACTTCTGCATGTCAGTACCGTTTTGGTAGCAGGAAGAGAATTCAAAAGTCTAGCGGTTCTAGAGAAGAAGCTATTAAAGTAGAATACTTTGACATTTAGGAGCATCAACAGTGAAGGGGTGTGATTTTGTTGCTAAGCAGGTTTGTCAGGCATATGTACGTCGAGGGGGCACAAGTGCAATGAGTTCATCAGAGCACATGCCATTAAAATGCTTGTAAAACAGCGGCGATTGGACAGGGGTTGGAGCCTAGTTAACAAAGTGGGACCTATTAGATTGCAAACCCTTTTCTGGATCCTATCCAAGTGGGAGAGGCTAAATTTCTGGAGGTTGAATGTGTGTGCGACACTCAAAATACAATTGCATACTACTGTACACTCTTTAACCCTTATCCTTGAGTGGCCTCTGGGCCTTGATAATGTGGTGATGCCTTTGTAAAAAAAAAAAAAAAAAAAAAAAAAAAAAAACTTCTATCCAGACATGGTTAATGGAGCGAGAGCTAGCTACCGTCGTGGATTAAATAAATGGTTCTGTTCAAAATTCTGTGAAGATTTCCGAGTTTGAAAAGACAGCCTGAAGCAGGGCAGATGTTACACCGACTAAAACATGAAAATAACACTGAAGATGATAACAGTAGTTTGAATAATTCAAATATGAATAATTAGTGGAGACGGGGGCGCCTGGCTTTTCCCAATCGTAAACTACGCTTAAATATGATATTTAATTTATCCAGATTTCATAAATATTATAGTCGTGATTTCAAAAGTAAAAAAAAAAAAGTATTTAGATGCCACCAGCTAGTGTTTTATAGTTGGCCGAGCAGAAGAGAAAGTATCTGTTATTTGTCTATCTATCAGTTTATCTAATTATCGGTGTATCTATCCATGTATCTATTTATCTATCTGAAGTAAACATGGGGTGAACTATGTTTTGATAAGGTTATCAAAACATGTCATACCTTATCAAACTGTGAACTGGTCAAGTTTGCACTGGAAGGTCTGAACAGCTGACCGGTAGGACGTGTCGTCTGTCACGTGTTCCAATTTACTGGAGATAATGTTGAGTTGGGTTCCAGACGTTAAACAGAGCGGATGGGTTAACAGATCGGCTTCCTTCTCCTCCTGAGAGGGAGGTGGCATGTCTCAAAATGGAGACTAGAGAAATCCAGAGGCTAGAGATACTCACTTTCCATTCTTCTTCGTAACGACACATGGGAAGTAAAATATAATCTTTATATAAAACTAATTATTGTCTTGGATCGTTTGAAACATCTTTGTCAAACAGGTTCCAAATCCTCCAAGAACAGATGAAAATTTAAAAGACAGAGGGCCAACGACACAGTTGAAAAGGTATGTAATAAATACATGTTTGACACACACACACACACATCAACACACCTAAACGAGACTAATTGGGCTGTGAAATAGACTGTTACAGATAAATTTAGATAAGACAACACTACAATCGAAACCGAAAGCAAAACTGTAGCATTCAAAGCTGGTGACGTTACTACTGTACCAACGTGACATGCATTTGAACCAATTAAAAATAAAAAATAAACTAAGATGTACAAAATGTATAACGATTTTTTTCACTTTTAACCCCTTAAAAACTATTTTAACTGGCTATAGACCCATAAAAGAACGGTCCATGAAAAAAATCCAATCATTTGAGGTCCCCGAGTGCCACACTGCGACTTTAAGTTTCAAAAGAGATAGAGATTGAAAATATTGAAACAAACAGGCAAACAGACAGACAGACAAACAGGCAGACAGACATAGTGAGTTTTATAAATTAGATAAATCTTCGTCTCAAAAATTCACAAACAATTATAATGGTATTTCAATTATTAATGTGATATACTCTTCTAGTCTAACCGTAAGAAGAAAAAAAGATGCAAAGACAAACCAAGTTTACAACAGTTTTCCAACACCTTCACTTTCTGGCCTTCTTTCGGCTCTCTGAAAATCAACTCGTTGCTTTTCATCTTTTATTTATCCCAGTTGGTCCCACATATGCTAATTAGTTGGTTTTTCTTTTCTTTTTTTTTTTTTTTTTTTTTTTTTTTTTTTTTTTTTTTTTTTTGCATTAACTGGTAAGTGTTCCTATTCATTGTTGCACCGACAGAATAAAAGTTTATATGAAAGTTTTGTATGGCAAACATTGCCATTTTAAACCTAAGCGTGACAGACAACAGAAATTGTTATCTCAATCATAAGCATAACAGACAGATTAAAATAACTAAAATTGTTGCTTCAAACAAAACGTGACAGTCTATCATTTTAGATGCTTGGATGCATCTGAAATATATCAAGTGATTCTGTCATGGAAAGTGAATCGTGACCGACCAAAAGATCGATACAAATCTGAGTATGCATACACAATAAAACCATTTCAATTTTACTTCAGTATCAGTTCTCAGAATTCAAGGCGTTTCCTCCTACATTTTAGTTAACAATCGAAAGAGGGTTAAAAAAATAATAAACGAATAATTGCTACCAAACGCAAAAAAAAACTACGTTTCTATCTACTTTTTTATTTCATTTTACTACAGAGTAAATCCTCAGAAATCAAAGGGTTCCTTCCTGGGACTAACATTTGATTACTATATTAGATACATAGATATCGTAATGTCTCATTAAAATTCTTCTTTATCTCTCAAACGTTGAGTTAATAAAAATATGAAAAACATTAATTTTTCTCTCCGCAATTGACCAGTTAACTATGTTATGGTATATCTTTTTTGTAGTCTCTTGTTTTTTTTCTGGATTCCATGACAAAAATTAATCTAGTCTAGTGGAGTATCCAGCTAAGGTAACATTGCTGGGAGAAGGCGCATTGTTCCTTATATGAGCCAGTATATAACCATATCGAGGAGACCTTATTTAGTCTTCTAATACTATCAATCTAATAATAATTTGAATATTTGGCCAGGCTTTACTTGTAGGACAAAGTATCCTCATGTTAGGTTGTCCTGAGAAACCTTTGTACAGAGAGACAAAAGACACTCAAGGGTTATAGGCATTCAACGAATTCATGTATGGAAAGACAGAAATTATGCTTATCAGGTCATCATGAGTGGAAAACAAGTGTTTTATTGCCATTATGACGGCTATAAATTCAAATCTAGACGAACACTTAAGATTGCACAAAGTTATAAAATAATTAACTTGTAAAAGTGCAAGAATTAGTCTATTGTTAAGACCCGAAGTGAGAAAAATACAGTTTAATCCTAACAGGGTGAATTTTCATAATCTATGTTGACAGAAAAGGTCATTTCACACTGATCAGATCAAGAATGTAAACTTTCTGATTTTGTTTTTCTGTTTAAGAAATGATTATTTACACCTATTTTTAAAATGACTCTGTAAATTTAATCTTTCATTAGACACCCAAGTAATGTCAATGACATTTGTAGCCTATAAGTAGGACTATCAAAACAAATTGTAAAATTCTATCAATTTACAAACTCTGATGGAGGCCATCTTGAATTTATAATAAGGTTGACTATCCACTTATGGAAAATTGTAACTTTTCATGAACATATTAGTCATGAACACAATACAACCCAATAAGGCTGTTTTCAGTCTCCAATACGTATGTAGTATTGTCTGTTATTAGAGATTGTTGACTTGTTACAAGTTTTTGACAGTCATGCTAAGAGGGTTAAATGCGTTTTATGTAAAGCTTTCAGTCTAAAAATAATATATAAGGTAAAGTTATCTGCCTTGCACCTATAAAAAGCAGAGTTATCTGCTCCTTAAGAGAGGTCGGTCATGACAGTCTGATGGAAGCAAAAATACTTCACAGAATATTAAACAATCATTTTGACATCATACAACATGTAAATTTGTTTTACTAAATGTGTTTAGTTCCATACTTAGTGCATTTAATCTTTTCCTAGTTTGTTATTAAACCGATAAACAACATGTGCACTCATCAATTCATGACTGTGTGTGGTGAAGTGTATTCTGCTAGCTGCTTTTGTATCATACACAAGACCATCTTAATGTTTTGGAGCCTGTAAGTGTAACCATGCGTATACCCTCGCTCTGTAGACAAAAAGAAATCTCAGATAAGTTAGATGTATTCAAAGAGCTCTAAAAAAAACTTTACTTCTATTTCATTAATATATTTTTTTAGTTTACAATTTTTTGCCAATAGTGATTTCCCCTTCGTTTTCTTTGCAATATAAACGATTTATTGAGATTGTCAGACTGACTTCCTCATCTTTATTAATAAAGGGTTGGGTTCGAAACTCCTAACAAACGGTTCCCCAGGATTTATAGAGAAAAGCTAGGAGCGTAGACTCACAATTTTAAATTTAGAATCTGGAAAAGTGCCACAAAAATTTGAAAGAGCCTTCTTATATAATGCTTGTAAGTAAATTTGTAATAAAAAAAAACAGAATCGTGTCTATATGCTGCTGGAAACCTCCGAATAGCTCAATGCGAAACCAACGTTAGTTAACTCAGTAATTAGGAAAAAAATATTAGTTAAACGAATATTTTCCGTAATAACCACCTCAGTTTATCTCCCGAAGAGATATGATAATTACACCAAAATATATACATTCTGCTAAAAAGGAAATAAAATCGCAGATAATCTATAATATAAAGCTGAACGTCTGTGTGTGTGTGTGTGTGTGTGTGTGATCACGAATAGGCTCCTATATGGTTGACTATTTAAAAAAAAATGATTACATATAATGATAGAAGATGTATCGAGACACAGGAATGAGTATGTTTGATCTGACAGAACGGTGGTTCATTAAAATTGTGGGGTTTGCGTTCGCGCTTGGTCCACAAAGTATGGAAATAAAAATGAAAAAAAAAAGTTTACAAGGGTTTTTGATATAGATGTACATAAGAATACTTTGATAAGTATGTTTTAACTTTAATAGGGATGGTATAATAAAATTGTGGGGTCTGCGTTCGCTCCTGGCCTCCATAGAATGGAAATAGGCACAAACTTTAATAAAGACTTTTCATAACTATCTGCGTAAGTATACTTTGATAATTATGTTTCAGTTTGAAGAAATATGGAATAATAAAATCATGTGTAGAAGGTGTCATCCCACCCAGGTCCGAGGTAAGTAACTTAAACCTCATTTATTCCCTTTTCCATCTTTTCCTAAACAACACAAAGACGGCATGGACACTCATTCTTCGGTTAACACAGAACCACAGGTTATAAATCCTATTTTCATATTTGGCATACATTCTCCGTGTCTAATTTATATATTTATTAGTCAAATATAATAAACAAAGTAAACATTCTAGAGTTCACTTGCATATTTCCTGATTAAATCTTTTCGCAAGTATTTGCTAAACGTTTCTATGCTGCCTCTCAGGAAGTTCATAGCTGATTATTAAAAGATTTAAAATGCTCTGGGCAAATTTTATTTAATTCGCTGGCTTGATATTCAATATCTTGTCTAAGAATACTCCTACAGTACATAAAGTACATTTGTGGGAAATTAAACAAAACGGTCGAGCCGTTTCGGAGTCCAGAGAGAATAAAACTGCCTGCTATATATATATTATCATCATCATCATCATCATCATCATGCAGTCCGTCAGTCTTGACGATGACTAGTTGGCCTCATTGCTTTATTCCTTGGTGTTAGCATAGACTCACTCCATCACTAAAGGACTTTCCACCTTGGCTCCAAACTTGCTTGCGCAGTTTAGGTGCAGTATCTGTTGTGCATCAGATAGACACCCTCTGAACCTTCAATGTTCATGTCCAGAGGAGCGAACCCACGACGAAGGAAAACTGCAAGGCAGCAGTAGGATTCGAAGTCAGAGTTCCCATCTCTTAGCCTTTTGCTGTGATAAGGCCCACAAGGCAGTGGTGTTTGATTTGAAGGTTGGTTCCCCTAGTCTTCGCCCAACCAATAGCACCTACAAGACAGTGGAGTAAGGGCTGGTAGTGTGCCAGGGGATGTCCACACATCGGTGGGCCATAATGCACTACCTCTGGAGTCCCCTACTATTTTGAGATCTCATACAAGTTTAGCCTGGGGCCGCAAGGTACCCAGTTACATTGTGTGGCCAACGTGGAGGCACTGTAGAAGTCTTGATAATGGAGAGGCTATGTACTGGCAGGGAAGACTTATGCATAGCTGCTCCCTTTTCACCACGAGGTTAGCCAGCAGTGTTAGCTGGAAGCGGGAAGGCATGCAAGCATGAATTTAACGCTAACTTATACCTAACACACAAGACACATCACATTACACTGCCGATTAAGAATCCAAACACACACATACACATACACACACACACACACACACATATATATATATGGTTAGGAGCCTTGACTGTCGTACAGACGGTCGAGTTTCAATCCTGGCTTGAGGTAGTTGCCTGTCTAGCCGCACTGATGAGCTGTGAAACAGCGAAACAGTACTGTATGTGGATGATATATATATATATATATATATATATAGTAATTTATAAAATATATATGGCGATTAAGCTACACTGAATATTCTGCATTTCATACACTCTAGGATTCTTCAGGCTTATGCGCATAAGCCTGAAGAATCCTAGAGTGGATGAAACGCGGATTATTCAGTGTAGCTTAATCGCAATATATATTTTATAAATTACTAACTAGCTTTACCTACGTATTGAGCACTTTTGAAGTAAATACTTAAAGTTTACGCATAAATTTATACTTTCGTATATTAATTTTATGTGAGTAAATGAAGTAGTTATATATATGTTGTGGGGGAATCACCCTTCAAATAGACTGTTCTATCCATTATATAAACTATAGACCTTTTGATCCCATGTGTGGATTAAACACCAGAGCGACGCTCGCCTGCTTGGTGATGTTTACTACTCTTTTCAGTTCGTTGTCATCCCCTAAAACCTTCAAAAAAGAATTCTCAGGGATTTTCACATGGGGCGTCCAGGAATAAACAGAATGAAAAGCCTAATGAGAAGTTTTTTTTTATTGTACCAAGATATTACCGACAAAGTGAAGAGATGCAAAGGCTGTACTTTGGCTGCAAAAGCACCACCAATAACATATAAACCTTGGCCTAAGGCTGAACAACCATGGTCGAGGATCCACATCGATTATACGGGACCTGTGGAGGATTTTTACTATCTGATAGGAGTTGACTCTTACTCTAAATGGCCAGAGATACTAAGATGCAAAAAACGACTACAGCAACAACGACAAATTTTTATTGGAATTATTTGCTCGGTTTGGGGTTGTAGACTGTCTGGTTAGCGACAACGCTACACAGTTCACCTCGACAGAATTCAGAGAATTCTGCGAGACGTATCAAGTCAAGCATATTACAACACCCCAGTACCACGCCAGAAGCAACGGCCAGGCCAAACGCTTCGTCGATACGCTTAAAAGTGCATTGAAAAAGGCGTCTGGTACACCGGCAGAATAGGCCGTTCAGCAATTTCTGCAGGTTTACAGAATCACGAGAAATCTGTACAAACCAGATGCGGGATCCCCAGCAGAAATCATGTTTGGACGGAAAATAAAATCCGTATTTGATAAACTGCTACCCAAACACATAGTACACAACAGAATCTCTACAATGCCAATGAAACGGTTTAACAGTGAAGATAACGTGTATTTTAGACATTTTAGAAATAACGTTTCTTTTTGGGAACAGGGCACGATTTTACGAAGAATAGGCCATGTTACATGCATCATTCAGGGCTCAAAGTTCCAACATAAGAGGCACCTGAACCAAATCAGGAAACGCTTCTACGAGGATCAAGAAGAACCACCGCAGGACGGCAGTGAGGCGATTGAAACTGTGTATGACTGTTTTGACATAAACCCTCCAAAAGGGATGTCAGAACCAAGAGGCTCCAGCAGAAAGAGGAAGCGCACAGACCCCTTGGTGGGCTGCCCCAAAAGGAAGAAATACTGATTTTCACAACCGCGGAAATCAGCTTGGGAGGGGGGTGATGTGGGGAATCACCTTCGAAATGTAATTGTTCTATCCATTATATAAACCATATACCTTTTGATCCCAGGTGTGGATTAAACACCAGAGCGACCCTCGCCTGCACGGTGACGTTTACTACTCTTTTCAGTTGTAACCTTTTTACGTTGTTGTTCCAGTAATATATTGTTTAAACTCTATTCCGTTGTCCTGTTTTCTTTGTGGCTTTTTGCAAGCCATAACAATATATATATATATATATATATATATATATATATTTATTATTTTTAAAACAGTAATCTACATACACACGTGTTTCGAGGTCGTTACCTCTCGTCAGCGTAGTTCAACTGTTTTTAGGGATCGAACCTCAGTTCGGTGCTTTAACTGTTAGGCCACAAAGCCTAGATTAATTATACTGTTTATTTTATCATCGCTTTTTTTTTTTTTACACAGTGATCACCACTTATCAAGGCCTGGAAGCCACTCAGGGATAAGGGTTATTGTAAGTACATTACGTTAGTGTGGAGATTTGATGAAGTGTTTACTTAAGGGGGCGGTTCATTAGGAATTTGTTAACGTTGGACTTGAGCTTATAAATTTAGATTTGTTATTGTTGTTTTTTCAAGCGATACATACGGTTAATATTGGCTCCGCCTCGAAGCTCATTTTTTTATGTACTTAGAAAGTCGCGGACTGTGGTAAACATGGTCTGAGGTTATATCCCTAGAAACAGTTTAACTACGCTGACGAAAGGTAACGACCTCGAAACACGCGTGTACGTAGATTACTGTTTTAAAAATAATAAATAAATAAAAATGTTATATACGTCCAAACAAATTAAAAGGGCGACTTTCTAAGTAAATAAAAAAATGAGCTTCGAGGCGGAGCCAATATTAACCGTATGTATCGCTTGAAAAACAACAATAACAAATATATATATATATATATATATTAGCAAAAGTACCCGTCGTTGACTAGGTTCAAAAACATCCTACAGAAAATGGACTGTGATTGATGAAAGTATGATAGGTTATGAAAAGGAGGGGGTTGTAAAGAGATAGGTTTTTATATTCAAAAATTTTACCCTTCGCAAAATGTGATGAAAGTAAAAATAATTTTCGAGAAAATATATTTTTTATATCAACTTTGTTTCCATTCGTAACCAAGAGTGACCAACAAAATGATGTTTCCTTACAGAGAGAAAATTTTTATATATATATATATATATATATATATATATATATAATATACAAGAAATAAATGTTGCCATAGTCAATAAAAGTTACTTTTATGGTAGAAAAGTTCATTGGTTTGTATTTTTAAGTAGTTTGTAAAAAAAAAAATTTTTTTAAAAATAACAAATTTAATTCACGAACCGGTTTAAAAAAATTAAAATGGCAGCGACTTTGAAATGGAGAACCCTGTTTTCAATTTGAAGGAGGGGCACATGAGCATTCTGTGTTAACAATTTAAGAGAGTTCCGTCAACGTAAGGAATATTTATAAACATATTTTGTTGTTTTCCGTTATTTTGTGCTTGAGGAATATTCGATTATGTCATGTGTAGTTCATATAAGAATTCATTTAAGTAGTTATCGCCTCAAATTTCGTTTTTATTTCGGTTCGCTGAAATTATTTCAAGTAAAGAGCATTAAAAACTATTTCAAAACAAAAAAAAACACATGAACTGAACTTTTATTGACTATGGTAACATTTATTTCTTGTATATTTATTTTTTCGGGTAGTCTTTTGTTGGCTTTTCTGCTAAACACTCTTACTAAATAATATCGACGAAATATCGAAAAATAAAGAAACAAAAACAGTTTGAAAAATAATGAAGCTTTAAATAATTCGAAACAGCAAAATGAGATTAAAAATGTAAACACGTAATTACTTTAGTTTTTTAAAGCAAAGAATCGATATAAATATGAATAAGAAGAAAGTGGCGCCCTTTTCAAGCAGAACAGCTTCGTTTCAGTTTTACAGTATTGAACGGTGTAGCATTGCGCCGTCGGATTCAGGGTTGTACTATTGTAATGTCAAGAACACACAGAAAGGGTTGTAATAAACTTAATTCCTTCTAGTACACTGACAAAAAAGCTTAAACATATATAAATAAAAATAAAAAGGTTATGTAAATGTTTTTAAAAGACACGTAATCATGTGAGCAGGATTTTTTCCTTCTTTTTACACGATAACAAGTAACGTTCTTATTTTTATTATTTCTCTATTTATCTACTTTCGAAAGAGTGCCACGTGCAAGTGGAGAAGGGAAAAATAGAGTTATGCAAAATTTGTGTCGAGAATTGTCTAAAGTTCCGACTTTTTTGGCTTTCACTTTAATAAGAACGTGAATTTATTAGGTTAATTTATTCGACACAATATGATTCAACTAAAAAAAATAAATAAAAGCTAACGTGAATTAAGATTAAAGTTAAGGTGTTATTGTGGACCCTCACTCCTTTTAAAAAACCTTGTTAAACTTTGTGACATATTTCCATTCTATGGAGGTCAGGCGCGAACAAACGCCCAATAATTTTATTATACCATATTTCTTCAAACTGAAACATAATTATCAAAGTATACTTATGCAAATAGATATGAAAAGTATTTCTTAAAGTTTGTGCCATATTTCCATGGAGTATAGGCGCGAACACAGACCCTACAATTTTATTATATCATCCCTATTTAAGTTGAAACATACTTATCAAAGTATTATTATGTACATCTATATCAAAAACCCGTGTAAACGTTTTTTTTAATTTTTATTTCCATACTTTGGGGGCCAGGCGCGAACGCATACTCCACAATTTTTATGAACCACCGTTCTGCCAGATCAAACATATCTATTCTTGATCCTCGATACATCTTCTATCATTATATGTAATCAGTTTTTTTAAATAGTCAACCATATAGGAGCCTATTCGTGACCAAACACACACACACACACACAGCTTTATATATATATATATATATATATATATATATATATATATATATATATATAAAGAATAATAGTATAATTACAAACCAAGATCCAAATATTAATTTTTCATCCAAGACAGCTCATCCAACATGTTAAAATTTCGGTACATTTTTTACAGATCCATTTCGTTATGTAGAAACAAATGGTTATTATGTTAATACTGTCCTTATTTACTATGCCTCTCCATGGGACAGAGTTAGACATCAGGGTCGTTTTTTAACGTATTATATTAATACTGTCTCTTTCCGTGTATGTACTCTTCAGGAAAATTAGAAATTCTTTGTGTAGATAGAAAAATGCCTGGCAATATAATATTGCAAGAAGAAAAAGGTTCATAGAAAAAACATCGTGTGTTTGTTCCGGCAGCCATCTTTGTTCATATTGTAAAGTTAGATAGGCTTTATTCAACATATGAATTAAAGTGCTTGGAATTTTTTATTGTACAAAGAAATTACTTATTATTATTATTATTATTATCTAAAATGTGTTTTCTGTAATTTGTAAACTAGAGCTATATCTAAAATGGGTTTACATCAGTTGAAAATACAGAACTAATTCTTTATATTTTTTATACGGCGGTTAAATTGTTTGGTAGTTTACTAATATTAAGAAGATATATATACATATATATATATATATATATATATATATATATATGTGTGTGTGTGTGTGTGTGTGTGCATATATATGTATATATGAGGTAATAATAATAATAACACAAACAACAACAATAACAAGAAAAAGAAGGCGAACGAGACCTGCAAGATTGTAAAATTTATAGTTCTAGCAGACCACAGAGTGAAGATCAAGGAGACAGATAAGTGAAGAAAATACACAGAACTGGCCAGAGAGCTCAAAGGGATATGGAAGATGAAGACAATCAAGATAAAACAAGTAATAGTAGGAGCACTAGGAACGATACCGAAAAACTTTGAAGAAAATATGAGAAATATTAGAATCAGAGGAGTGGCTTAGAAGATACAGCGTATAACAACAATAAAAAAAGCTGAAATATTAAGGAAAACGCTTGAATGCGGAGATTAACAAACACGAGCTACAGGCACAAGCTGGACATGCAGAAACTGCAACAGATCTAAAACACAAATAAACATCACATGGAATCATGAAAACTGAAACTGTATACGTGTAAAGGAACTAACCCTCACTCCCCAGTCCCCTTTTGTGTGTGTGTGTGTGTGTGTGTGTGTGTGTGTGTGTGTGTGATGGGCTTCACAATAATCTGTCCACACATCAAAGTGAGGAGGATCAAGGAGAATAGTAAGACCTAGGAGAGAAAGTACTAGTCAGATTTCCGCTGGACGAGTGCAAAGAAGACGAGGACCTTGGGGAGGCTTATTGCCATTCAAATTCCAGTGAAAAAACAATGGTCGCTGCCAACGAGAAATCAATGGTAAGCGGCTGTTACGATAACGCTAATTCATCTGCAAAGGTTATCGAAAGAGATAAAGAGTACTGGAAATCTTAGGAGATTTGTTGTCAATCAGACTGCAGAGAACACCACAAGTTGTTCTCAAAGAGAAATCTTTGATGATGGCCTGTGTGACTATTCCTAGTAAGTAAATAATAATAATAATATAATAATAATAATATCAAGACTGTGCATGACACAAAAAAGAATTAGAAAAATACATAACACAAAACATTGAAAGGATAAGCATGGCAGTAAGAGACACTGAAAAAATCGACAAAATAGAAAACAGAGATAAAGGATAAGACGCGAAAAGAAAAATGAGACGAAAAACAACTACATGGAAGATTCATTAGGTTGACAAAAGATGAACATAACGAAAACACTTGGACATAGATGCAAAAAGGACACATAAGCCGAGAAATTGAATCCCTGATAATCGTAGCACAAGATAATTCGATAAGAACCAACCACATCAAAGCAAAGATAGATAAAACACAAGAAAACAGCAAATTCAGACTTTGTAGACAAAGAGACGAAACGATAAACCACACAGTAAGTGAATGCAGCAAACTGGCCCATAAAGGAATATAAGAACAGACATGACCAAGTGGAAAGGGCAGTACACTGGGAATTATGTAAACAACTGCGTCTCGAACGCACAGATAAGTGGTACAAACATAAGCCGGCAACAGTACTTGAAAACAAGAATCACAAAATCCTATGGGACATGGACATACAAACGGCTAACCCCATTCCTGCAAGAAGGCCGGATATCGTAATAATTAACAAGAAAGAAAAGTCCTGTTAAATCGTAGACTTTGCCCTTCCAGCGATCACTCTTTATATATATATATATATATATATATATATATATATATATATATATATATATATATATATATTACACGGTGGTCACCACTTATCAAGGCCGGAAGCCACTCAGGGATAAGGGTTATTGCAAGTACAATACGTTAGTGTGGAGATTTGATGAAGTGTTTAATTAAGGGGGCGGTTCATTAGGAATTTGTTAACGTTGGACTTGAAGACATCCAAGTTGTAGTCAGGTGGGGAGCAGGCAGACGGAACAGAGTTCCACAGGCGTGCAGTTCTAAGAAAGAAGCTTTGCTCATGGAATCCACGTTTTGATTTAGGCACAGATAAAGAGTGGGGAAAATTTTTCACAGTGGATTCAGCTAGACATGTGTTTTTCGTGAAAGATATATATATATATATATATATATATATATATATATATATGCGGTTTCTTTTTGGTTTAAATATCGGGTCAATATTTTCTTTTTATTCGATGTCAACTTCTTTGTGTGTGTGTGTGTGTGTGTGTGTGTGTGTGTGTGTGTGGACCGAGTCCTTCTGAAAAAAAAAGTGTAAAGGAATACGCTTGTCAAATTCGTAATAAATCTTTCCGTTCGTTTTGACTTATTTTTCTCTACGATGTTAATTTTGTTACAGAAAGAATCAATCAGTAATTTCCATAAATTAAACAGTATAATCCCGTCTAGACCAAAAAGATTTTCTGAAACAATGGGTGCACACATTTTCGATTTACGAGTGTTCCCGTGAAGGAAATGTTAATTATCCTATGAATTTTAATTTTTTACGCGATATCTATTTGGCAACATTTTTTGTGTTTGTTAACCGTAGAAAACCTATGTTCCCCCAGTTTGTTCGTTTAAGAATTATATATCACTTCCTAAATCGAATAACAATTTTATCGTCTGCCCATTTACTTTTTTTTAGGTATTTTAATCTTTGACCCTTTTTCAGTTTGTTTTTAGACAAGACGGCGTTTACCTTTGATTGCGACTCTGCTTTTACTTTTCTATGTTTTGTCAAACAATGTTGAATATTTATGGTCTATAGGATAAAATATGCTTTAATTGTGAGCGTGTATGCTCATAATAAAAGCATATCTTATCATTAAAGAAACAGTCCCTTTTGTATGATTTCCGACACCCGCATTAATAATAACTTTTTATTTATTTGGATTCGATTTTTGTTTTTCTCTCCAATTCGATTACTATCTTTTTTAATATTTATTAGACGCTGGCATAACCTCCTGTTCGGCTCCCCCTAACCTAACTGAAACTCGTTAAAAAATATGATGACAGTACAATCTAAAAATAAGCTTAAACCAGGCTTAGGGTCAAACAAATCCAACTTGCCTCCTCCCTTGAGGCTTGCATTCACAAATATCCGTGGGCTTAGAACTAATTTAGCTGATGTTGAAGCATTTATCCTAACAAATACCCCGGATATCTTAGCACTAAGTGAGACTAACCTACACTCCTCCATCCCCTCTAACTACTTTAACATGCCTGGATATCTCCCACTCTGCCGTAAGGACTCTGACAGACATATGCACGGACTTGGAGTTTACATTCGTAATACCCTTCCCTTGACTAGAGAAACAAACCTAGAAACGGATGATCAAGCCTTTATGTGCTTTAGACTAATCATGCAACACAACATTAGCTACTTTTACTTTCTCTACCGCTCTCCCTCGACCCAAGACTGCACCATAATAAACAAAGTATCTGACAGCATAGACACAGCACTCTCCTTCGACACTAGCGCCCAAGTACATGTATTTGGTGACTTTAATGTCCATCACAAAAACTGGCTTGGATTCTCTATTTACACAGATGCAGCAGGCAGCACAACTCATAGATTCTCTGTATCTCACTCCCTATCGCAAATTGTTACTTTTCCAACCCGTTTCCCTGATCAGGAAGAACAACACGCATCACTTTTAGATCTGTTTTTGACCACAGTTCCTGATGATTGTGTAACGAAAGCCGACAGCCCACTTGGGAACGCTGATCATGCAGTGATAATGGTTGAAATCGCCCTAAACTCTAGACCCAAAACTGAAGAGCCAGTGCTCAAAACAACGAGATATTATAAAAAGGCTGACTGGGAAGCCATCAGAGATCTTATCAGAGACGCCCCATGGGAAAGTATTTTTTCTCTTCCTGCTGAACAGTGTGCAACCGAGACCACTGAATGGTTCAAAACTGCAATCGAAGCGCATGTTCCCATGCGGAAATTCTATAACAAGCCCCACTCTCCCCAATGGTTTACTTCGACTTGCGCAACTGCCATTACTCAAAGGCAACATGCATTCCGCAGATTTAACCAATATAAGTCCAGTTCAAACAGACAGAAGTACAAAGAAGCTAGAAGTAACGTTAAGAAAGAAATAGCGACAGCTAAGAGGGAATTTACGGAAACCACTAAAAAAATCAAAAAACGCATCAAAGCACAAAAACTAGGAACTCGTGACTTCTGGAAAATCAACAACAGTGTAGTAAATAATGGGCAATCAACAATTCCCCCTGTAACCAACAATCACGAGGTTGTTTGCTCAGCAACCGAAAAGGCTAACATGCTTGCCAGTCGGTTTGCCTCAAACTCCACACTGGACCCTCTCAACCAGCCCCTACCTCAATTTCCTATGCGGGCAGACGCCACGCTAGACGATCTGAAAATCACCCCTGCTCAGGTGCATGCTATCATAAAATCCTTGACACTTCAAAAGCATGTGGACCCGACCTCATCCCAGCTGTGCTATTAAAAAAGTGCTCAGCCGAAGTAGCTCCAGTTCTCTCCAAACCCTACAACAAATGCCTTAATGAATCTTGCTTTCCGAGCTGTTGGAAAACTGCTTCTGTGGTACCAGTATTCAAGAATTCTGGCGAAAGAACTGACCCAGTAAATTATCTCCCTATTAGCCTCCTCCCACTTTTTGCCAAAATATTTGAGACCTTAATTAACCATGCTCTAGTCCAGCACCTTACAGATGCTAAACTCCTGACCGACCAACAATATGGATTTAGACAAGCCCGTTCCACAGCAGACATCTCACTGTAATCTCTGAACGCATATACCATTCACTGGACAAAGCGGGAGAGGGCAGAGCGGTAGCTCTAGATATATCTAAGGCTTTTGACAGGGTATGGCATCAGGGTCTCTTCAGGAAGATTAGATCATACGGTATCACTGGTAGAATACTTAACATAATTAAATCCTTCTTAGATAAGAGAAAAATCCAGGTTGTCCTCGACGGTCGTACATCTAAACAATATGATATAAATGCGGGAGTGCCCCAGGGATCTATCCTTAGACCTCGACTGTTCCTGATATTCATAAATGACCTCCCCGACAAAATTGCCTCTGAGATGGGTATATATGCTGATGACACCACACTCTATAGCAGGCACGACAGGAAAACAAATGAACATATATCTAAAGTAATGGCAGAAGCACTAGAAGATGATCTCCAATCAGTAGTGGAATGGGGACAAAAATGGATGGTCACGTTCAATGCCGCCAAGACTAAACTGGTTTCATTCAATAATTACAAGAAACCCTCTCTACCACCTATAGCAATGGCCAACGACTCTTTATCTGAGAGTATGCCTTTCAAGCTCCTTGGTCTAACGTTCACAGGAAACATGAGTTGGAACAATTACATCGAGGGCATTGCCAGGGCCGCTGCGAGGAAGGTGGGCTCTCTCTATCGTGCAAGAAAACTACTAACACCCGAAAGTATCCTGTACCTCTATAAGGCCACCATTCGCCCATGTATGGAATATTGCTGTCATATTTGGGCTGGTGCATCGGCTACTAGTCTCTCGCTCCTTGACAAGGTTCAAAAGAGAGTCGCAAATCTGATAGGCCCTAAACTGGCATCTAAGCTTCAGCCTCTGTCCCATCGACGAAACGTTGCATTCCTCTGCCTGTTCTACAAGTATTTTAATGGTGAATGCTCTGATGAACTGCAAGCATTTGTGCCCCCACGACGTGAACACCCTCGACAGACCCGACAAGCTGCAAAATCCCACCCCCACACTGTAGAGATTCAAAGATGTAAAAGATCTTTCTACTCCAGTAGTTTCTTCCCCAGAACTGCTAGACTTTGGAATTCCATTCCAGCTCACTGCTTCCCCAACTGTACTGACATGCATAAGTTCAAGTGCAACGTGAACCAACATCTTGCTGCCCTAATCCCTACATAGTACCCCAGTAGTTGTTGCCCCTGATAGTAGACCCCTACACCAAAGTGGCAATGTGCCTTGTTTGGGGGTGAAAATGTAATAAAAAAAAATAAAAATAAAAAAAATTCTTGCGTTATTTTTATTTATTTTTTTTTTCAGCGTAATATTTGGATCCTGTTCTATGATGCTAATAATATTTTATCTTGTTTCTCTGTGCTTTGGTGACATTAGATCTTGCTAAAATTAGACATTTAAACGTGTTTCTTTATAATGCCTTTGATTTAAATGCTTAACACTGTGTGTAAACTATACCTGCATACTTGAAAGATCATATTTTTATTTTATCACATTTAGTATGAACATTGAGTATAAACAGACTGTCCTTTTTATAGAAAATTTTAATTAGTATATTTTTATAGTTTACAATTTTTTGCTATTAGTGATTTTCCCTTCGTTTTCTTTGTTATATAAACGACTAGCATGGGTGCCCGGCGTTGCCAGGGTATTTGTAGGTGTATGCTGAGTCAAAAAAAATCGGCCATTTTTATAAATTTGACCCCTATTATGACCCTTTAGCATTTGTTGTTTTGGGCTCAAATCAAGTTATTAAGTTAGATCCATGTCCAAGGAACCTATATCGAATATTTCAGTTGTTTATACCCAAAATTGGCGGAGGAGTTTGGTAGAGTTCTCAAAGGTCAAATCGTTGAACTTTGACCCCTTAACAGCCAAATTTCTTGCCGAAAACGGATTACATAGATTTCCCCAAGTCTCAGTACCCTGTATATCAAATTTCGAGTGTGTAGACTAAAAATTGACAGAGTTATTGCATAGGGAAATGAAATGTACACAAACAGACACACAGACACGTTCACTTTTATAGATATATTAGCATGGGTGCCCGGCGATGCCCGGGTGTTTGGAGGTGTATGCTGAGCCAAAAAAAAAAAGCGGCCATTTTTTTTTAATTTGACCCCAATTATGACCCCTTAACATTTATTGTTTCGGGCTCAAATCAAGTTACTAAGTTAGATCCATGTCCAAAGAATCTATACCTAAAATTTCAAGTGTTTAAACCCAGAATTGTCGGAGGAGTTTGGTAGAGTTTTCAAAGGTCAAATCGTTGAACTTTTACCCCTTAACAGCCAAATTTCTGACCGAAAACCGATCACATAGATTTTCTCAAATCTCAGTACCCTGTATATCTAATTCCGAGTCTGTGGACTAAAAATTGACAGAGTTATTGCGTAGGGAAATGTACACACACAGACACACAGACACGTTCACTTTTATAGATATATACTAAGTGTTTTATTTTCCATGTTATCTCTCTCTCTCTCTCTCTCTCTCTCTCTCTCTCTCACACACACACACACACACACACACACACAGTTTCCTTCCTTCGGTTCTTATGACACCTTCATGTAACAATTAATAGGCCTCTCGACGTTGCCCGGTCGTAAAATATGCATAAATATTATATTTTCATTCATGTGGATTTCGTATTTATTATTATTATTATTATTATTATTATTATTATTATAGAACCAAGTCTCTATTGATTATTATCTAATATATAGTAATACTTTCAAAACTTATTTTTAAAATATGACTTGGGTGCAATCCGTTAGAATGGAAACTAAAATGTTCCGCTCTCCAGCCTTAGGCGTTATTTGCACCCCAGTGTCTTTACCGCCCTCGCTACCGAGAGATGGATATGAAATAGATTTATTGGAGAAAAGCTAGTAGCGTAGACTCACAAATTTAAATTTAGAATCGGGGAAAGTGCCGCAAAAATTTGGAAAAAGCATTTTTATATAATGTTTACAAGTAAATCCCTATATATAATTAAAGGGGCGCAGTTTTCCCCTCTGTGCCTAGGTTCACTACAACAGATGACACATATAAATTTATTAGGTTTACACTATTAGCAATTACCTTATTAAACTATAGAACGATATTTTAGACACTTTCATTCGTAATATTAAAATATTACATTTAATCCTAGGAGAGACATAATCACGCTCGCACAGATATACAATGAAAGTAGCTGTTGATTTTCCTCTAAAAAATGTACTACTCCTACTTCCATTCGACACCAGGAGGTTTTCTGCATTGGGGTCATATATGAGGGTTCGCCCGGATTTTCTGGCTCATATACTTATGCACAAACCATAATCTTTCCATTTTCTCTATCCCAAAAAATAATGATTTCTCCCTCCACACATTTGTTGTGGTCAAAGAGAATTCTTTGGTGATGGCTTGTGTGAAAACTCCTAGTGAGTGAGTACTAATAATGGTTTTCATCGAATAACACCGCAGCTTTCATAGTAGTAATCATATACAAGAAAACTGAATCGATTATTTACTTTTGATTGTTTAATTAAGCATTACAATGTTTATTGTGTGATGCTCCATTGTTTGATTGAAAACTTTATTTTAAAGATAATAAACCATATTTTATTCACATAGTGGTAACTGATATGCTTTTATGGGGAAAGACAATATTAAAGAAAGAATAACAAAGTCTGTCCATACGAAATAATTGATTTTTATAGACAACAAATAAGGGTGCGGTGATTTGAAGTGAATGCCTTTTTTTAGTTCTAACAGATGTTTAGCGTTTTAATTTTTTTACAGTTTCTACTAATAATAAAAAGATGTAATATAATATCAAAATATATGATATGGCATACACGCACATGCACACACACACACACACACACACACACACACACACACACACACACACACATATATATATATATATAAAAGTGAACGTGTCTGTCTGTCTGTCTGTGTGTCTGTGTACACTTCCCTACGCAATAACTCTATCAATTTTAAGTTTACAGACTCGAAATTTGATATACAGGGTACTGAGATATGGGGAAATTTTTGTGATTGGTTTTCAGCCAGAAATTTGGCTGTTAAGGGGTCAAAGTTCAACCATTCGACTTTTGAGAACTACCAAACTCCTCCGATAATTTTGTGTCTATACACTTGAAATTTTAGATATAGATTCCTTGGACATAGATCTAACTTTATAACTTGATTTGAGCCCGAAACAATAAATGTTCTGGTGTCATAATAGGGGTCAAATTAAAAAAAAATGACCTCTGCGGTCTCTACCAAATTACTCAGACAATTTCTGGTCTAAATATTTGAAATTTGACATAAAGGGTATTCAGAGATAGGGCAAGCTTTGTAATCGGTTTGGGTCGAAAAATTTTAGTTAACAATATATTTATGTACGTATGTATATATGTATGTATGTTTGTATGTCTGCCTAAAACTTTCCACAGAGGCGACGGATTTTACCAAGATCAGTATCGTTTTGAAGTTCGACCTTTCAGACGACAAATATCGAAAAATTGGCTAAAAACATTCATATTTTCACTTTCACCTGGGCATTTTTCTACAGGGAGGGGGGTCGCCTTTTTCGCCGATATTTTTGAAAGTCATCCTCTCTTTTCGATTGTCTAGCCTTAATTCAAACCTATGTCACTTCCGGTTTGGCGGTGGTCGTAGCAGCAAAGACGTCAGGTTTTCCCCCGTTCTATTCCTCCTTCGCAGTGCGGGTTCGAGCCTGCCTTCCTACTACCACTTTTTTTTTTTTTTTGCTCAACATACACATCCAAACACCCGAGCAACGCCGGGCTGAAATGCCTAGTTTGGAGGGGGGGGTTTGAATAAAATAATGTATGTACAAGACGACTGGAAACAAATGACGAGATAAGCGGAAAGCACATACATCGCCTAGAATTCCCAAATGATCACCCATCAGATACTAACCAGGCTCAACGTTGCTTAACTTCGGTGATCTGACGATAACTGGTGTGTCAACACGATTATGCCGTATAACTTTTATCTATCTGACCATTGTATAGGCCTTGCCTTCCCTCTTTGTGAGAGGGTTAGTTGATAGCTAACTATCTGAAGTGCCTCTATGGGAGAACATCGAATGGGCGATCCAGGCTCTTCATAGAGGCCATCTTTCGTGCTTCCGCTGTGGCACTGTCTACCCCTCCTACATTCCGGCCTAGTGTCACATAGTGCTATTCTGATAAAATAAATAAAGCAGAGATGATAAAATAAATAAAGCAGGAAGTGCGTAGAGTGTAGCGAGAAGTCTTTCATTCTGACTTTTTTAAAGTAAGTGCACACCAAAATAATACTTGCCCCGGATTATTCCTTTTCATTTATAAACCTTCTTAACCACTTAACATCAATGTTTGAATGATTTTGTTTACATACTATCTAGAACCCGGTCTCCCTAGACTTGGTGTATAATAACTGATACACGCCTTGAAGTTGATATCGTTGTATTTGTATATGCACTAATTTTCTACTTTCGAGCACGTTTTTCACGTTTTTATCGTAACATATTCTAGGGCCGGCTTGGACACATGGTTTAGTAGAAACGGCGCTACAAGAAGGTGTACGTCATTGCTTCGTAGTTCGCCCATGTTTTCTTTTTACCGTTTAAAAGAACAAACATGCATTATATTTGTAGTCGGATAATGTATTCTAGATGTTCAATTTTCTGTCTTACTTATCTCATTTACAATATTTATATTTCATCGTACAATATTTATATTTCATCGTACACTATTTATATTTCATCATGCTATAAATAAAGTATCTTGTTCTGTCTACATCTTTTTAACGTTTTTTAGACACGTCGTTATTTATTAGAAATGACGATGACATGTCACGTTTGATTTATTGTGTATAAATATCTTACGGTTCATAGAAATCAGCGCATCTGTCGAGAACTAATTTAATTGTTTTACGTATATGTTGCTAAGTTGTTAAAATTTAATATAAAATATTTTAATTCTTAGATGCACGAATCAGTTGGCAGAAACGGTCACAAACTATGATAGAAGCAAAGCACTTATTGATAGCTTATCAAATGAAACGTCTATGCATAATAGCTATCCAAATCGACAGGCATTTTCCGTCAACCCAAGGAAAGTTATGTGGTAAAAAATGAGAAGAATGTTGTAAATATTGTTGATCACGAACACGCCAGAAGGCAACGAAAGCCCCATTGACTCTAATAATAAAAACATTGATGCAAGCCAAGATAGCCAGAAAAGGCATGGCGTATACTTCGTGTACACATTTCTTTTTACTGTTTTTTACTCCAAAAAAGACACAGCGTCACTAAGTCGTAAGGGGCTACTATTTGAGACCAGAGTTGCAGGGATACTGTGTAGAGAGTTGGACAGCAGAATGTCTGTTCACATTCCACTTGAATTTCTGCATATCAATACAGTCATGGAAGTAGGAGTGTGGGAGGGAATTCCGAAGTCGAACAGCTTGAGGAGAGAAAGAGTAGAAAGTTTTACGGCATCTAGGGATCTCTACAGTCAAGAGGTGGGATTTTGTAGATTGTCGGGTTTGTTGGAGTTTTTACGTAGAGAGGGGATTAGTGCTTTGAGTTCGTCCGAGCATTTACTATTAAAGTACTTGTAAAATAAGCACAGGGATGCCACATGTTGGCGATGGAACAGAGGTTGGAGTTTGGCCGACAGTGCGAGGCATAAAATATTTCACCGTTTACTTTACATACTTTAATTATCCCTTCACAAAACCGCACTTCAACAGTTCTTATTAATTTTCCTATCAAAAGAACAAATCGATACAGAAGGTTTATTTTAATATGATCAGAAAATCCAACTCTCAAAATGGAGACACTGTTGATCGGAATAAAAAAAAATATAATTTGTCGCAGTTTAAAAGAGCTTCTACTTTATCGACCGAAGTAGAGGGTGTTCCAAAGGTCACTCTAAAACAAAGAATCTATTTAAGTTCAAAATTCATCTGGTCAATTAATAGAAAATATCTTTTTGCATGGGTACCCCCCTATCTCTCTCTCTCTCTCTCTCTCTCTCTCTCTCTCTCTCTCTCTCTCGGACACACGCAAGAAGATACGAAGGACACGTGTGATTTTGCTCTGTAGACAAGTTAGCAATAAATAATAAAATTAAAATGCTAATATTTGTGACGTTAATTCTTCACGCTTCTTTGGAATAATATTCCATAAACGTAACAATATCTTTAGAATTGAAGAATATTGCATTAATAGTAAATAATATATCCCCAACTAATAATGCAGACACCATGGTTATAACTCGAAACTTTGAGATCTTCAGCGTAATCTGTTTGGGTTTTCTTATTAATAGAGCTTAAAATGGCAGGTGCTCGTCTGAACTCCAATCTCTGGTCCCCCTCGCTAATCTTTCACGAAAAACACCCGTCTAGCCGAATCCACTGTGAAAAATTTCCCCCACTCTTTATCTGTGCCTAAATCAAAACGTGGATTCCATGAACAAAGCTTCTTTCTTAGAACTGCACGCCTGTGGAACTCTGTTCCGTCTGCCTGCTTCCCACCTGACTACAACTTGGATGTGTTCAAGTCCAACGTTAACAAATTCCTAATGAACCACCCCCTTAAGTAAACACTTCATCAAATCTCCACACTAACGTAATGTACTTGCAATAACCCTTATCCCTGAGTGGTTTCCGGGCCTTGATAAGTGGTGATCACTGTGTAAAAAAAAAAAAAAAAAGATTATCTTAAAATAGCTGTATTTTTGGCGCTACGTCATAGATCGTTAACTGTCTAAAAATTTGTGTCATATTTCAAAGCATGAATTCAAACATAAGCGATAATGAAAAAATAAATGAATTATCAATAGCGTTAGAAAATATCTTAATAGTCACAAACAATTTATGTTGCTTTAACTACGTATTGTATTCAGTTCTTTCAAAATTATATAATCCTCACATAGAAAAAATATATACACATACCTAACTACATATAAATAGAAAAAGGGTATTTTTCTAGGTGATGTTAATGTAACAAAATCCTATGCATTTTCTAAATATTTTCTTTTAACTTTACAGTTCTTCTCCATTACAGGATCCATATCTATATGAATTTTTCCTATTGCGAATTACGGAACAGGTAGAAAATGACCGAAACGGATTACAATTTGAATACCGCGGGGTCGCGTGAGGAGCCTCCCTTCTAAATAATTGTGCAGAATACGTTATCGACGCCCCGACAGATACTGGCCATTTCGTTAATCGTTATCTATCGTACTGTGGTATAGTTATAGGAGGCTTACCCTCTTAGACTTTGCCTACCCTTTTTGCGAAGGAGTTAGTTGATCGCTTACTATCTGAAGCTTTCATTTCAATTGAAAACACTTTTGCTATCGACAAACTGACATACTATGAGCTCATGGCTGCCCTAATTGGTAATTTTAGCTAAAATTATATATATAGAATATTCGTCCCAGGACGAGGAATGCTGATGGGAATGCCTAGGCTCTGTTCGGAGGCTAGTCTAGAAATCAGTAAAGCAGATGAGACACCTTTAGCGGTGGGGCGCGCGCACAATGTAATGAGGTTTAGCGGGACAAGCTGTCTCTATCTTTTTGTTTGCGCGCAGTTAAGTAAACAGTCTGTCTGTAATTGCTTCGTTTTGATTAATAAACCTTCCTACACACTTAACATTAGTGTCTGGTCTGAGTGACTTTGTCTACAAAAAATCTAGAACCTGGTCTCTCTAAATTTGGGATATAATATTTTATATACTCCTTGTTAAGTGAACGACTGTATCATTGCATTAGTAGAAGCCATTAATTTTATTCTATTTTCATATTTTCGGAACACGTTTTTCACGTATTTATCGTGATGTATTTTCGGTTAGGCTCGGGCAAGTCGTTTAACAAAAAAGACGCCACAAGATGTAAATCATTGCTTCGTGGTTCGCACATGTTTTCTTTTTACGCTTTAAATGAAGAAAGGGTGCATTTTATTTGCATGGGAACAATGTATTTTGTATGTTTAATTTCATGTCTTACTTGGCATGGTCATAGCTCATAACTATGATAAAAACAAAGCAGTACAGGACGAAATATCAAATGGATCGTCTATGCTTAAGAGCTAAAAAAAATCGGAGATGTCTTTAACAGCAAAAACCCAATATAGTAGAAAAATGAGGAATATGCTGTAAAATTTGTTGATCAATAAAGCAATAAAATCTCGTTTGAGTGTAATAATAGTAGAGTTCATGCAAGCCAATATAGTTTTTTTCTTAATATATGACGTATAACCTTGTGTACGCATATCATATTTCACCTGAGAAAATGTAAAGCATTCTACCGTTTACTGACTTAAATTACCCAATTACAAAACTACAATTACATTTCGTATTTATTTGCCTCCCCACGAGGACAGATTCAAAGAGATGGCCAATTTTTTAAAATGAAGGGAAATCCAGCTCTTCAAAAATGGAAACTCTTGATTGGAAAAAAAAAAAAATTTGCCTCACACTGAACGAACGCCTGTATTGACCGATTGCAGAATAGACTGTGCAGCATCAGTAGCAATACTACACTTTGTTCCTAGCCAATGGGCAAAGGATGGTTCATTTAAATGTTATTTCCTTTAAAAAAAAATGTAATAACGTCACAATTATGTTCTTCGACAATCTGTAACACACAAAAACAAAAATTCTCATGAAACAATTACAAAAGAAATCGACAATGCTTTGAAAATGGCGTCGGTGTATAAAGAAACTTCATGAATTTTTATTACAAGCAAGTATTAAAAAAGTACTTGGATTTTTGTTTGTTGTATCGGCATCAACATCGTCGTTATCGTCGTCGTTTAAAAATTAGTCAATAAAAATTGCATATATATATATATATATATATATATATATATATATATATAAGTGGTGAAAAAATCGGACTAGAGTGCTCAATGTGTAGCCAGAGCAGTATATAGGAAATTTATTACTGTGAGTCCAGAATGAGTTTACATATTGTTTCAGCTAGGGGAAAATTCTCAAAAAGAAGAGGAAATAACCAACTAGCATCGTCAGAATTCATAGATGGACTAAGTTATAATATCAAATAAGAAAGGAAAAATCGTAGATGAAGGGGGTTAGAAAAGAAGAGGGAGTGGAAGGGAGAGGCCGTTGGAATTTAAAGTAGTAGGAGTGTATATAATAAGAGGGGGGTTTATAATTAAATATTAATTATGTGTTAATTCTTATATACGTTTTTCTAGTTTATAGCGGTTTAAAATTAAAAGACGCTATTATTTATAACGGCATAAGTAGCAGTTAGCTAGGTGTATCAGAATTTTAGTCAACCCGCCATAACAAACGACTGTTTGAATAGACCCCCCAATGTATACAAGCTTATAACAAAATGAAAATGTAATTTAAAACCACAATTTTTATTTCAATAAAATGAGGAAATATCAAAATTTAATATCATAAAAGGTTTCACCGAAAAAAATATACAATTATTTTTTTCATCGGTTTTATTAAAAAAAAAGTTCACGAAAAACAAAAAACGTAACTTGTGTGGATGTAATATATATATATATATATATATATATATATATATATATATATATATATATATAACTGTGAAAAAATCACTTGCTTGTTTCAAATTGTTAATATTTGATTGCTTCTAATGTTCCGGTATGAGAATTTAATTATATTTATATATTATATTCCATGTATTTTTTAAATGAAAGGGTTTTTCAACCAAGTGTCGGTTCCCCACGTTCGTTTATCAGCCATTAAAATACCCGTATGTAAAAAGAATTCTCAGTTTGATATGTACGGAAGTATGGAATGGTAAAAAAAAACTGTTTCAATGAAGGAAGAAGCGGCGCGTCAAGCGAAGCATGCCGGTTAAGGATATTCAATTAGGTGCTTAATTAACTGTTAAACCGCTGACATCGACTGTGCATGCTCCATGGTATGTTAAGCAATAAGCATTAATAGTATTTTCTGTTAAATTGTGTTCATTCTACGTTGCCCCCTCCATGTGGCCATAAAGGGGGTGCTCATTATACGTTCAATTATTATAGAAAAGTGACCCCCCACTTTTTGACCACTAACATTTCTTCATAACTTGGAAACTACTCGTTTGCCCTCATTTTAAAGGCTATTTCCGTTTTCAGCGTCCCCGAAAACCTTTAACAGTGGAAAATTTGAAGGAATTTTCGAGGGTGGAGTAATTCTTCATATTTACCCTATATGAATAAACGAACATTTAATGTATAATAACGAACAAAAACACGTTTATTTTTAATATAAGTTTTTTTTATTCAGTTGTGTATAAAATAAATTAATGTTTATATATATATATATATATATATATATATATATATATATATATATATATATATATATATAATATTTAAAAAAAAACTTTAGGATTTCTATTTTATATTTTTCAATGTAAGTAAGATTTTACTCAAATACTTTTGAAAATGTCTTAAAAAAACTAAAAATAAAATATTCCAGCGTACAGTTTGAATTCAGAATAAAAGTATAAATGTTTTTATTTAAATAAGAAAATATAAATTTTCTTGGACAGATTTAAATTCCAAAATAAAAAGTTTTCAATATTTTTTTTAACAAGAAAATAAATAAATTTTTCCAGCAGATATTTGGAATTTTGAATAAAAGGTTTGCATTAAATTTTTATTAATCAAGAAAATAAGAAAATATAAATTTTCTTGGACAGATTTATATTTTATTTGCAGTTTCATGTTAGGGGTGTCAAAAATTCCTACAAAAAGTTTGGGAAAAGGAGTTAAAAATTTAAAAAAAACTAGAAAAAATACTGTTAGAAACTTGCTCAATATATGTTACCGTGACATAGGCTGACATATATTCGGGCCCACTTGCAGTTTAGGCAAATTGAAATTAGTAAGATAAAAAAGGAACAGCAGTTGTTTGACACCGGTTGAAAGAATGCAATTTTATTCGATAGATAAATTATGACGTCATTACTATGAAATATTGATAAAATTTGAAAATTGAAATTGTTGAAAAAGAATTGGAAAAGAATTTAATAATTAAGTATTTAATAATTAATAGTATCTGTAGAATTAAATTTTTTAAGTTAAGATAGAATTTAAGAATTGAAATTATTGTAAAAGATTTTAATAAGCATTTAATAATAGTATAAAAATAATTAATGTAGAAGCATTTTTAAAAGTTAAAGTCATTTAAGTAACAATTCGCTCGCTGAATTATAGTGAACTATTTTACTTTTATTTTAAATTAAAAAAAAAAAACATTAATTAGCTCTCCAGTTAAAAGAATTTTTAAAGTTCAGATAGAATTTAAGAATTGAAAGTATTGTAAATAAGTATTTAATAATAAAAATAATTAATGTAGAAGAAATTCGATCGCTGACTTATAGTGAACTATTTTACTTTAAAATTATATTTTATATTAAATTAAATATTTCCGCGTATAATAATATGTATCAGCACAATATCAGTTATAATTATCTTTGGTTGGTTAAAAAGAAAACTGTTTTATACTAAATAAAAAAAAGTACTTTTTTATCATGCATGCATTTATTTATTTCTAAAACAACGATTTATTAAAAAAATTGTTTTCTAATACTGTCAATTTTAATATCGTATCTTTTTATCGTTTCTAATTAATTAAAATTACGCGTAATAAATTGTTTAAGAAAGTGTCAGACGACTACTGTTCCTTTTCCATCTTCCTAATTTCCATTTGCCTAAAGTGCAAGAGGGCCTATATTCGGTGGGGTTTAATAGCATTTTGTCTAGTTTTTTTTTATTTATAACACCTTTTCCCAAACTTATCGTGTTAAAGAGAGATTTGACCGCCATTTTAAATTGTCCAATACATCGGTAAACACTATGTTTTTCGAGCTGAATGAACATGTTACATTGAATAAAAACACAAAATATATATCTAGTTTGGTAGAAAAGTAACTTATCTTGCCTTTGATAACATTTATTTGTTATATATTTCTGTTTTTTTTTACAACTTTTTCCAATCTATGTGTACAGTAATACAAACCGTAAATTTTACATCGGTAAACACTATGTTTTTCGAGCTGAATAAACATGTTACATTACCAAAAACACTAGAAAATTATCCAGTTAGGGAAAAAAAACAACTTATGTTGCATTTGATAACATTTATTTGTTATATATTTGGTTTTTGACAACTTCTTTGAATGTGTAATACAAACACAACCCACTACTTTATCGTCGAAACTAGAGACGTAATTTTATTTAAGTTTCTGCGATAAAGTCTGTAGAATTACCTTAAAAATTAATACTTTTTTTTTACTCAAATAAAGTTTCAAATATCAAAATAAAATTACAGTACAACTTCCTCATAAGTTATAGAAAGGTGAGTGAGGTAAAAAAAATAAATGAACTCACCATTTTCGGCACAAAACTCCAAAAAGTCCCGGCTAGATAAAAGGATTAAATATAAAAACACGAAATAGCTCTGTCGCCGTGACAGGAGTAAGATTATATTAAATGAATATATATATATATATATATATATATATATATATATATATATATATATATATATATATATATATATATATATATATATACATATATATATACATATACATATATATATATATATATATACATATATATATACATATACATATATATACATATATATATACATATATATACATATATATACATATATATATACATATACATATATATATACATATATATATATATATACATATATATATATATATACATATATATATACATATACATATATATATACATATACATATATATATACATATATATATACATATACATATATATATACATATATATATACATATATATATATATATATATACATATATATATATACATATCTATATATATATATATACATATATATATATATATATATATATATATATAGCAAATTATCTTTTATATATATATATATATATATATATATATATAGCAAATTATCTTATATATATATATATATATATATATATATATATATATAGCAAATTATCTTATATATATATATATATATATATATATATATATATATAGCAAATTATCTTATTTCAACGACAGGTTTCGTTTGCGTGAACTCAAAAAAGTCCCGGCTAGCTAAAAGGATTAAATATAAAAACACGAAATAGCTCTGTCGACGTGACAGTAGTAAAATTATATTAAATGAATATATGTATATGAATATATGTATATGTATATATATATATATATATATATATATATATATATATATATATATATATATATATATATATATATATATATAGCAAATGATCTTATTTCAACGACAGGTTTTGTTTACGTGAACGTAACGTCGTGACTTGACTCGCGCACGCTTGTACTTTTGGTAAGCTTCTATTCTTTCCTTTTGTACATTACATTCAACCGTTAATTCCCCTTTGTTTTTATTTCCACTTTAACTGGGTAGAATGTTCTCTTAACAAGATATCGACGATAAGGTGCTACCCGCGTACATACATTTCATTCATGGATTCGGACCTCTCAGAGCTCCATAGATCAACATCTATTCCATTTTTTTTAATCTCTTAAAGAAATACATGAATTTTTGATTTAATATATTGAAATTCTTATTTATCGACTGGAAATTCTTTTTTTTAATATCGAAAAAAAAAACATTGGATAAAATAGGAAAAAAATATTGTCATCGGCCAATATTAAGTGAATAATAATAAAATAGGCTTCAATACAAAAAAAAAACACAAAAAAACGAGAAAATCAACGTGGTTTTTGAAAAAACAAAGTTTTAAAATTTGAACTTTACAGGTAAATTTCTAAAAAACACTACTTTTTTTGTTTTAAATTTGAATCTTTTATTTATTGATCTTTTATCTTCAATTTGTGATGTATAAAACTTTGGTGAGTCAATTAATTATATGAATTTTAATAGACATTTCAAAATGGGGGGGTGAATTTCACAAAAAAATGTTTGTCTAAAATATAAAATTTCGTTTATTGCAAAGAGCATAAAATTTCATATTGACCCTGAAAATATCGTAAAAATTGAATCATTAGAAAAATTTTTATAGATTTTTAAAGTTTAATAATTGAGAAAAATTTAACTTGTAAATTTCAATTGATTTCATTACGTAAAAAAATGGCGTCATTGAAGGCGCGCGTCGCCCGCGCCTCGACTTTGTAAACACTGTTTTATAAATAATAAAAAAAATATTTCTATTACTTTTTAAACAACTTTATTAGTTTATTTTGGAAGTATATTTAATAAAGAAAATAAACAACCCACTTTAATAAGAGAAATTACGAGTTTTTTTATATTTTATTCGCAGTTTCGTGTTAGGGGTGTCAAGAATTCCCCAAAAATTCTGATACACCTAGCAGTTGGCAGTTAATTTAAAGGATCACCATGGCAACAGGTTGCAGAGTTAGTGTTAGTGGGCGTGGTGTGGTGGGAGGAGGAAAGAACGGGTTGTAAATGGGGTTTAAAGTGATGTAGCCAGGCGGGGAGAGATTGAAAAATATTTATTGTTTATTATTTATTATTAATTAATTTTTGAATTGTCGGACGTTATAGTTGAAAGAAAGAAAAAGAGAAGGAAAATAGGAAGATAAATTAATGAATTATACGTTACAGGTTTATTTTGATAGTATAATGATAGGTAAGAATATCAGAAAGTTAATAAAATAATAAATTAAAAATTTAAAAATTATTAAGAATATGTTTATGATAAGTAAATAATAACACACACACATATAAATACACATACACGCGTACACATGTACAACGTACGGACACATATCAATGGGAGAAGAGCACATGCTTAAGTATATATAAAAACACAAATACGTAAACATATACATATATATATATACATATATACATATATATATACATGCATATATATATATATATATATATAAATATATACATACAGACACATATGTATATATAAATAAATAAATTAGCCGGGCGGGGAGAGATTATACTATATATTATTATATTAGTAAATAATGGACAGACAACTACTCCCCCACTATCAAACAATCATGAGGTTGCTTGCACGGAAACTGACAAGGCTACAAGGTTAATCTGCTTGCCAGTCGGTTTGCCTCAAACTCTACACTGAACCCGGTACACCACTCTCTCCCTGATTTTCCTCTGCGAACAGACGCCACACTAGACGATTTGAAAATCACCCCTTCTCAGGTAAATGCTATTATAAAAAACCCAGACACCTAAAAAGCATGTGGACCAGATCTCATCCCGGCTGTGCTATTAAAATAGTGCTCTGCCGAGGTTGCTCCAGTTCTCTCCAAACTTTACAATAAATGCCTTAACGAATCTTGCTTTCCCGACTGCTGGAAAACCGCTTCTGTGGTACCAGTCTTCAAGAATTCTGGTGAAAGAACTGACCCACTAAACTATCGCCCCATTAGCCTCCTCCCGCTTTTCGCTAAAATATTTGAGTCCTTAGTTAATCAAGCCCTAGTCCAGCACCTAACAGCTGCTAAACTCCTGACTGACAAACAATATGGATTAAGGCAAGCCCGTTCAACAGCAGATAACTGTAGTTTCTGAACGTATATACCGTTCATTGGATAAAACAGGGGAGGGTAAAGCGGTAGCCCTTGACATATCTATGGTTTTTGACAGGGTATGGCACAATGGTCTTCTAAGGAAAATTAGATCATATGGAATCACTGGAAGAATTCATAATGTAATTAAATCCTTTTTAAGTAAGAGAAAAATCAAAGTTGTCCTTGACGGTCGTACATCTAAACAATATGACATAAATGAGGGGGAGTACCTCAGGGGTCTATCCTTGGACCTCTATTATTCTTGATATTCATAAATGACCTCCCTGATAAAATTGTTTCGGAGATGGGTATATTTGCCGATGACACCACTCTCTATAACATATATGAGGGGAAAACAAATAAACACATATCCAAGAAATGGCAGAAACACTAGAGGATGACCTCCAATCTGCAGTGGAATTGGGACAAAAATGGATGGCCACATTCAATGCTGCTAAGACTAAGCTTGTTTCCTTCAATAACTACAAGAAACCTTCTCTACCACCAATAGCAATGGCCAAGAAAACATTACCTGAAAGTACTTCTTTTAAACTCCTCGGCCTAACGTTTACAGGGAATATGAACTGGAATAGATACATTGAGAGCATTGCCAAGGCTGCTGCAAGGAAGGTTGGCCCCCTCTACCGTGCTAGAAAACTACTTACGTCTGACAGTATCCTGTACCTTTATAAGGCCACCATTCGCCCATGTATAGAGTACTGTTGTCACATCTGGGCTGGTGCATCTGCTGCTTGTCTCTCGCTCCTGGCCAGGGTTCAAAAGAGAGTCGCCAACCTGATAGGTCCTGAACTGTCATCTAGGCTTCAGCCTCTGTCCCATCGACGAGATGTTGCATCCCTCTGCCTGTTCTACAAATACTTTAATGGTGAATGCTTTGACGAACTGCAAACACTTGTACCTCCTCGACGTAACTACCCCCGACAAACCCGACAAGCTACTAAGTCTCATCCCTTTACAGTAGAGATCCCTAGGTGCAAGAAAGCTTTTTACTCCAATAGTTTCTTCCCCAGAACTGCAGGTCTTTGGAACTCCCTTTCGGGATTCTGCTTTCCCAACTGTACTGATATGCAGAAGTTCAAGTGTAATGTGAACAAACATCTTTCTACTCATCTCCCTTCATAATGACCCTGCTAATTAAGCCACTGATAGTATCCCCCTGCTTCAAAGTGACACTCCACCTTCTTTGGGGTGAAACTTGAATTTTAAAAAAATACGTTACAGGTTTATTTTGATCAAAGAGAGAATGTCAGTAAGTAACTCAAATAATATATTAATAAAATTAAGGAAAAGTTTATGATAAGTAAACAACACACATACACAAATACAAACACATGCATACACATGTACAGCATACGCACACACGCCAATGGGGGAAGAGCATATGCCTGAGTATATATACATACACAAATACGTAAATATACACACATATATACATACATACACACACACATATATATACATATACATACATACACACACACACACACACACACACACACACACACACACACATATATATATATATATATATATATATATATATATATATATATATATATATATATATATATATATATATATTAGCCGGGCGGGGAGGGATTGAAAAATATTTTTTGTTTGTATCATTATTTATTATTTATTAATTTTTTAATTTTCGGGCGTTGTAGTTAAAAGAAAGAGAGGAGGAAAATAGGAGGATAAATTAATGAATTATAAGTTACAGGTTTATTTTAATAATATAGAAATAGTTAAGAATATCAGTAAGTTAATCAAATAATAAATTAATAAAATTATTATGGAAATGTTTATGATAAGTAAATAAAACACTCACACACAAAAATACACACGCATGCAAACACATGTACAACATACGCACACACATACAAATACGTAAACACACACACACACACACACATATATATATATATATATATATATATATATATATATATATATATATATATATATATATATATATTAGCCGGGCCGGGAGAGATTGAAAAAAAAAAAATTTTATTATTTATAAATTTTTGAATTGTCGGACGTTATAGTTGAAAGAAAGAAGGGGAAAATAGTAGGGTAAATAGGTGAATTATACGTTATAGGTTTATTTTGATGATATAAAAATAGGTAAGAATATCAGTAAGTTAATTAAATAATTAATTAATAAAAATTAATACAATTATTAAGAAAATGTTTATGACAAGTAAATAACACAAACACAAACATACATACACATGAATACACATGTATAAAATAAAAAATATCGACTTAATCAAAGACATTAATATAGATAGCAAAATAATCACAGATACTTTAAACCTAAGCAACAGAGTAGCTAAGCTAGATACTAAAAATGCATACCTCCTCATCAAAGACCATAAAGAAGACTTCCATACCAGACCCCAAACCAGGCTTATCAACCCCACCAGACCTGAAATTGGCAGAATCAGCAAAATAATTCTTGAAAGAATTAATAAACAAATCAAAAATAATTTCAACCTAACCCAGTGGATTAACACCGAAGACACTATTAACTGGTTCAAAAGGATACCTAATAAGAACAAGGCTGCATTTATCCAATTCGACATAATTAATTACTACCCTTCTATTTCCAAACGCCTTTTTGACACTGTCTTGGATTTTGCTTCTACCTTCTCCGATATTCAACCATTCGAAACTGACATCATTATGAAATGTCGTAAAACTGTCCCACTAAGCCAAGACTCTCAATGGGCTAAAAAAGAACAACCTACCTCCTTCGACCTTGCGATGAGTGCACTTGATGCAGCTGAGGCCACTGACTTTTTAGGCCTTTTCATCCTATACAATCTCACAAAGTTTATCCCCAACAACAACGTGGGATTTTACAGAAAAGATTGTTGAAAACTCAAACGGCCCTAAGTGCGAAGGCATTAAAAAGAACATCATCAGGGAATTGAAGATATATGGACCTAAAGATTGAAGTAACCTTCAACTTAAAAACAGTAGACTTTTTAGATGTTACCTTTAACCTCCCTAATAATACCTACGAACTATACACCAAAAATAATACAAAACCCCTATATATACACCCTATATCCAACCACCCCAAACACATTATTAAACATATCCCTAAATCAATAGAAAAAAGGCTTAGCACAAACTCATCTAACTCCAGCATTTTTAAACAAACACTTCTTTGAAAATGCTTTAAAAGAATCTGGATATCCCAACCCTAATATCACATTCTTGGACCCTAATAAACCCAATAATACAAATAGGAATAACAGATCCCACAAAGTCCTCTGGTTTAACCCTTCCTATAATAATATGATAAAAACTAAATTAGGAAAAAAATTCTTCATGCTTCTTAACCATCACTTCCCCCCTAGTAATATTCTACATAAAATTTTTAATAAGAAAATTATTAAGCTTACAGCTTACAGTTGCACAACTAATTTAAAAAATAAAATTAAAAAAAACATAACAATAAAATACTAAATAACCACAACTATAATAACAATAGTCAAAATAACTGTAACTGCCTTAACAAACCCCAATGCCCTCTCCAACAAAATTGTCTCTGAACTAATGTGGTTTACAAAGCAACTATTGCCCCTGCTGAAGACCCACAAACCAAAATATTTTACATTGGCCTCTCAAGCACTAGGTTCAAATACAGATTTAGAGGGCATAAATGCTCCCTAAATAACCCCAACCACCCCAATAGTACTTCACTAACTAACCACTATCTACTACTTACCCGTTACAACCTCACCCCAATTATTAGCTGAGAAATTCTGAATAGAGCTAGTACCTGTAAATCACTAAACTCCCCATGTTATTTATGCTTAACTAAAAATTACTGATTACTAATTTTAGAGATAGAGACAAACTTCTAAATAAAAAAACTGAAACCTAACTTAATCGTAAACATTATAAATCTCACCTCTTAAGTAACTTCTCACCCTTCTAGTAATACCTATAACCCACCCCTAGAATATAACACTATACCGTTTACATACAAATAACATAATTACCCAATTATTGAATAACGCACAACTCACTTGATCCTTAATTACACACCCCCTATTTACAACCGGAACTATATATTCCCCCATTCATTCTAAAAGAACCCCTCCACATAACCCCCACCTATTTTCCCCACCACTTGTTAGCTGCATCTTTCTTTGCCTAACTCATTCTTGTACCCTCTTTTGCTTTATTCACTCCTTATTTCATTATTTAAAACCTAAATCCCAACCCTTATCACTTCTTATCACAATAACTTCCAACCCCCTCCTAACTTTACCCCCTAAGCCCCTTAAGTAACAGCCCCTTAACATGAATACTATACACCCATATAGGATGCCGCAGTCATATCTACCACACATTTACAACCCATAACTTTGGTAATATGTCTATTCTTAATTTCTTCCAATTACTCAGAGTTCTCGCCTCATAGTTTCTTATTGGCTATTTCGATGGTTAGGTCTTGATTTCTAATGTTTTAGTTACGTGGTATCCTCTGACTTGCTCCTCGGTCTATTATCTACTTGTTAACAACTAATCATTTATTTACCTTCTACTTTAATTAATTACTTAATTTATCATCTACATATATTATATATTTTTCTTTTATATTTACCTCTCACTAATTCTCTCAATAATTATTATATCTTTTAACCCGAAGCTTATTTACAGATATTTACGTATTTGTGTATGTACATATACTCAGGCACATGCTCCTCTCCCATTGATGTGTGTACATATTTTGTACATGTGTATTCATGTGTATGTATTTATGTGTTTGTGTTATTTACTTATCATAAATATTTTCTTAATAATTGTATTAATTTTTATTAATTTATTATTTAATTAACTTACTGATATTCTTACCTATTTTTATATTATCAAAATAAACCTATAACGTATAATTCACCTATTTACCCTCCTATTTTCCCCTTCTTTCTTTCAACTATAACGTCCGACAATTCAAAAATTTATAAATAATAAATAGATAAAAAAAAATAATAATTTTTCCACTCTCTCCCTACCCGGCTAATATATATATGACGTGACCGGGGTCTAGCCTAGGGGTTAGGAATTTCGCGAGAATTCTATACCCAAATACACGTCGTAAGAAAAGGAAAAAAGTGTGGAATTTTGCCGGCCGTAATAATATCACAACTGCATGGCATTTCCCAAGTTTCGAATCAGTGGAATCGTCATGGACTACCCGATAACATTCACGTTTAATAATAAAGATGGCAGGGAATGAAAAAGGTCGGACACCAATGAATAACGTAAAAAGATATAAATTTATTATTCAAACAAAACAAAAAAAAACAAATGAAGGAAATAATAAAACACTCATAACGAGAGTCCAGTCACAGACAACATCAGATCAGCATGGGGGGGTCATTGGCGGAGATATATTATTTTTTTCTCTTCCTTTTCTCTCCTTTTCTTTCTTTTCTTTTTTGATAAAACACAGAGTCACAGTTAAAACAAAATATTAGAATATTCAAAATGAAAGTCGGGTCACAGACTTTGGTACAACATAAAGACACAGACCAAACAAAATATTAGGACAATCGAAATGAAAGTCGGGTCGCAGACAATATCCGGTTGGGATGGGGTTATGATTTCTCTTTTCTTTTGATAATGCATAAAGTCACAGTTGAAACAAACATTAGAACAATCAAAGTTAAAGTTAGGTAACAATGTTCTTTCTCTCCTTATCTTTCTTTTCTTTTTCCAATTCTTTCACCTTTATGCTTGGTGAGGGAAGAAATTATTTCACGGAAAGAACTCGACTGTCACTGAGTGGGCGGTGGGGGGTGAAATATGAGAGAATTGATATCGAACGATACTTAGCTTTTTTGGTGGGAATTTCTCCCTTGACGCGCGCATTTCGATGACGTGATAATGTCCTTTGTTTTTCTTTATCACTTCTTTTTCTTTCTTCGTCATCTTCGATATGCGGTTTGTCCTGACAAAGTTCTCGGGTAGAATGGCTCTCGTGAAATTATGTTGACCAAGGTAATTCCATGTTGGAGTAAATGTCCCTTTTGGACTCATGGCCGTCCGCCAAGTTGAGTTGAGTTGATCATTTGTCGGTCACCATGCGTCGTCCACACGGATGCATATTTCTGCTTTTTGGGGGGCAGAAAATATTGTCGTCGTTTCCCAACGGCTGTCTACTCGAAAACTAAACTTTTTCGCGCGCTTTCTCCCTGCGCTTACGTCACAATCGCCTGATGTCGGTTGTCATGGTTGCCTATGTTTGCGTAGGTGTTTGACTGCTGCTTATAGTTTATCAGTGAGGGAGGGAGGGGTTGTGTCGTTCGATTGTTCGCTGTTCAACTTAGGAAGGGGAGGTCTTCTGCTTGACTTGGAAGGGGGGGAAGGGGAGGTCTGTCTGGCTTGACTTCGAAGGAGGAAGGGGAGGTCTGTCTGGCTTGACTTGAAAGGGGGGAAGGGAGGTCTGTCTGGCTCATATCTATATATCCATTATGATATAAGGAGGGGTATATTTGTTTTTCCTAACAATATATATATATATATATACTTAATTTACTCACATAAAATCAATATACGAAAGTATAGATTTGTACGTAAACTTTAAGTATTTACTTCAAAAGTGCTCAATACGTAGGTAGAACTAGTTAGTAAGTTATAAAATGTATATGGCGATTAAGCTACACTGGATATCTCGCGTTTCATCCAATCTAGGACTCTTCAGCCTGAAGAGTCCTAGAGTGGATGAAAGGCGTGGTTTCAAATAGTAACCCTTCACCTCTAAGTGTCGATATGTCTTGTTTTGTGATGAACGTAAGTAAAAAAGAAAACAAAAAATAAGTAATATTACATACATAATTCTCCTCTAATATTTATATTGAAAAGGTTCCGTTTTAATATAAACCAAATTGTGTTTCTTTCTTTTCTCTTTTTTAAATGCATTCTTTAAATAAATATCTTTAAATTTATGAAACAACGAACTGTTTATTTTCTTTTTATGCATAAATGAATCAACAACTTTCCCTTTTAAAGTAATTTGTTGTAGTACTTACCAACACAACAAACGCCCTCGTGTTTGTGCCTTGTATAGGCATGCGCGACAACAAAACTTGGGTTTTTATAAGCGGAAGTCTCGAGGTTGTCAGGAATCTACAGGCGCATGCGCAAGAGAAGGGATTGAGATAGTGGTATAAAGGCAGGTCGAGTGAGAAGGTTGTTGTTGTTGTTGTTGTTGTCATTGGACGTTAATGTGACGCGTGCGTTAGCAGGTGATTAAGAGGCGGTTTATTTTTGTGTGTCAAGTCGCGCACCTCGGTGAAGGTCATATAAATCGTTCACCTCGGTGAAGGTGAAGGTCATAAGCTATTTCGACAATTTCATTTTGTCTCTTTTCCTGGACAACTATGGCTGGGGCAAAGTTTGATTTAAAACTAATACCCGAATTCGACGGATCCACTTCTGTTGTCGACTGGGTCGAAAGGGTTGAGCTGACCTGCAACCTCTGTGAAGTAAAGGGGTGCATACCGTGATTCCCCTAAGATTGGCTGGAGGCGCCCTAAGTGTATATCAGCAACTGAGTGCTGTGGAGAAGGCTGATATTACCTGTATAAAAAATGCTTTATACAAGGCATTTGCCATGGATCCCTGTACGGCCTACGAAACATTTGCCACTAGGAAGCTCATGCCAGGAGAAACCGTGGACGTCTTCTTCGCGGAGCTGAAGAAACTTGCAGTTTTATTTGGCAATGGAGTGGTCAGCCAGCAGTCGGTCCTTGTTGATGGAACCCCACGCCATGTGCTCGATCTTCGCCCGGCTAGTGAAGTATATCCCACAACTACAGAGAGCGATGAATCATCAGATGATGAGCTGCTAATGAGTGAGGTCACCGAGCAAGAGAGTGGTAGTTGTAGTTCGTCTGATCAGGCAGGATCAGAACCAGAACCAGAACCAGAACCTCACACAGAACCAGAACCAGAACCAGAACCAGAACCTGAATCCGAGAGTGTAAATACCACCCTTCGCAGAAGCCAACGAACTAAGAGGCCACCCCCGGAGTGCACTCTATGTGATAATCAGATCAGGGGGTAGTGTAGTACTTACCAACACAACAAACGCCCTCGTGTTTGTGCCTTGTATAGGCATGCGCGACAACAAAACTTGGGTTTTTATAAGCGGAAGTCTCGAGGTTGTCAGGAATCTACAGGCGCATGCGCAAGAGAAGGGATTGAGATAGTGGTATAAAGGCAGGTCGAGTGAGAAGGTTGTTGTTGTTGTTGTTGTTGTTGTTGTCATTGGACGTTACAGTGACGCGTGCGTTAGCAAGTGATTAAGAGGCGGTTTATTTTTGTGTGTCAAGTCGCGCACCTCGGTGAAGGTCATATAAATCGTTCACCTCGGTGAAGGTGAAGGTCATATTTGTGCTATTTCTTTCTTCTTTTTTCAATGAAAGTTGTAATATGCTAATGCTTTTTGTAATTAACTCTCATTCACTACCGACTGGCAGATGTTGCCAGTAATCATGCATCCATTTACGACATGCGTGAGCCAACTCAATGCGTAGTCTCAACAATGACAGTAAAAACAACAGCAGTAGCTGTATGGGCAAGGTGACATTTGAGTAAAAAGAAAAAAAGAGAAAAAATACGCTCTGACGCAAGAGGTGTTCAGCAAAATGTAGGAATAGCGTTTATTATTTGCGTAAAAGAATTGTCCGTTTTCTTTTTTTCTTTTTTTTTTTTTTCTTTTCTTCTGTTTGGAGTAAAAGGTAAGCGCGTTTCTATTTTTTATTTATTTATTTTATTTTTTATGTTTTTGTTTTTTATTTCACGGAATACACGTCTCTTGGCGAAGAGCAAAGTGTGGTATCTGTTCTAAATGCTATATTTCATCTTTGTCATTAGTGAGTGAAAGGTAAGCGAGTTTCTATCTTTTATTTATTTATTTATTTATTTATTTTATTTTTTATTTTTTTGTTTTTCGTTTCACGGAATATACGTCTCTTGGCGAAGAGCAAAGTGTGGTATCTGTTCTAAATGCTATATTTCATCTTTGTCCTTAGTGAGTGAATAGGAAAACCTTCTAGACTGAGGCAATTTTTATTTTCGCGCGAATAAAGAATTGCACTTTTTGGAAGGTCGATTTTTCCAGATTAAGTCTAACCCTGCTCTCATGGGGAGGCAAATAAATCTGAACTTATTTTAAAGAATACCAATATTCAGACTGTTGGTTCTTTGTAAATAAAATACGATTCTGACTACTAGCATTCTCACGAGTTCGATTGCAGTTACTTTCGACTCCTTCTGACTCCTACTCTGGTGTGTGAGACAGCAAACTTGTTTTATACTTGATAAACTACAGTCTCACAAAACCATTTGGACGTTTTTAACTCCTTTTTATCGTTTTTCATTTCTAAGTTTGAAACCATGCTAAAGTTTAGAAATTGTTTTAAATTAAATAGGGATTTTTTTCACCGAAACACGCTTTGTTGCTAGGGGTGAAATGTAGTATCTGTTCTGCATTTTATCTTTTCTGTCCTCGTTCAGTGCAGGGGAAATCGTTCGAAACTGTAGCAATTTTTATTTTTGTCCCAGTCTAGAGTTACCTGTCGCAGAGGAGCTTCATTTTCTCCTAATTATATACTAACGTTCTGTCTAACGTTGTACTCATGGGTAGACAAGTAAATAAGAAAACATTCTTCACTATTTATTTATTATTGGCTCACAAGGAGCTTTCACGCGGGTCATCAAAGATCTCTTCTTGAAAACAACCTGTTGGGTTCCCTGGAAGCTGAGTGACAACAAGTATTATTATTATTAGTAGTAGTAGTAGTAGTAGTAGTAGTAGCAGTTCACAAGGAGCCTTCACACAGATCATAAAGGATCCCTCCTTGAAAACAACCTGTGGTGTTTTCTGGAAACTGGGTGACAACAAGTCTCCCCAGTTTTCCAATACTCTCCACCTCTTCTGATAATAGTTGCAAATGAATTTGAATTGGGATGATTGGATAACTGAAGGGGATGGGAGACAGGATAGACAACTTATGGATCTGCATCTTCAATGTTTTTGGTTCCATGTAACGCTTCTTCATGTTTTGTCTCTGCAGTAGCTTGTCTAGCCCTTGCATGTGACTTATGTGTATTAGTCTCTGCATTCAAGGGGTTTCCTTAATATTTCAGCCGTTTTCATTATTGTTATCCATTATATCTTTCCAGCCATTCCTCTGATTTCAATTTCTCTCATTCATTTTTTTTAAAGTTTTTCGGAATTGTTCCTAGTGCTCCTATTATTATAGATACTAGCTTGATTTTTTCATCATCCATATCCCTTTAAGCTCTCTGGCTAGTTCTGTGTATTTACTCCGTTTCTCCTTTTCTTTGATATTTATTCTGTGGTCAGCTGGAACAGCAAAGTCTACGATTTGGCAAGACTTTTCTTTCTTGTTAATTATTACGACATCCGGTCTTATTGCTTGGATGGGTTTATCTGTTTGTATGTTCATATCCCATAGGATTTTGTGATTCTCGTTTTCAATTACTGTTGCTGGCTTATGCTTGTATCATTTGTCCGTGCATTCAAAGTGCAGTTTTTTGCACAATTCCCAGTGTACTGCACTTCCTACTCAATCGTGTCTGTTCTTGTATTTCTTTTGAGTTAGTTTGCTACATTCACGTACTATATGGTTTATCGTTTCGTCGCTTTGTCCACAGAGTCTGCATTTGCCGTTTTCTTGTGTTTTGTCGATCTTTCCTTTGATGTGATTGGCTCTTATCCAGTTATCTTGTACTGCTGTTATTAGGGATTCAGTTTCCTAATTTACATGTCCTTTTCACATCCATGTTCAAGTGTTTTCGTTATACACATCTTTTGTTATCCTTGCGAATCTTCTGTATAGTTGTTTCTCTTCCTATTTTTCTTTTCTTGTCTTATTCTTTGTCTCTCTGTTTTCTGTTTTGTTTTTCTTTCTTTTTTTTGTGTCTCTCGCTGTCATAATTATACTTTCAGTGTTTTGTATTTTGTATTTTTCTAGTTATTTTATTTGTGTGTGTGTGTGTGTGTGTGTGTGTGTGTGTGTGTGTGTGTGTGTGTGTGTGTGTGTGTGTGTGTGATTAACACAGTCTTCTATACAAACCAGTCCCCTCCCGTCGTCTTTCCTTTTTACGTAGAGTCAGTCAACATCATCCTTCGGGTGTAGTGCGTTTTGCATGGTCAAGATTTTCCTAGTCTTCTAATCGAGCAGTCTCAGTTCTTCTTTAGTTCATCCCATGAACGGTCCAGAATATCCTACTACATGTATTTATGCTTTTTATTAGGTTTCTGTTTTATAATTCAGTTTCCAGAAGTTTTCTTGTTCTCTTGAAGTATTCCTTTCCAATTCTCTCTTTCATTTCTGTTGCTTTGATGGTGTCTGCTTCCAGAACTCCTAGGTATTTATAGGCGTCTTATTCCCATAGTGCCCCCATCTCAGTTTGATTGGGTAGTTCCATGCCTTCTGTCGTTTTCAGTTTTCTTTTCTAGTAGTGCGCATTTTTCAGTTTTCCTTTTCTAGTAGTGCGCATTTTTGTATGCCAAATTCCATTTGGGTATCCTGGCTGAAGATCCTTGCAGTGTTTATTATTATTATTATTATTATTATTATTATTATTATTATTATTATTATTATTATTATTCTGCAGACCTACTTACTCAAGATATATCCTCTTCTGCCAGTGTCCTGATTGGGTACGGCAAACCAGTATTCAATGGCCGACTACTCATCTTCCGTGTCTTAACGATATCAATAAGATCATTATCCCATGTTTGTTTTCGGGTGATATATTTAACTGACAAAAGTCTACCTATCTAAATTTTCATCTTTAACTAAACTGATTAATTTTTTTTTTTAAGTTTGGGAATTCATTAACAAATTGAAGCGCCGACACTCGAACACCCCCAATAAAGGTAAATTTTTGCTATTGGTAAATATAGAAAGCGAAGAATTTTCGAAGAGCTTCAATATTTAAGTAAAACTCCAGTAAAAAAAAAAATGTGCCGCTAAGAGTCGGTAGTCTTGGTTTGTTTTTGGATAACGAAGGTTTGATTTGATCTTCAGGTTGTATTCAAGTAAAATACCCAGTCCTGTTGAGAAAACTCCATCATCCGATGAAACTAAGCATTAATGAAGCGCATCTGAGTTGTTGCCATTTGGCCACAAACTCGACCTTGACGGCGTTGAGGTTAATAGGTTTCTGGGTTCGTCAAGGAGGAAAGTCTGTAAAGGCTATAATCCAACCTTGTCCTGTATGTAAAAAGATAAATTCTTTACTTTTTGAAGCGCCAACAGGTTCTCAGTTGCTTGCGCATAGAGTTAATTTTGTTCGATTCCTTCTTGCAAGATAGTGTAGATTTTACTGGTCATTGTTGGGTAAATGTTAATGAAGAAGAAGCCAAAATGTACACTCTATTGTTTACTTGTCTGAGTCTACGAGCAGTGCATTTGGAATTACTTTCCTATATGAACATTCAGTCATTTTACTGGCATTTATCAGGTTAACGAATTTATTTGGAGTGCCTAGACATGTTTATTCGGATAATACCAAGACTTTCTTAGTAGCAGAAATAGTGTTATCGGAAGTATTTATTTCCGATAGATTCAAGAAGCACTTCAGATCGATGTCTATTACTCACATCTCCATCCCTATTTATTCCGCCTGGCACGAAGTCTTAGTATTGTTCTTCGTCTAATTCGTGGGAAGAATGGAGGAGTTCATTCCGGCTGTATATTAAGGGATTTTTTGTGAATAAATGTATTCCGTAAAACAAGGGTCGACAACCTATAGCTCGCGGGATGAATCCGACCCGCAAAGGCATTTTGACCGGCACGCGAGCCTGATTACTAATGCATTTATTTAAAACATCGACAATTCAAGCAATGTTTGATACTCAGTCAGAATGTGGTGACTTTGCGTATTTCTGTGATGTACGCTAACGTAGCCGAGGATTAACGTGAAAACAAATACTTGCTTTACATAAAATTACGATATTTCTCTGAAGTAAACATACGGAGAGTTCATATTTTCAAGACCCTGATTCGGAACTTTAATTTGCATTGTAGATATAGTTAATTACTTAGATTATATATATTTATATAGATTTACTACGTCATGGTAAATCTCAGCTTATAAATGAGATGTATAATCATATCGTTGCGTTTGAAACAAACCGTATTGTGGCAACATCGACTTAGAAATAAAACATATGCTCAATTCCTATCATTCCAAGCAAAGAGACCACAGGATACAGAGCTATCGGTAAATGTAATCCAAGATTTGCAAACGAAATTGTATCATGTTTTGCTGACGTTCAACTGCATAAAAATGATTTCATATTGTTTGCTACAGCATTTGATGTGTAGGTGGAGATAGTACCGTAATGTATTCAAATGGAATTGATAGAAATGCGGTGTGACAATCTATTGTGATACAAATTTAATTCCGAAGATATTTCATCAATTGATTTTTACGCAAAACATATATATTCCAAGTGGAAAGTATTTACAAATTTGTGATTCACATAAAAAAAGATGGTGTCTTTGTTTGAAAGTGAACGGGAAGATTGTTTTCAATACTGAAACAAACTATAAACAACGTTGAACAAAATTGCCTAATAACCACCTTAATGATATCTTGCACTTAGCATTAATAAGTCAGACAATATCTCGATATTTGTTGTGTGTATGTATGTTTGCATGTCTGTCTAAAACTTTCGACGGAGGCGACGGATTTTTACAAGATCAGTATCGTTTTGAAGTTCGACCTTTCAGACGACAAATATCGAAGAATTGGCTAAAAAATTAATATATTCACCTTCAACTGGGCACTTTTCTACAGGGGGTGTCGCGAAATAAATAAATAATACCACTTTTTTTTTTTTTTTTTGCTCAACACACACCTCCAAACACCCGGCCAACGACGGACACCCATGCTAGTATATCTATAAAAGTGAAAGTGTATGTGTGTGTGTGTGTGTGTGTGTGTGTGTGTGTGTGTGTGTGTGTGTGCGTGTGTCTGTCTGTGTACATTTCCCTACACAATAACTCTGTCAATTTTCAGTCTACAGACTCGAAATTTGACATACACAGTAGTGAGATTTGGGAAAATCTTTGTAATCCGTTTTCGGCCACAAATTTTGCTAAGGGGTCAAAGGTAAACGATTTGACCTCTGAGAACTCTACCAACCCCCCCCCCGACAATTTTGGGTCTAAACACTTGAAATTTTAGATATAGGTTCCTTGGACATGGATCTAACTTAATAACTTGATTTAAGTCCAAAACAATAAATGTTAAGGGGTCATAATAGGGATCAAAGTTAGAAAAAAATTTGACCGCTTCGGTCTCTACCAAATTATTTAGACAATTTCTGGTCTAAAAAGATTGAAATTTGACATAAAGGGTATTCAGAGATAAGGTAATATTTTTAATCGGTTTGGGTCGAAAATTTGAGTTACCAATATATAAATGTATTTATGTATGTATGCATTATCTATGTATGTATGTATGTATGTATGTATGTATGTATGTTTGCATGTCCGCCTAAAACTTTCGACAGAGGCGACGGATTTTTACAAGATCAGTATCGTTTTGAAGTTCGAGCTTTCAGACGACAAATATCGACAGAAAAATACACCTTTGGGTTTGTACTGGCACAAAGACTTGAAACAGTTGTCAACAAAAACAAATATATAACAAGTAAATATTTTCAAAGGTAAGACAAGTTACTTTTCTACCTAATTGGATAATTTCGTGTTTTTATTGGGTTTGTACTACTGTACATATAGATTCGAAAAAGTTGTCAAAAAATAAATGTATAACAAATATTATAAAAGGCAAGATATGTTACTTTATTAACAAAATGGATAATTTTTTTGTTTTTTTAATGTAAAATGTTTATTCGGCTCGAAAAACATAGCGTTTACTGCTATATTTGAAAATTACAAATGACGGCAGACTGTGCTAAACACATTAGGTTTGTGAAAATGAGTTAAAACTAAAAAACTATACAAAATACTGTTAAAAACCACCGAATATATGTCTGCCTATGTCACGGTAACATATATTGAGTGAGTTCCTGACAGTATTTTGTATAGATTTTAGTTTTAACTCATTTCCCAAAATTAACGTGTTCAACACAGTCTGACGCCATTTGTATTTTTCAAATATACAGATAAACACTACATGTTTTCGAACCAATTAAACATTTTACACTAAATAAAAACACTAAAATCTTATCCAGTTAGGTAGAAAAGTAACTTATCTTGCCTTTGATAACATTTATTTGTTATATTTATATTTCAACAACTTTTTCGTTTCTGTGTTTAGTAATACAAATCCGTTTTATTTACTATAACGTTTAGTCGGCTCGAAAAATAGTGTTTATCAGTGTATTTGAAAAATACAAATGGTGACGGACACTGTTGATGATGTTAAGTTTGAGAAAATGATTTAAAACTAAAAAACTATACAAAATACTATCAGAAACCTACCGAATATATCAGCCTATGTCACAATAACATATAATCAGTAGGTGTCTGACACTGTTTTGTATAGATTTTAACTGGCTTTCCCAAACTTAACGTATTCAACAGAGTCCGCGACCATTCGTCTTTTTCACATACATAGATAAACAATGAGTTTTTTTAGCCGATTAAACATTTTACATTAAATAAAAACATTAAAAAAATTATCCAGTTAAATAGAAACGTAATTTACCTTACCTTTGCTTTCATTTATTTGTTTTTGGACAACCTTTTCGAATCTGTGTATAGTAACCCAACCCCCTTAGCCAAATATTAATTAAAAACTCTCATTTTTTTAATACAATAAAAAAGAACACTATTTAGCGTTTCAACGTTTTAGCAACTTTCGGCTTAATCCACTGAATGTTGGTCGAGCCCAAGTCATGACTGATGGTAACTCCCGATGATCCGGATCCAATTCTGCAAGAGTACCATTTTTTTTTTTTTTTTTTTTTTCATTTTCGCCTTTTTTTTTTTTTTTACTTTTTGGAGTAGATTGCTGTCTAAGAATATAAGAAACATGCATTTTCTCTTTTTATTAGAATTTTCCATTACACCAAATTAAGCTACAGCAACGCGTGGCAGGGTACAGCTAGTATATATATATATATATATATATATATATATATATATATATATATATATATATATATATATATATAAGAATGCCTAACAAAGATTTGTTTTCCACAAGGAACGTCAAATTATTTCAAAGTGAAAGGAAATCAATATATTTTGAAACTTATTGAAAATTGTACCACAAACTAAAGCGAAACACATATACCATACATCATGTACTAAAAGATCATATATATATATATATATATATATATATATATATATATATATATGATCTTTTAGTACAAGACAATATAATAGAAGCGAAAAAACGATAAAGCAAAAGAAGACAGGAGGGATTGACATGCGAGACAGCAGAAGTCTAAAGACAGTTAAGCATATACGCACTATGCATACATACTTCATGATTAATATGCGTAAGTTTGTATGTTCGCAGCTATTTATACCCGTATGTATGGTATATGTGTTTTGCTTTAGTTTGTGGTACAATTTTCAATAAGTTTCAAAATATATTGATTTCCTTTCACTTTGAAATAATGTTTTTCTTTTTATTTTAGAGTTTTTTTGTCAGTCTGATTTCTTAATGTTTATTTTCATTATAGCTTTAAATATCCAGGTTGATAGGGGTATGTAGACGTAATTATCCTTAATTTTTCATTAATGGCCTTCGTCCGGGCCCATGACCCGTCGTCATAATACAATTGGCCCGCAGTGCCAAATGAGTTACCGATCCCTGCCCAAAAGCATTTGTATCCCTTTAGAAATCAAGGGAGTTTCTCCTGCAGAGTATATAGAGCCTGAATTTGAAGTAGAGGGGTGAGGATTATTTCTGTTCTTCTTGTTCTGTTAGAAATTACGGTCTTGCCTCAATGTAATTAATGCAACAGATGGTTCCATTTTGAATGTCTGGAAGTCTGAGGAAGAACCTTGTGGAGATTGACTTCGTCCAGATTGTAAGGCTCAAGGCTTTTCTCCTGCTAATGTTAATATGTAAAGCACTTGTAAATAAATCTCTCGTCTTATTTAGAATAAATAAACATGTACCTTGAGACTAACACATAATAATTATAAATAATAATCGATTCTTTAATTTTTATATAATTTTGTGTTAAAGATTGATAAAACAATTATTCGTCACTTGTAATAAAAGTTGCAAAATTATTTTGATTGTAAAAAAAATAATACTGTTTAACATTACGTCTATAAAACACGTAGTATTCTTTGCTCTTGTAGTATCACTTAAAGTTAAACATTAATTACAATTAAAAAGAAAAACTATTTTAGGAAGTTCAAATATAACTTATAGAATTGATAAATGGAGGGACATATTGTACAAGTACTGAAAAAAGTAATGAGTATTCATTACTTTTTTGCTTTTTCAAATAGTTTGTTGAAATTCATCTGTTAAGACATTTATGCTATTACATGTCTGGATTTGTATTGAACTATTTCTTTTCTTTTATTCGAACATGAGTAACACGTGGAATTATCTCAAACGAGACTGAACGAGAGGCGCGGTTATTAAATTGCGCCAATCTCCAGTTCCTGCGAAGATTTCATCACTACCGCACATGTCAAATTGTATTGGATGACATCTGATTGTTAAGATACATCTGCATTATTGCGGAACTTATGCCTTTGTAGTTTTTTTTTTTTTTCTCCTTAAAGGTGCCCTTGCCGGATGAATGCTGACGGGACTGTCCACGTATTAATTTTCCCGTTTGGAAATTTACATGAACTTTATTGAATTATTCTTTTGTTTCAATGATTAAATCGCGAATTTTCAAGACATGAAATCTTTTCTGCATATGAACTTCAATGTAGTGTTTCCATGTTCATGAACTTTGTACAATGGATTAAATATTTCCTCGTCAAGAACTTTCAACTTCATGTGATAGGAGAAATCGCGCAACTACAAACCACAGACTGAGACAAGTCTGAGGAGCAACTGCCAATACGTATCTACCAACCTCGAAAAACGCGTAATGTTTTGCAACATGGAACTGAAACAAATGTACTCTTAAGATAAGTGTTCTAGCTTGCGAATTTTATATCATCAAGAGTAGTTTAGCTGTTCAATAGAAATTTCTACAATTTAGAACGAAAAAGGTCTCTTTAGCGCCATAGTTGAGCCTTGATAATCGCTTAAAAAGCGAAAATAAACAAAATACTGGTAGAAACATATCCAATAAATGTCCCTAATCTTGAGATAATCTAATGTTCTACAAATATTTTGCTTATTTTTTTATTTTTAAGTTCGAATATAGTTCTAATGAGACCACTGTTTGTTTGTTTTTTTGTTTGTTTTGAGGCTCGAGTATATCTCTTATGAGACCAGCGTTTATCTGTTCCTTTTTTTTTTTTTCATTCTAACCTAAAGTTCAATAAAAATTATAAATTCTCAAGTTCTGTTTTTTAATCACATTTTATCGGTAGAAGCTGACGACGGCTATGTTCGGTCTTATTAGTGTTAATGGACAAGGGACAAAACTCGATACTGGGTGAATTGCCATCAATTTTGATTTACAATTTGTTTAATCTAATACAGATTTTGCAATGCTGTAAGGAAAGTGACAAATAGATATCAATCCGAGATGGTGGAAAATGCAAAAAGAATGAAATAGCCCCAAAACTTTTAATAAAAGTTTTTAACTACACATGCAAAATGAAAGTGATTCAAACAAAACTTTTTGTATACATGGGGAAAAAATATTCTAATTAAATAAATACTTCCTTTTTATCACAGCAAAATAGGAGTACTTAAATTGATGAATAATTTTCTTCAATAATACAGAAAGGTATAATAATTTTTTTCTATAAATTTAAAAATGAAATTGATATTTTGACATTTTGGGCTTCCATAAAAAAAAAAAATCTGCGCGTCGTGTTTGTTTTGATCGGTTTCTGTTAGTGCTGTGAGACATTATAGACTCCTCCAGTATTCTATTACGATGTGAGATAACACTCTCAGTGAGCAGTATCGTAAAAACGTAGAAACAGTAGGGGTACTAATAGTACGCAGCGCAGCGCGTACGACTACCCATAATGGACACCACCGAATAGTAAACCCTTTATCCTATTTTTGTAACCTTTTTTGTCACGCGTAAAATACATGTTGCTCTTTTTAGAGATTAACTTTATGCTATAATTTTTCCAACACAATAAAAAAGAAGTAATCGGAAACTTGAACAAAAATTATGATAAGCCGGTGTTCAAAACAATCGTCCCTATCAGATTTCACCATTAAATGTCACGTACTTACAAAAGGTCATTTTCGATTACTATATATAGAGCGAGATTGGTGGGGATTATTTTTGTTTGTTCATTTATTCTTATACATCCAGAGCACTGTTCCCAACCACTATTATCCGTGGCACAATATAATGCTGCAAAATGGTTACTAAAATGCTATGGATACGTTATAAGTAAAAGCTACAAGTTTTTATAGTTGGAAAAAGGCTTCCATATTGTTACAAATCAAAGTTGTGTGTATTAATGAATACTAACTCACACCGTATTGCTTACGTTACATTGGAACTTAAATAACAAAACAAAACAAAAAAAAACAAGGAAAATGTATAAAAATCATTTATTTGATATTTTGAGTTTTCTATAAGAATAAACATTGGTAAGCATTGTTAATTTACATGTAAAATGAACATTAACACCGAGCAGACATTTTTTGTGATCATGCGCATGGGCACAACTAATAGAAAACACAACACTAGGCTGCAACGCTAGATGTTTTGATTTAAATTCTAGCTGATAACATCAACTCATTTGTTTTGTTTTTTTTTTGTATAAAAAAAGAATGAAATAATACGTTAATTTTACTCGCGGTTTTGAATTTGTAAGCCTGTATATCTTTTATTTTACGATCTCATATTTATTTCATATATATTTTTAAGATGGAGGGGTGGAAAATAACACATGGAATACGAACCGTGCTGAAATAATAACATTTAGAAAGTCATTCTTAATATGGGGAGGGAAAGGTACTTTTAAGCTATTCTGTACTTTCACCTAAAAATTTATTAAATAAGAAACTGACATACGGAATACGGACCGTGCTGAAATAATAGCGTTATTATTTAGAAAGCTTTACTTAATATGGGGAGGGGAGGGTATGTTTTTTACTATTCTTTACTTTCTCCTAAGAATTTAAAATAAATGTCTCAGTCATGAAGGTCAAGTAACCATGTTGCTTTCACCAGGCATTATATCTTCCTTAAAAACAAATAGGGTGGGAGAGATGAGATCGCTGAAATGCTGCACCAGAAAAGATACTACACTTTGATCTTAGCAAAAAGGCCAAGTAAGCGTAATATATTTTTCTACCAGGTATTATCTCCTCCTTAAAAAAAACAAAGTAAGAATACAAAATAATCGTCACAGAATATATCTTAAGAATGGGGAGGGGTATGGTGTTAATCCCGAAAATGGTTGAGGAAGTTTACGATCTCAAAAATACTTTATTTTACATATATTTATAAGAGACGTCAGCCCCAGAAATGGCTGAGGCTGTTTAGGATCTTAGTATTCCTTTATTCCATATTTATTTTCAAGAGGAGGGGGATGATATAGAGTTAGTCCCGGAAATGGCTGAAGCAGTTTACGATCTCAAATTTTCTTTATTTCATATCTATTTTTAAGTGATGGGGTAGGTGTATCAGAATTTTGGGGGAATTTTTGACACACCTAACACAAAACTGCGAATAAAATATAAAAAAAAAACTCGTTATTTCTCTTTTTTAAAGTGGGTAGTTTATTTTCTTTATGGAATAAACTTCCACAATAAACTATTGAAGTTGTTAAAAAAAATAATATAAATATTATTTTTTTAATTTAAAAAAAACAGTGTTTACACGTTCATGCAGCCATGTTTTTACGTATGAAATCAATTGAATTTTACGAGTTAATTTTTTTCAATTTTTAAACTTTAAAAATCTATTAAAATTTTTCTATTCGTTCAATTTTTACGATATTTTCAGGGTTAATGTGAAATTTTATGCTTTTTCCAATACACCAAATATAATATTTTAGACAAACGTTTTTTTTTTAATTCACCATCCCCCATTTTGAAATGTCTATTAAAATTTAAATAATTAATTTACTCACCAAAGTTTTATATATCACAAATTGAAGATAAAAGATCAATAAATAAAATATTCTAATTTAAAACAAAAAAAGAAGTGTTTTTTTGGAAATTTACATGTAACGTTCAAAATGTAAAACCTTTTTTTTTAAACCACGTTGATTTTTTTAAGTGAAAGCTCATGTTATGCTTAGATTGTCAAGTAATTATCGGACGCTGGCGACAATTTTTTCTATTTCATTCAATGTTTTCATTTTTTAGATATTTAAAAAATTATTCCCTCGATAAAGAAGAAATAAAATATATTAATCAAAAACGCATGTATTTCATTAAGAGAATAAAAAAATCGGTAGAGTGGTGTTTTTTAACGGCAAAAACTGATAAGGGAATGTGTTCATTTTTCAACTAAAGTGGCCCAAAAATACTAATTTTGGTTTACAGCACGCAATGGAAAGAGACATTAATTGTGGCTCTTCGAAGCCACCGGAAGATAAACTCGAAGAAAAGCAGACATTTATCTCCTTTTATTTTAACAGTGAAAAACATCCTTGTTTAAAAAAAGTATTTTATTTAAAAAGGACATGGAATATAAATATAAATATGGATACATTCTTAACAATGAACAATGGAAGTACCCATTGAATAGTATTTTTATAGGCATGTGATTTTTTGGAATTTATATATATTTTTAATAATGTAAGTAAGTAAAATTTCGTTGATTTTCTTTAAATCTTTTTTACAGAAAACCGATTTAAAAAACAAATATTGCATGATTTGCTATTAAACCTGTTTTTTTTTTTTAATTTGGTCTTTGCTCCTTTAATTGAAAAAAATAGGGTTTGAATTACATTTTTCAAGTAGTTATAAGCTTCGAAAGATAGTAAGTTGAATTATTCAAGTTCTTATCACGCATTTTTAATGGCGGCTTCTGATACACCTAGTGATGGGGTTATATGAAATCAGTCCTGGAAATGGTTCAAGCAATTTACGATTTAATACATACTTTATTTCATATATATATTTTTAAAGAGGGAGGATACTGACATTCGGAATACAGACCGTGCTGAAATAACAGCGTTATTATTCAGAAAGTCATTATTAATATGGGGAGCATATGTTTTTAACTATTCTACACTTTCACCTAACAATTTAAAAATTGAAAAATGGCACACAGGATACGGACTGTGCTGTTATTATTTTGAAAGCCATTCTTAATATGAAGAAAAGAAGGTATGTTTGTAAACTATTCTATATTTTCACCTAACAATTTATAAATAAAAAAAACTGACATACGGAATAAGGACCGTTCTGAAATATTAACGTTATTTAGAAAACTAATCTTAATATGAGGAGCTAAGGTTTTTAAAACTATTTTGTACTTTCACCTAACAATTTATTAAATATGAAACTGACTTACAGAATACGGACTGTGCTGAAATAATAAAGTTATTACTTAGAAAACCACTTTAATATGGCGAAGGGTGGGCATGTTTTAAATCGTTCTGTAATTTCACCAGACAATACAATAAATAAAAAAAAACTGACATACGAATTACAGACCGTGCTGAAATAATAACGTTATTTAAAAAGCCATTCTTAATATGGGGAAGGTAGGGTATGTTTTAAATATTCTGTACTTTTTTGTTGTTTTTTTTTCTTTACTTTCCTCCCCACGAGTGCAGAGTTGTAAACAAATTCGGTTTTTATATATTTTTTTTTATATCCAGCTCCCCAAAAAGGGGAATTCGTGATAGGAATAAAACTAATTTTCTCAGTCATAAAGAACTTCTCCACTAACTCAGAACAAAAGTGACGCGCAGCATCAGAATAGATACTACACTTTGATCTTAGATATATATTTTATTGCAGAAGTTTACAATTTTGAAAAAGAATTCCAAAAAATAAAAGACATACAACAAAATTAGGCACAAGGCCCTCTAAGACGGGGGTGGGGGAGGGTACAGGGTCTTTGTGACTACAGTAAATTTGTAAGAATGCTGACTTTGGAGTTATACTCTTGACTGGCAACATTTACCACAATACCTCATTCACTCTGTAAATTCTAATCCAACTAACTCCCCAGCGTTTTGAAAAAACATATTTACAATTTGTAAAAAATATCTGTGTGTGTGTGTGTGCGTGTTTGTGTGTGTGTGCGTGTGTGTGTGTGTGTGTGTAAAAAGAGTAAATTTTATTATTAAAAAGTTCTTGAATTTAATACAAAATAGTTCGTGGAGTGGGGAGTTAAGAAAAAGTTAATGCAAAATAAAGTACAAAAACCTACTGGGTTGTTAGTACAAACCCCCCTTTGCTAGTCTTAGACCATCCACTGTTTTCCGAGGAACCAAAAACAAGCGGAAGATCCCTATTGGGGATTGGGGAGAAATCTTAACAGGAATGGGAGAAAATAAAGCAGCGGGTGTAGAGGGGGAAGGTGACCTCCGAGTAGGGGATGACCAGGGATAGCAAAATAAATAGGTGGTGCAAGGGGTTGGGCAGACTCAGAGGTACTCTAACACCAAAAAAACAAAACAGGAGCAGAATCTCGTTTATACCACCAGTCAAAAGTCTCTTTAATTTTCTATTGCTAACCCAGAACTGCCTGTGCTATGCTTAAGGAGGGAACACGTATTCGAACTTGGCTCCACGACGGATGCACAAACTAGTGTTGTGCACCCACCTCTTGTTAAAGTCCACTCTAGGCAACCTCCTCCAATCGCATCTGATCTTTACTTTAAGCAAAAGAACAGATGTCCCTTCGTAGAGCAACTTCAGGCATGTGATCCAAATGACCATTCGCGCTACTGCTAGGATCGCCAGGAAAAACATTCTTTCCTCCCTGGGGAACGGCGGCTCCATGTTGTATACAAAATATCTTTCATCGAGAGCAAATGGGTGCTTGGCATCGATGCAAGCTGTTAACTTCCTGATGTACTCTAATAGGATCTGAAGTTGGCTGCAACGAAAAAAGGCATGGCCGATTGATTCGACCTTGTGTTCATCGTAGTGACAACACTAGACCTGTGTCTCTTCTTTGTCCATGTTGAGTTCGTCAAAGAGGGGAGTGCATTTCAGACCAGTCGCCAGGTAAGGTAAAATTCTGAATTAGTCAGAAAGTTCCATCCCAGCACCCAACTGCGCTGAGAGTGGATTTCCTCCCTGTACTAACCCATCCGCCTACCAAGAGGATCCTTCGTGGTACTCTCCACTAACTCCCGATAAAGTCTTTTCCTAGACTGTTCGAGGACACCGGTCCCTGGCAAAGGTCTAAGTGCAGCTCAGCATTCGACAAAGAACTTGTGCTTCCCCTTCAGTCTACGACGACCTTCTACCAAGGGTCGGGTTTGAGATTGGGAAACGAGTTCTCAACCACAGGGACCCAAGGAGCGTCCTCCTCTAGCGAACAACCCAAGAAGGCCAATCTCTCGGCATTTTTTATGGCACAAGAGACTGGGCAGTCCCAGGCCTCCCTTGGTCGGACTCTGAACATAGACCTCTCTGCAGACATAGTGCTTACCCTCGTCCCACAGAAGTGAGTCAAGGCGTTTTTGTAAGTGTGTTAGGCGTCCTGCAGGGAGAGGAAGTACAGACAATCCGTAAAAGATGAGCCAAAAGATGTATGTAGCATACGCCTTCGCCCGACCCTTCAAGGACAATATCATTCGAATCCAAGTCTTGACTGACGATTTGACCTTTCTCTGTCATTCCGACCAATTTTTCTCCAGCTGAAGTCCCGGTCCAAACCGGACACCGAGAATATGGACCAAACCATTGGTCCAGCTGAAGATGCCTGGAAGCGAATTTACTCCGGTCCAGGCCCCCAACTGCAGGCTGACAGACTTAGTCCAGTTGAAGACGGCTCCTATTACTTTTTTGTATCAAACGAGTGCCTCGGTCACCGCTTGAACGTCCGTGGGGCAAGACACGAACACGGTGACGTCATCGGTGAATGTGGAAACCCTGGCTCGTTTGCCTCCAGGTAAAGCAATTCCACTCAGGACTGATCTAGCCGCTTCGTCCCTTAACTTGCAAAGGAGGGGTTCTGATGCCAAGGCGTACAAAAGAGGCGACAGTGGACAACCTTGACACACCGACCGAGAGACAACGAATGACTCCAACAGCTTACTGTTGATTTGCACCGCTACCATCGGCCTATTATACAGGACAAAGATCCACTTGTGGAAGTCCGGATTACAACCGGTGGCCTTTAGCACAGATCCCAGGAACCAATGGTCGACCCTATTGAAAGTCTTGGACTGATCTAAACTAATCAGCGTGGCTTCGGTGTTGTCTTCTATTCCCTCTATGATCGTGCGAATCAAATGAAGCTTGTCCTGAATTGACTTCCTCTTTACAGCATAGCTCTGGTTTGGTTCGGTCAAGTCAGTGATGAAAACCTGCAAGCGATTCGCAAGAATCTTTGCCAAAATCTTTAACTTCGTGTTTAGCAGAGTCAATGGCCTAAAATCATCAAAATTTTCTACCCCACCATGCCGTTGACCTTTCTTCAGCAATGTGATCACTCCTTTAGTCACCTGTCCAGGGATGGAACCCTAAACAAACCAATGATTGAACATATCCTTCAGAATATGGACTAACATGGGCGACAGCCTCAAGTAGAATTCGTAGGGTAGACCATCGAGCCCCGGGGACTTGTTGCAGCCGACCTGCTTCAATGCAGTAATGACTTCATGTTCCATAACAAGACCATCACAGCTAGCTGCTCAAGCCGCCTTGAGGCGGGGCGAGTCGGCCAAATACCTGCAAAACTCTTCGACCCTGAGTCTGGGTAGTTGGGTGAAGTGCTCCGATAGATGATCCCGAAACCCCTCGCAGATCTCCCGAGTCGACACGAGGGCGTGTCCTTCCAGGTTATGTACTTTCCGAATGTACCCATCTTAGAGCTGCCTTACGCTCAACAGTGTCAACATTCACAGCTTTGTTAGAGACTTTCATTAATCTAGCCCTAACTATCTGGCCCTCAGACCGCTCACTAGCCTAGCGATTGAGGTCTTGTTTAGCTAGTGCTATCTCTAGGGGGTCCCCCTTCAGCGCCCAGGTTACCCTATCCTCTGTACGCTTCTTTGCCTTAGCCTTATCTAACGTGAGGCATTGGCTATACTGGACCGAGAAGCGTCTAATTTTTTTTTTTTTTTACACAGTGGTCACCACTTATCAAGGCCCGGAAGCCACTCAAGGATAAGGGTTATTGCAAGTACAGTACGTTAGTGTGGAGATTTAATGAAGTGTTTACTTAAGGGGGCGGTTCATCAGGAATTTGTTTAAGTTGAACTTGAAGACATCAAGGTTGTAATCAGGTGGGAAGCAGACAGACAGAACAGAGTTCCACAGGTGTGCAGTTTTAAGAAAGAAGCTTTGTTCATGGAATCTACGTTTTTATTTAGGAACAGATAAACAGTGGGGAAAATTTTTGACAGTGAATTCAGCTAGACAGGTGTTTTTCATAAAAGATTGGCGAGGGGAGACCAGAGATTGGAGTTCAAACGAGCACCTGCCATGGAAATAACGATAAAACAAAGATAGGCCCGCAAATCTCTTCTGTGGGAGAGAGGTTGCAGGGAAGAGAAAGGTGCATCCCCTACTAAGCTACAAAGTCTATTTTGTACTCTGTCAAGGCCGGATAGGCTGTTTTTAGCAGCTCCTACCCAGATATGGTAGCAGTATTCCATCCTTGGACGTACTTGGCTTTTATATAGATAGAGAATTGCATCAGTAGTGAGATATCTTCAGGAGCTGTAGAAGGATCCCACCATCTTTCCAGCGACCTTGGCAACAGACTTGATGTAAGTGTTCCATTTCAGATCAGGAATAAAGGTCAAACCCAGAAGCTTGTCAAAACATGGGGCTTCTCCTAGACGAAAGCCATCCATTTCAATTGATGCCAGATGGGGATCAGAGCGTTGATGATGTAAAGATAGGAGTTTGGTTTTAGATGCATTAAAGGTAACCAGCCACGTCTTCCCCCACTGAACCACACGCTCGAGATCAGAGGAGAGAGAATCAGAGAGAACTTTGTCATTTACAGCCTTTGATGTGTTGCCATAGATGGTCGTGTCATCAGCATAGATGTCAACGAATGATTTAAGCATGTGTTTAGGGAGATCATTGATGTATATCAGGAAGAGAGTTGGGCCCAGGGTGGACCCTTGAGGGACTCCAGAATTAATACTGCAGGCCTCTGATTTTTGTCCATCGACCACTACTCTTATGAGCCTATCGGAGAGAAATGATTTAATGATAGAAAAAACATTTCCAGTTATACCGTAGCTGGAAATCTTGTGAAGGCCCTTATGCCATACCTTGTCAAAGGCCTTTGATATGTCGAGAGCAATTGCCCTAGAAAGGAAGCCTTTGTCAAGAGATTCACTAATCCTATGAGATATAACCGTTAGCACATCTGCGGTAGATCTTGCAGAACGGAAACCATATTGTGTGTCACTAAGAAGGTTATTTCTGCTGAGGTGGTTGATTATTTCTCTATTTAATATGGATTCCAGCAACTTATTCATAACACACAGGAGACTTATTGGTCTGTACTGAGAGGGAGATGACTTATCACCTGAATTCTTAAATACAGGGCATACTGATTTTGGCCTTAAGACTAACCCACCATTTACTCCCTGTAACTGCCCCCACTAAAACCCTCTAAATTAATTCAGTAACCTTCAACTGGTAGTCCTTCAACTCCAACAAAGAGCTGTTGAACTTTTTGTATCTGGCTAGCTAAGGCCTATGCTTAAGTTCAAACGAGCGATAACAAGTTTATGGTCCGAATGTCCTAAAGAGTTGAACGTGGGGCAAGATAGAAAGTCTACGTCGCCTCTTCTAACTAACATCCGATCCAAGTAAGTACTCGGATGGGAAGGCACACTAGCATGCCACGTCCACATCTCCCGCCCAGGATGATCCAGACGAAATCTGTCAACGAGGTCGCAAGAGGCCATCAGGTCAGATAGACTGCTGTCACACCACACTGACCCGCTAGTCCCCCCCATTATGCCCATTTGCAACGATAGATATTAAAATATAATAATACAAAAGCTTATGCCTAGAATTCTTATTCAGTGTTGATAAAAAAATTCAATTAAAGTGTTTAAAATTCTAGATTTAAACTTAAAGTGTTATAATTGATGTCCACATTAAATGTAATACACATTTCAAATGGGAAATTTTGCCCATATTATAAATCCCTATTAAAATACTCCAAATAAATTTAAATTAGAGGGGAATAATTATTAATTGATGCCTAATCTATTTATTTCTATTTTTTTTTTATTAAATTTTCACCCCAAACAAGGCATATTGTCACTTTCTTGTAGGGGGCTACTATCAGGGACATAAGCATCAGGGGTACTGTGTAGGGAGTTGGGCAGCAAGATGTCGGTTCACGTTGCACTTGAACTTCTGCATGTCAGTACAGTTGGGGGAAGCAGGGACCCGGCAGGGAATTCCAAAGTTTAGCTATCCTGGGGAAAAAACTACTGGAGTAGAAGGCTGTCTTACATCTAGGGATCTCTACTGTGAAGGGGTGAAATTTAGCTGCTTGTCGGGTTTTTCGGGGGTATTTACGTCGAGGGGACACAAGTGCTTGCAGTTCGTCAGAGCATTCACCGTTAAAGTACTTGTAGAAAAGGCAGAAGGATGCAACATTTCGTCGATGGGACAGAGGCTGAAGCTTAGATGACAGTTCAGGACCTATCAGATTGGCGACTCTCTTTTGAACTTTGTCTAGGAGCGAGAGGCTAGTCGTAGATGCACCAGCCCAAATATGACAACAATACTCCATACATGGGCGAATGGTGGCCTTATAGAGGTATAGGATACTTTCGGGCGTTAGCATCTTTCTAGCACGGAATAGAAAACCTACCTTCTTCGCAGCGATCCTGGTGATACTCTCGATGTAATTGTTCCAACTCATGTTTTCTGAGAGCGTTAGGCTGAGGAGTTTAAAGGATGTACTTTCAGATAAAGAGTCATTGGCCATTGCTATTGGTGGTAGAGGAGGTTTCTTGTAATTATTGAAGGAAACCAGTTTAGTCTTGGCAGCATTGATTGTGACCATCTATTTTGTCCTCATTCCACTACAGATTGGAGGTCATCCTCTAGTGCTTCTGCCATTTCTTTAGATATGTGGTTTTTCTGTCGTATCTGTTATAGAGTGTGGTGTCGTCAGCATATATACCCATCTCACAGGCAATTTTGTCAGGGAGGTCATTTATGAATATTAGGAATAACAGAGGTCCAAGGATAGACCCCTGAGGTACTCCCGCATTTATATCATATTGTTTAGATGAACGACCGTCGAGGACAACCTGGATTTTTCTCTTATCTAAGAAGGATTTAATTATGTCATGTATTCTTCCACTGATACCATATGTCTGATTTTCCTGAGAAGACCTTCATCCCATACCCTGTCAAAAGCCTTAGATATATCTAGAGCTACTGCTCTGCCCTCCCCCGCTTTGTCCAGTGACTGGTATATACATTCTGAGATTACAGTTAGGATGTCTGCTGTTGAACGGGCTTGTTTAAATCCATATTGTTGGTCAGTCAGAAGTTTAGCATCTGTAAGGTGATTGACTAGAGCTTGGTTAATTATTGTCTCAAATATTTTAGCGAAAAGTGAGAGGAGGCTAATGGGGCGATAATTTACTGGGTCAATTCTTTCGCCAGTGTTAAGTTTTGAGACATTGTGTTGAACACAGATGGCGGCGTAGTTCAGATCAGTAACCAAGATGGCGACCAAGAATCAAATGCGTTCCGTCGCGTTGGTAACCTCTTAAGTTCTGAGATATTATGTTGAACAAAGATGGCATTTTGAGCCGCAAAGGAGATTAAATATGCCGGACTTATTTATCGTAACCTACGAAAGTACCTTTTTCGCTTTTAGTATTTAGTTTACTGGTGTTTTGTATAAATGCAAAACAATCAGAGCCAAATAGATGCATTCTATTCATTTTAGGTTTTATACCGCAAAACGCTTCATACGGCGTTTTTCCTCGCCTCTTATTAAACGATCTATTTCTGATATATGCTGCTGCCATTAAAGCGTATGTTCATAAACTATGCGCCAATTTCGATTCGATAAGTAGGCATCTTGTCATCTCAAAAAGGGTTCGCCATGCCCTTTCAGCTGTGCCATTTTGGAAGGGGGAGTACGGCGCCGATTTCTTGGTGATTAATTAGTAGAAGTTCAAAGTCTTTACTCGTAAATTCAGTCCCATTGTGTGAGCGAATACATTTTACTGAACCGTACGGGGCAACATCAGCTAAATATTTCTTAGTGACGAGGATTGTGTCGGATTTGTTTTTTAGAAAATAAACCATAATTAAACCGGAAAAATCATCAATAAAGTTCCAAACGTACCTTAGATTATTTCTCCCCATCGGGCTGATCGGACCTGCTAAGTCACAATGCACAAGTGAGAGAATTTTCGTAGCTTTTTTGTCTGGCGTTCGGCTTATATCTTTTGTCATTTTCATCTGTGCACACACATCACAATTTGGGAGATCGTCTGAAGGTATTATTTTCATGCCTTCGACTACATTTGGTAATTTTTTAATATCAGCTGTATTGCAGTGTCCTAGAATTTTATGCCAGGTTTCCAGGTCGTGACAGGCAGTTTTTGAGGGAACCATACTTTTAAATAATATAGTCGGCCATTTTCTTTAATGTCAAATACAGTGCCATTGGGGTATGTCAATTTTGATGTATTTTGGCTAAATTGTATATTTGCGCCTTGTTTAATTGCAGCCTGCACGGAAAATATGTCTTGCTTAAATGTAGGTATGAACAGAGCATTCTTTAGAATACAGTTACAGATTTCGCCTTTTATTATTTTTTAGGTATATTTTAGCATCGCCTCTTTTCAAGACTATATCATTTATTTAATTACCGTCGGCAAGTTCGACAAAATGACTTTGAGGATTAAAGTTTGAATCAAAATTAATGAAATCAGATTCCTTGATGATAACGTGCACTGTCATCAAGGAGGTTTTTACCGTTTGTGGTATTGTCAATGTTACATGTGAATAGAAATGTATGTTCTTCCTCAAAGTTCTCAACGTTTTTTACGGAGTCCATTTGAGAGCGTTTATATCGACATTGGAAACTTTTGTGGTTAGGTCGTCCACAATTATAGCAGATAATTTTATTCTTTTTCTTGAGAAAATTACTTTTGGAGAATACGTTGCGGTGAGTTGCGTAATTTGGTGGTGTCTGCTTTCGAGAAGCATTTGTGAACTTCATAATATTGCTGGAGTTATTATTGTCCATGAGCATACGATTAGTCTCTTCATAACTGCGCAATGCCACTTTAAATTCGCTGAAATTTATGGGTTTGTCTTTCTAAGTTATAACAGTTGTAAATGGTTTAAAATCGGCTGGAAGTCCCTTGAGGGTCATTGATATCAACAAGCTATCGCTTATTATTTCACCTGAGAGTTTTAAGGCATTGGCGGTTGTTTCTGCCCTTATGACGTAGTCGGTGATCGTTTCATCCTCGTTACGTTTCAAAGAGGTTAATTCTGTATATAGGGATATTATTTTCGGTTTCCCTTTTGATAAATAATGTTCTCGTAATATGTTCAATGCTTTCCTCCCATCATCCAGTGCGTCTCTTATAATCAGAGACAGACTTCTATCGTCTAAACATTGAATCAGTTCTGCAAAAACAGTCGCGTTTTTTTTTTCGAGAAATTCGGGGTCGTTTGGATTCTCTGTTGTAGATTTGATGATTTTGTGTAGTTTTCGAATCCTTAGATATCTCAGAAATTTTACCTGCCACAATTCGAATTTAGATTCCGATCCGTCAAAGAAAAAACGGTGGCTGGGCGCATAACCTGTTAAGTTTTGAGACATTGTGTTGAACACAGATGGCGGCGTAGTTCAGATCAGTAACCAAGATGGCGACCAAGAATTAAATTCTTGAAAACTGGTACTACAGAAGTAGTTTTCCAGCAGGCAGGAAAGCAAGATTCATTAAGGCATTTGTTGTAAAGTTTGGAGAGAACTGGAGCTACTCCGGCGGGGCACTTTTTTAATAGCACAGCCGGGATGAGATCAGGTCCACATGCTTTTGCAGTGTCATGATTTCTTATGATAGCATGCACCTGAGAAGGGGTGATTTTCAGATCGTCTAGTGTGGCGTCTATCCGCAAAGGAAAGTTAGGGCGGGAGTGGTTGGCAGGGTCCAGTGTGGAGTTGGAGGAAAACCTACTGGCAAGCATGTTAGCCTTCTCAGTTGCAAAGCAAATAATACCTATTGTAAAAATTTAACAAAATTCAGAGGAATTTTCACGAAGGGCTTCCACCCCTCTTTGCTCCATTTGCATAAAACTAAATCAAATATAATCCACATTGCCTACACATACGCCTAGATTCTATTGTAAAATTCATTATAACCGTTTTATTGGTTTAGGAGCGCGTCTTATACATATAAATATGTAAACATATAATCATATGTACTTTCTGTGAATAGAAATTAACACAAAATGCATGTTAAAATATACCTTAGTTCTGAAATTGAGTTATCTTTGAAAAGAAACATGTTTAATTGTTTTAATCGTCCGTAAGACGTCCATCTTTCTTTAAGCTATCTATGCATTTATTTCGCCCTCGTAGCACTCTCGGTTGATTCTGTCGCTCTCTAATATTTCTTGTATGTCGCTGTGAGCATTTACAGAAACAGTGACTCTATTGTCGTCATCTAATTCACATATTTGTGCATACGCACCAAAAACATGTAAGTAGATGGCAAAATAATGACTTTCTGCTCTCCCTAGCTTTGCCTTCTCCTTTTTTGAGAACAGGTTAGTTTATTGCTAATCGCCGGAGAATGCGGATGAAGTTGTGCAGGTATTTTTTGCAGAGAAGAATGCTTCTTCTCGGGGGGGGGCGCTGTCGCTCCAATCCCACTTTCTGATCCTAATGTTATATCTTCTAGTCGTAGGAGAGAGGCAAATCAATATCACACTATTCTGCAATGTTGTATTTCAAGTATGTGTCATTTTTTTTCTTTTTTTTATTTCAGTTTATTAAAGAACATCACATTTGAGCAAGATTCAAATCTGATTTTTATCAAAAGAAAAATGTTCAAACAAAAATATCTGCACATTCTATTGATCCTGGCTATTTTTATCTCTGTGCTTTGTTCCGTCGCTTTATACAAATCGATCATTTTCAGCAAGGCCAGCATTTTATTGAGAAATCATAACATACGCAATTGCTTTCCAAACAAGTGCAAATTTACGTCAACGTTCAAAGCATTCGTATACCCCACGAAACCAGGCGGAACCTCTTTTAAACATTTGCTTTATGGGAAAGAATATTTTACAAAAGATCCTAACAAAACGTGTGTGTTCGTTTATTTTTTTGATAAAGACATAGGGGATCTACGGAAATTGAAATACTGGGGTGAGAATGGTGAAAACCATCTGATTATGAATCTGGATAACCAAAATATGGAGTCATTCGATCTTGGAGTTGCATGTATTGTTCAGTCAACATTCTCATCTGGAAAATTTCGACCTGGTTTCGATTTTCTGTCGCCATTTTACAACGAGACTTTTTCGGATAAAATCTGGAAGTTACTAACACCCATTTTCCCCCTGAAAAGAAAATGGGCACTTTCATATGTAAGTATTTCAGACAACGATTTGAAAGAATCGAGTGTTTATCAGAAGAATAAAGAAAACTTATGCAAATTAATTAAAACCTGGCATAACAATCCTTCAAAACTGCGACTGGGGAAGATATTATTTGATTGTCCGGATAGCTTATTAAATCGGAGGATGCAGCCTAAAGAAATGCAAAGTCACATCTTCGCTGAATCAATATTCACCATCATCGTGGTACCGACAGACGCTGTCGCGAATACTGTTTTCCAACGTTTAGTTTTGAATGCCATTTACAATGGCGCCATACCTGTACTCGTTAGTACCGGAAGCAAAATAGAAAATCTTCCTTTACAAGACTATGTTGCATGGAATAACATCGTTGTATGGATTTCATTTGCTGATATTACGGACATCCCTTCGCGTATTCAAACATTCACAGAGGCAGATATTAAACAAATGAAACAAGATGGCCGATATTCAGTGGAAATGCTTCTTTCGCATAAAAACTCGATTCTAGCGTGCATCCTTGAAATAATAAACAAACGTTTGCACTTTCCTGCCATTGAATTTCAAGAGAGTCCTTCACGAAAACTATTCGTTCGCTTTCCGAACCGCATGGAAATAGATACGGATTACAAACAACCAAATGCCTTGAACTATGGACGACAGTCTTTGGCAAAAATGGCAATTCCTCCAAACACTCTATCTTTTTCTGATCCAGGTTTAGGTAATTATTTTGTTTGATTTCTTTTTTTATTTTTATTTTGTAAAAGTCCGGAATAGTTAACACCCTCTTAATCCATACACACAACCGCAACAGAAACAACACAAAGTGTTATGCAAACTCTGTTAGAATGAAACCGAATCCAACTAATTTTAACGTATGCAAAGTTTTTATTTTTGTTTGTTATTTTTTATTTATTTTTGTAGGATTATTTTAGAAAGGTTAACTAATACTAATACTTAAGCATTCGTAAACCACAATAAAATGATAGAAACCGCCGTTTTTAAGTGTCGAAACAATTTTTCAAGATATATATATATAAATATATATATATATATATATATATATATATATATATATATATATATATATATATATATATATATATATATATATATAAACAATCTTATAAATTGCTTCGACGCGTTAAAATTCGTCGGGTCGGGTTAGATAAAGAGTTTCATGCTTATGCGTTTTATAAAAACTATGTGTTATTGTTGCTATTTATTTGTTTGTTTGTTTGTTTGTTTGTTTGTTTGTTTACGGGTTCTTGGGTGTTATCTCTTCTGAATTTTTACCAGTTATGTTTTTTACTAATCTACTAGCTGACGCGATCCGGTGCTTCTCGAGATGATCTTATTACTGTCATTGAAAACTTGTCCGGGACTTATTGACAGATCTATTTTTGTAGTCATTTAAACTTTTGCGTGGGTGGTTTTAACCGAAGAAAATGATCAAAATTTTAAAATTCCTTGTAACAGAAAACACAATAAAATAAAGAAAGGAGAAATTGCATTAACGAGAATCAGTTGACGACAAAAATGAACCCATCGCACTTTAAACACACTTAATATGATACTACGTGACCACATCAACTTCAATTTGACTATTACTCTATATTCAATATGGTGGGATACGTCCTTTTAGATTGCAATAATCTCTTAGGCTTATAGATCGCTTTTTTTTCATATGATTAAATACTACAAGAAAATCTAATTAAACATTTTTGTTTGCATTTTGGACGAGACTAATCTATTAATAGTCTTTTTAATCAACCAACCTGGATCTATGTCAAACTAATAATATCTATGTAAACTGCTAAAGTTTTGATTGATCCTGATAATTCTCCTAATTTTTGAAAGCGCAAAAATAAAAATAATAATTCCTATTATAATAATAATTATAACTAGCGGGACCCGTGGAAATTTCACAGGAGACTGATTCATATGTAATATATTGATGTTGGCATTCTGTAGATATTCAGTGTAAATGGAGCAGCTCTGATATTATTGTAGTTATTTTGTCAAAACTGCAAAAGTATTTATCCAAGGTAGTAGGGACGCCCGGCGTAGCCAGGTCGTAAAATATGCTTAAATATGATATTTTAATTCTTGCAGATTTCGTACTTATTATTATAGAGTTAATTTTCTATCGATTTTTATCTATATATATATATATATATATATATATATATATATATATATATAAGCGAAAATGTATGTACGTATGTATGTATGTATGGATGGATGGATGGATGGATGGATGGATGTGTGTTTGTATGTTTCGCAAAAACGTTCCACACAGGTCACGGATTTTCGCCAGATCGAACTCATTTTAAACTTCCAACCTTCGCCCGACAAATATCGAAAAATTGGCAAAAATGTTAATTCCTTCACCTTGAAATAATTAGTTTTCTACAGGAAGGGTCAGTAAAAACCGTCCTCTCATGACGAGTTCGCTTCTACGCATGCGTCATACGACGTAGAAACCTGATTTACTTTAAATATTTGAAAAAGCGACACGATTTCGGCGACGTCGTCTTAGCTAAGTTGCTTAGATCGCGGCTTCATAATCTAATGGTTTTGGTTTCGAGATTTTTTAAATTTTAATATTGAAGCAGGCTTATTTAAGCCATTTTTCACGTGTTTTTTTCAGATATTTTAACGTTCGTTTTTCTGTTGTTTTTTTACTTCGCTAATTCTTAAGTTTTCATTAACACCCCCACCCCCACCGACCACACACACCAAAAACACCCGGGAAAAGCCAGTTACCCCCCCCCCCGCTAGTATATTATAAAGTTACGATTTCAAACATAAAAAGTATATCTACATAACTTGGGTTCATCAGCTTAAATCGAAAACGAATCCCAAACTTATATATATATAAATATATATATATATATATATATATATATATATATATATATATACCAGTGGTGAAAAAACCGGACTAGAGTGCTCAATGTGTAGCCAGAGCAGTATATAGTAAATTTATTACTGTGAGTCCAGAATGAGTTTACATATTGTTTCAGCTAGGGGGAAATCCTCAAATAGAAGAGGAAATATCCAACTAGCATCGTCAGAATTCATAGATGGACTAAGTTATAATACCAAATAAGAATGGAAAAATCGTAGATGAAGGGGAGTTAGAAAAGAAGGGGGAGTGGAAGGGGGGACGTTGGAATTTAAAATAGTAGGAGTGTATATAATAGGTTATTTTAAATATTAATTATGTTAATCCTTATATACGTTTTTCTATTTTATAACGGTTTAAATTAAAAGACGCTATTCTTATTTATAACGGCATAAGTAGCAGTTAGCAGTTAATTTAAAGGATCACCATGGCAACAGTTGCAAAGTTAGTGGTAGTGGGCGTGGTGTGGTGGGAGGAGGAAAGAACGGGTTGCAAATGGAGTTTAAAGTGATTTATCCGGGCGGGGAGGGATTGAAAAATGTATATTGTTTATTATTTACTATTAATTAATTTTTGAATCGTCGGACGTTATAGTTGAAAGAAAGAAAAAGAGAAGGAAAATAGGAAGATAAATTAATGAATTATACGCTACAGGTTTATTTTGATAGTATAATGATAGGTAAGAATATCAGTAAGTTAATAAAATATAAAATTTAAAAATAAAAAATCATTAAGAAAATGTTTATGATAAGTAACTAATACACACACACACACATAAATACACATACACGCGTACACATGTACAACGTACGGACACACATCAATGGGGGAAGAGCACATGCCTAAGTATATATAAAAACACAAATACGTAAACACATACATATATATACATATGTACATATATATACATGCACATATATATAAACATATATATGCACACACATATATAAAATTAAATAAATTAGCCGGGCGGGGAAAGATTATACGTTACAGGTTTATTTTGATAAAATAAAATAGGTGAGAATGTCAGTAAGTAACTCAAATAATAGATTAATAAAATTAAGGAAAAGTTTATGATAAGCAAACAACACACATACACAAATACAAACACACGCATACACATGTACAGCAAACGCACACACGTCAATGGGGGAATAGCACATGCCTGAGTAAATATACATACACAAATACGTAAATATACACACATATTTGCATATACACATACATACACGCACATATATATATACATATGCATATACATACATATACACACACATACACATGCATATCCATACACACACACACACACACACATATATATATATATATATATATATATATATATATATATATATATATATATATATATATATATATAGGAAATTTATTACTGTGAGTCCAGAATGAGTTTACATATTGTTTCAGCTAGAGGAAGATCCTCAAAAAAAAAGAGGAAAAATCCAACTAACATCGTCAGAATTCATAGATGGACAAAGTTATAATATCAAATGAGAATGGAAAAAACGTAGATGAAGAGGATTTAGAAAAGAAGGGGGAGTGGAAGGGAAAGGACGTTGGAATTTAAAGTAGTAGGAGTGTATATAATAAGAGGGGGGATTATAATTAAATATTAATTATGTGTTAATGCTTATATACGTTTTTTTTAGTTTATAACGGTTTAAGATTAAAAGACGCTATTCTTATTTATAACGGCATAAGTAACAGTTAATTTAAAGGATCACCATGGAAACAGGTTGCAGAGTAAATGCTAGTGGGCATGGTGTTGTGGGAGGAGGAAAGGACGGGTTGCAAATGGGGTTTAAAGTAAGTGGATGCTATAAGAGTAATTATTGTCTAAAGTGTTTAAAATTTTTAACTACCTCTTGAAGTGACTGAAATCCAACCATGAACTTTAAAGCAAGTAGATTATATTAAAGTTTACACTGATATTGTTACGCATAAAAATTGAACAATTACAAAAACACAATCGTTAAAATTTGTTTGGTATCACAAACACATTTTTATCAAAGATGAAGGTTACTTTATGATATCACATAGTAAATTTTTCATGGAAATAAATTTGAATTAATTGCTTAAATTTTATCTAACACATTCAATACTTAAAACTTACCACAATCGAGATCATATTTTTCAGCATATTCTCTTCTATAACTATGGTAGACTATATTTCTGCTGTATTGATTTGGAGCCATAATGTAGGGTTTTTCTGAACTTCCTGTCCGGCTGATGGAGACATAGAAAATACTGTGATTAAAACATTCTGATATCAAGTCTACGCCAATGGTTTTAAATGTCTGACCTTGACTTTTATTTATGCTCATTGCAAAACACACCTCACAGGAAACTGGAGCTTCCGGAATTTAAATGGAAGTTTCGAGTCAGATGGAAGTAAGGGGATTCTTGGCAGTAGAACTTTTTTGCCTTTTGCACAAGAACTGGTATGCAATATGGTAAGAACACATTTGGTTCCGTTAGTTGTTTTTGACGGTTCCAAGGATCGAATAATCATTATTGGATATCCACTGTTGAGATTTAAAATGTGAGGAGGCATTCCAGGTAGTTCCAAAGAGTTTAAAAACTCCACAGAGTAGTGAACGGCTTCACCTTCATTAGTAGCCGAATTAACTGACTTGTATTCCTTTGAGTACCCTGGAAATTCACCCATTATCCAGTTGTTCAAGTGATTCACATTGCTGTTTAATAGCGAAATAATATCCCTCTTAGCAGGCCATCCCGGTGATTTTTTGTTGTCCGGGTACACTTTGTCTTTCATTTGCTTCTGATTACGGACACATTTACCAAGTTCGGTTGGAATCTTAATTGTGTCATGGGAGGATCTCACGGAAATCACCGCAAAATAAGGTTGAAATGTTACCCTTGGGATGCTTGTTTCCTGTGATGTCTTGCAGTGTTCGGTCACTTCCTTTATAAGCACTCTTGTGTGTTATCGGGGCTTCGTCTACAATAATTGCTGAGGTGTCTCGTATAACATTTGCGAAGGCTGAGGTACTAGTAATTCAGCATGCTGGCTGATCCATTCCATGAGTATCCAAGGATACTTTAAAAGTGCTATGAAGAGTGCAGCAATGCATCTGGATACTGTTGCAAGCACAATCTTTCCCATGGATCTACTCTTAGCAAAGATCAAATTAATTACCAAAGTCTTGCCCGTGCTACTTGGAGCATCAAGAAACATCATGTTTTGTTCATCTCACCTTGTGCTTCCAACATTACCATGAATGAATTGTAAACTTCTCTTTGATAATCTGTCAGTTTTCTTACATATTTTCTGCTTGTAGGGGAAATTCTTCAATATTGTAATTTATTTCACGTTGATACTTTCTTGCAAATCTTTCATCTCCTCCTTGCCTCGGTGCAGGTAATCCATAGATTGCCAATGGTTGATCGCACATAAGGAGAATTTTTTCTTCAATTAGGTAAAGAGTTTTGTTGTAGATGTCATTATTCTGTGTCTGGACTGTTAACTTCTTCCCTGTTTCTATAAACATACCATATCTTGAAAAACGTAATATCTGTTTTGATACTACACTTCTGCTGTTCTATTCTCGGTCAGTAAATGATAAATCCGTTTAGACTGAGGTACTTTAAATTATTGTCCCAGTATTTTCTTTTGAAAAGCTGGATTTTATTCACATTAAACCCCGACTAACTCTGATCTCCTGGAGATGCAAATAAATGAGGGCATTATTTAAAATTATTTTTCTCTTTCCTCATATCACTCCGGGTAGCGGCGTTTAAAATATTAAAAAAAAATGATTTATTTTGGAGTAGAAGTCATTAATTTATCAATTTATGAAATCGTTTGTCATTATTTAGGCCATATACGAAGTTTGAAGTTTGTTAATCACTTTTTCGTAAAGAATGTTTTACAAATAACTTATGAAATACATCGTCGTAGCAAATTTCTGTTTAAGGAGAATTTATGTAAAAAATATGAGAAAATAGTTTATTTTTGCTTCAAACGTATGTTTACCTTTTGTTCTAAAAAAAAGATCACCCTAAATCTCTTTAATAAAAGAAAATTACTAAATGAATTGTTTTTAAACAGAAAGAAACGGATCACCATTAAAACAAAAAAAATTATTAAAAATTAAAACAATGGACAATAAATTTTTTAAAAATTACCTCTGATTTTAAACGCAAAATAATAAGATTAAAAATAGAAATAATAAATCAATAAACTTTTAAAGAATATTTCTCAATTAAAACAAATCAATTACATCGGGCATTTAATAACGTCGAGCTTATTGTAACTCCCAGAAAAGAAATCTCCAGAAAATTACTAGATTTGTAGCTTTTGTCATCTGAAATTTTCGAAAACCGCTCATGCGAAACAAAAAAAAAAAACCAAATCCCCCAAAAATAAAAACACCATATTTCAACTTCCTACCCTACACAAAATATTATGAATATAGTATATTCAATATACAAAAGGTTTAGTGTTTTCTCACTATATATTTATAGAATTATATTAAAGTGGTTAGCTAATTTTACCTGTGTTACCTGGTTTGCAAGTAACAAATAAAATCAAACAGTGTTAATAATATAAATTAAATTGGAATATATTACAAATCAAACATTACAATAATGTCGTACCTAAATATTAAATATTGCTGAATAAATTCTCTGTGAATATCGGATGAATTAATACTTGCAAAATAAAAATTTACAAAAAATCCGTAAAACATACGCACTAAATTTATACTTGAATTTATGATATATTCTTTAACCTTTTTGAAGGGGAGATTGTGGAGGGTAGGTAAAATGGCACAAATGTATAAATGGGAAAAAGAGCACAAGATAAAAATCTTTGAGAATATATACAGGGTGTTTCAAAAGTCTTGGGAACATTACAAATTCGTATATCTCATTAACTATTCCAGGTAGAAAAATGAAACTGGTGTCATTTTAAAGCTTGCTTAATCAAGTTTTTGGTCATACTAATGATTTTCGTCTTATCTTTCCATGTGTAGTAATGGCGTTCTCTAAACAAGACAAGGCGTTTTGCGTCCTCCAATTTGCAAAGACTGAATCGTGGACATGTGTTCAGCGTGCATTTCGCAGGAAATTTAAAAAGAAGTCCCTGAAAGGAAACCCATTGTCAGATAGCATGCTAAATTTGTGAAAGATGGGTGTTTGTGCCCAAGTAAGCGAACAGGTCGCCCTTCAACTTCAGAAGCTGCAGTTGAGCAAGTCCGGGCAGCCTTTCAGCGGAGCCCCCGTAAATCAGTGAGAAGAGCCAGCAGGGAACTTCAGCTTGCTCCAGCAACTGTCTGGCGTGTCTTAAGGAAACGACTGCAAATGGTACCTTACAAGCTCAAGTTGGTCCAAAAGTTGAAGGACACTGATAAGCCACTTCGCCGTGACTTTTAGCATTGCAATGCAAGAGAAGTTGGAAGATAACGGCTTTGATGACCGGCTTGTTTTTAGCGATGAGGCGACCTTCCATCTGAATGGCAAAGTTAACAAGCATAGCACTCGCATATGGGGTACTGAGAATCCTCATGAAATTCTTGAGCACGAGCGAGATTCACCAAAAGTGAACGTGTTTTGTGCAATTTCCAAGAAAGGTGTCTATGGACCGTTCTTCTTTGAAGAGGCAACTATCACTGGTGAATCCTATCTCAACATGATGGAAGACTGGTTAATGGCTCAGTTGGAAGAAGCAGAATCTGATGACTTCATTTTTCAACAAGATGGTGCACCACCACACTGGAGACTTAGAGTAAGGCAGTTTCTTAACACAAGGCTGCCTGGTAGATGGATTGGGAGATCTGGGCGAGGTAATGACGTTCTCATGCCCTGGCCTCCTAGGTCTCCAGATCTTACCCCGTGTGACTTTTTCCTTTGGGGCTTTGTCAAGCAACAAGTCTATGTGCCGCTCCTTCCAAGAGATATTTACGAACTAAAGGCTCGAATAACGGCAGTTGTGGGAACCATTGACGTCAAGATGCTGGAACGCGTTTGGCAGGAAATGGACTATCGACTAGATGTCTGCCGTGTGACGAATGGTGCTCATATTGAGCAAGTTTGAAGATTCCCCACAAAACTTGAAACTTTAACCTTTCCAACGGTACCAATTTCATTTTTTAACTCCTAATAGTTTTTGAGTTATTAAAAATCTTTATGTTCCCAAGACTTTTGAAACACCCTGTATAAAGGGAAAACATTGAGTAGTTTTTCAATTTTAAAAATAAATTATATCTATATTTAAAAGCAAATGAGGACCCTTATCTACCCCCTCCAAAAAATGATATTTTGCTTTTTTTAGGCGATTACGCGTGAATATTTCGAAAAAAAAATTTAGAATTTAAAGAGGGAGGTTCATTTTTCATATAAAGTTATTAAAATGATCCCTCCTTTCTAGGACATTCTAACTTTTTAAGAAAGATAACAAATCTTTAATATATGTTTAACCTCAAGTCTGACTCGCAGCGTCGTAAAACCACACAAAATCCCCTTAAAAACTAAAACATGCAGAAATTATCTTCCATAGCAAAAAAAGGTTGCTTTACAGTCTTGAGCCCTAAATCGTTAAAAAGCCTTAGAAATAAGGGTGTTACATTACATTAAATCAGGCAACACTTTTCATGCCAATCACCATTCACAATCGAGTATATTTTTGTGTGCTCTGAATTTAAAAATGAAACAAAATATGATTTAAATATTTGTCAATTTTACAATATCTTTTTATTTTTAGTTTATTTATATTATTTTTACTTTTCCAAATAAAATTAACGTTAAAATAATATATTTTCTGATACTGTACTTTATCTTTTCTGTCCTTGGTCAATGAAGGAGAAATCCGTTAAGATTGAGGATTAACAAAAAGATGTTGCTTAATCCTAAGTTCTTCACTTTGGGGGTAGCGGGGTTTTCACTATTAACCTTTGCTATCGTAGGAAAGCAAGTAAACTTTTTTTCACACGTGGAAAAGTTTCTTTTGGTTGCTTATGTTTGCTAAAAAATAAAGACATTAAACTTCGCTGAGGTGTTAACATATGCTGCATCTTAGAAAAGGTGGTTCACGCTGACAATTAAATGGAATAATAAATGTTGGAAAAATAACTAAAATCATGAATGTTGGCTCTTTGGGGGGGCAAGTAAGTAGGAACAACACAGTTGTTTGTTAAGTGTTATTGCTACCAGTCGAGAAATTGTAAACAATAACAAAATCAACAAATACCTTATATCAAACGCAGTAATGGCACGGTGTTTAGATTCTTTTTATTTTATTTCTTTTAGCTGTCTTTACAACAAATAACTGGTTGTTTGTCGTTTAACCATGTGGAACTTCATTCTTGAAAAATTGTATAAAACATATATGATGACCACTATCTCTAAATTTGAGAGGGCAACTCAAACTGGGGGTTAGTGGTAGAATAAGTCATTTGTTTACGGCTTTTGAAGAATTAACCCTCCTACCCGTTAACCTATAAGTTGTCATTTGTTTATTTTTTTATTCAGTATGTTTGAACAACATATTTTGAAATTAGAAAAAAACTTAGTTTTAGCATGTTAAAATTATACAGGTTGGTAGATAATTAAATTCTACTGCGTTTAGTATAATTTTTTTTTTTTTTGATGTTGTTGCTTGATTTTTACAATTTTCGACTGTTAACTTTTCTACACTTTAATCAAGTTGTAGCGACCGCTACATAGGCCAGAACAAATCTTCGAAAGGAACATTTTCGTAGCAATCACCGTTTTCAACGCCCACGAGTATCAGAACGCGTAAGCACACAGCATTGTGATTTGACTACATGCACACAAGCAACAAAAGGATTATGTTACGTTTCCTCGTTGTATAAGGATTTGCCACAAAAATCAAATCAGTTTATTCCAGTTTTTCTCTTGTCCTCCCCAAGACTGGATGTCAATAAAACTCTGCCACTAGGAGGCGTTAAAATCCCCCGTCTTGAATTTGCGTGTCATGCACATGAACTTTAATTCTCATCATGGAAACTTACCACATCAAACGAGAAATTAATTCTTTTTTTAAACAATGTTATTTGAACTATTGTTTTCGTGTGTGAAAATAACTTTAAAATGCTTTAATAACTGTTTTTCTCTTTAATAACTGTTTTTCGTGTGTGAAAATAACTCTAAAATGCTTTAATAACTGTTTTTCTCTGAAAAAAAAAAAAATAATCGCATTGATTTCAAGCCACGTGTGACACTCTGTTCATAAAAAATCAGTAATTTTAGACTCCATGCTATTCTTACGAAATCCTCATTTAGCTCGTCCTGCATAATGAAGACTCATCACAAAAAAAAACACTTACATTCGAATGACTTGAATTAATATTCCTAACACGTAAGTAAATGTTATTTCGTATTAATACAGTGATTTTGAGTTCTTTATCAAGTGTCGATATTTTCCGTAGATACTTCTATATTTTTATTCTATATACGTGAGGATGTGATCTGCTGACCCCTTTCTATTAATCTGTGATCTTGTTAAATTTACCTTTAACGATCCTGCGGATACTCTACTACTTTCGACTTCAAGAGCTTCTTGCACTTGCAACCTTGGTCCTAAAAATTAATAGCTCCCGATTATGAATTGGTGAAAATTGACTCACACCCATAAAAATTAGTGACTCCCGGTCAGAGTACCTATAAGTGATAACCCCTCTACCGCGTGAGTTATTATAAAGTGAATAAATACTTTTAAATTAAGAAGAGTGCTTAGATCGTTTGTTTTTTTTAACAATAGAGGAACGCCCCCCCCCCCGCACCTAAAGTATACTTGGAAAAAGTTTTAATAATGATTAGCTGAAAAAAATGGTGGATAACAAAACAAATAGTCAATAAATAATTGTCACTAAAAGCAATAAATGCTACTTTTCTACCTATATGAATGAGTTTAAATCATGTTTTAAAGTATTTTCAAGCGCTTTTCTATATTTTTTTTTTAATAAAAATTGCGGGCAGAGGTCTCAAATATCTCAAGATTTTCTAGAAAAAAATGTGACAACAGTACTCCATACATAGCCTTATAGGGATACAGGATACTTTCAGGCGTAAGTAGCTTTCTAGCACGGTAGAGAGAGCTCACCTTCTTTGCAGCGATCTTGGCAATGCTCTCAATGTATCTGTGACAGTTCATGTTCGTTGTGAATATAAGGTCGAGGAGTTTAAAAGAAGTACTTTCAGGTAATGTATCTTTAGTCATAGCTTTTATTGGTTGAGAAGGTCTCTTGTAATTATTGAAGGAAACAAGCTTATTCTTGGCAGCATTGAATGTGACCACTCATTTTTGCCCTTATTCCACTACAGATTTAAGGTCTTTCTTTAGTGTTTTGCCATTTCCTTAGATATGTGTTCATTGGTTTCCCTTCATTTCTGTTATAGAGCGTAGTGTCATTATCAAACATACCCATCTTAGAAACAGTTTTATCAGGAGGCCATTTATGAATATTAGTAATAATAAAATCCAAGAATAAACTCCTTATGTATACATATTTTTTAGATGTAAGTCTATCGAGGATTCCTCTCTTATTTAAGAAAGATTTAATTATGTTAAGTAATAGCCCAGTAATACCGTAAGATCTGAGTTTCCGAGAAGACCATAGTGCCATACCCTATCAAAAGCCTAAAATATATCTAGGGCTACAGCTTTACCCTCACCTGCTTTGTACAGTGTATGGTATATACATTAAGTGATTACAGTTATGATATCTGTTATCGAACGGGTTTGCTTAAATCCATATTGTTGGTCAGTCAGAAGTTTAGCAGCTGTAAGGTGATGGACTGGAGCTTGGTTAATTATGGATTCAAATATTTTGGCAAAAAGCAGGAGTCTAATGGGGCGATAAATTAATGGATTAGTTCTTTTGTCAGAATTCTTGTAAACTGGTACCACAGAAGCAGTTTTCCAGCAGTAATGAAAGCAAGATTTGCTGCAAAGTTTGAAGAGGATTGTAACAATCTCAGCGGAGCATTTTTTTAATAGCACAGTCGGAATGAGATTGAGTCCACATGCTTTTGAGGTGTCTAGATTTTTATGATATCATGCACCTGAGAAGGGGTTATTTTTAGATCATGTAGTGTGGCGCTAGTCCGCAAAGGAAAATCAGAGAGAGAGTGGTTTGCTGGGTCCAATGTGGAGTTTAAGGCAAACAGACTGAAAAGCATGTTAACCTTCTCGGTTGCCGTGCAAACAACCTCATGATTGTTGGATAGTGATGGAATTATTTATTGGCCATTATTTACTACACTATTGTACATTTTCCAGAAATCACAGATTCCTAATTTCTGTTCTTCGATGCGTTTTCTTGTGCTTTTAGTATATTCTCTCTAAGCTGTCGCTATTTCTTTCTTACAATTATTTCTAACCTATAGACTTTTGTCTGTTTGCACTGAACTTATGTTGATTAAATTTGCGGTATGAATGCTGCCTTTGAGCAATGGCAGCTGCACAAGTAGAAGTAAACCATTGAGAAGAGTGGGGTTTGCTATAGAGTTTCCGCATGGGAACATGTGCTTCAATTGCCTTTCAGTTGTTTCATTTGCACACTGTTCAGCGGGAAGGGAAAAGATATTTCTCCATATGGCATTTCTGATGATTTCCTGGTGGCTTCACAGTCAGTCTTCTAATAATTCCTTGTCATTTTGAGCAATGGTTCCTCAGTTTTGGGCCGAGAATTAAGGTCGATTTCTACCATTATCGCAGCATGATCAGCAGAGCTGTAGAGAAAATATAAGTGGCTAACGTTATTTTACATGTAAAGTTTAAAGCACATAAAGACCTGGTCGTCAGATTCTAGTTTTGTTTCTCTAGTCAAGGGGAGGGTGTTTCGAATATAGACTTCAAGTTCGTGCATATGTCTGTCTGAGTCCTTACGGCAAAGTGGGCGATAATTAGGTATGTTAAAGTGGTTAGAGGAGGAGTGTAGGTTAGTTTCACGTAGCACTAAGATATCCGGGGTGTTTGCAAGAAGAAATGATTCAACATCATCTAAATTGGTTCTAAGCCCGCCGATATTTGTGAATGCAAGGCTTAAGAGAGAAGGCAAATTGGTTTTGTTTGAGTTTAAACCTGATTCAATCGGAATTTTTTATTTAAATGCCATTTTATTTTATTTAGAAGTTTCAGTCTAAGGGTGAGAACTACTGGGCAAATGTTTGTGCAGAATGCCAAATATGCAACACAAGTAGATCATCAGCCGACTCCTCATCTACAGGATTGTGATCTCGAGAAAACTCACCAGAGATGAGTGCAGAGTCGGTTTTCATGCGCGACATGGTACTAAAACTATCTCGACATTATGCAACTATTGATGGAACAGTCGCTCTAAGCGGTGCCAGAGAGTTAGGGCTTCTGTACTATCAGTCGGAAACTAATAAGAAGGAATTGGTGTGGCAAACTGTTTTTTTTTCATTATAAAAATATCCTTAGAGAGAGAGGGGGGGAGAGAAACAGAGAGAGAGAGAAAGAGAGAGAGAAAGAGAGAGAGAGAGAAGAATATATATACATATTCTTCCCAACTTTCTCTCTCTCTCTTTCTCTCTATCTCTCTCTCTCTCTCTCTCTCTCTCTCTCTCTCTATATATATATATATATATATATATATATATATATATATATATATAATAAAATGGTTGCAGAAATTTTTCTCTGGACCAAAGTACAATATCCTTAGAGAGAGAGAGAGAGAGAGAGAGAGAGAGAGAGAGAGAGAGAGAGAGAGAGAGAAAGAAAGAGAGAGAGAAAAACAGAGAAAGAGGGAGAGAATATATATACATATTCTTCCAAACTTTCTCTCTCTCCCTCCCTCTCTCTCTCTCTCTCTCTCTCTCTCTATATATATATATATATATATATATATATATATATATATATATATATATATATAAAATGGTTGCAGAAATTTTTTCTCTGGACCAAAGTACACCAGGTCTGTACAAACAAATTTATTATGTTTGAACTATTATCCACCATTTTATGTAGCTTAGAATGCCGTTTTAGACACATTTGTTCGTTATAATAAACTTCTACCTTTCATTCTAGGAGAAGCATCATCGAACTTCTATATAGGAAGTAATTCGCATTTTCCCCTTTAAAATTAAAGTCCTCATACAACCACTAGTCTATACCAGGAACGAGTATAATTATTATACATATACAGCCCTGACTACCTTCGTAGGTGGCCAAAAAACTCACACAAAAACCATTACATTCCCTTTTCCAGTTAAAAAAAATAATAAGTTCTCCCTTGATCAGTTCCGGCTATTCTTATTAGCTGCGAGTTATAAAATAGCTTATTCCGGAATGCACAGCTTCATAAATAAATGAAAACGCTGGACATTTAAAAAAAAAACATTCTTTGCTGTCATTTTAACCTAAAACAAACCGGTTGTTTTCTCCCCCCCCCCTTTATTTTTTTAAATATAATATTTCGTCACTATATTAGTTTTTAGTACACTTCAATTCCTGCATGGACAAACACGCACGTAAGAACGACCTTGGAGATTTTACAGATCAACGAGCAAGAAGCTATGTAACCAAATATACGCGGTCATATATATATATATATATATATAGAGAGAGAGAGAGAGAGAGAGAGAGAGAGAGAGAGAGAGTGAGTGAGAGAGATGTTAAATGATAAGGGCTGTCCCCTTTTCATGTAAGTATAAAAATAGAGAGATTTAGTTAAAATGAAAATGAAATAGAATAGACGAAATTCGAACCTCGTAATTTAGGTTTAGAAATAGATTACGAGAGAGAATTAGAAAATGGAATGTAAAAACAAACCATTGTTTAGCTTAGAGATAAAATAGTTTTAAGAAAAGGAATGTGCATTTGTCAATTCTGTTGTTAAATTGAAGTGAAGAATGCAACTATAAGATAATTTGATAAACATTTTTTTAACATATTGGAAATATAGGTTACTGGAAATATAGGTTAAAATTCCTTTTGTAAACAAAGGAAAAAGTTTTGGACACGCATTTCCAGAACACGTGAAAGAAACCACATGTTTTAACATGTGTATGACGTCATGGAAAATGGGAAGTTCTCGATATAGTTAGAAACTTGAGAGTTAAGCAGAGAGAGTCTGAGGACGACAGACGACAGTCTGGAGTCGAGAGATGGGCAGTCGAACGTCTGGAAGCGAGACGGTCACCTTTGAAACATAGAATGTAAAACTTTGAATTCCTGACTAAGAAAGCCACCGACCGGTCGAAGAAGAAATAAACGCATCATGTGTTTTTATAAACGTCGTCTTTGTGTTGTAATTCTACCAAAAGGTAAAGTGAAATTGTCATTATATGTCTTATATATCCTGTGTTTTAAAATGTCTTCACATACACAATTTCTCTACATCTCATATGTGAACACTAAGACTGTCTCAAAACTGTCTCTTCACTACACTTCTAAGTATGAACATTTTATATATATGAATCTCTCCATAGCACGAACACAGAACGCAGCATCTCTCTTAATAAGACTCTCTAAGACTCACTTTTAATAAGACTTAATAATAACGAACAACGAACAATAACAACAATAACAATAACAATAACAGAATAATCAGAATAATAATAATAATAATAAATATATAACAGAGAGAGAGATAAAGATATAGATATAGATATATAAAGATAGATAGATAGATAGATAGATAGATAGATAGATAAATATGAAGGGATAGATAGAGATATAGAGAGAAAGATGCAGGGAGAGGGAGATTGAGAGAGTTAGAGAGAGACAGAAAGACGGAGAGGGCGAGATGACAGCCGTGCTACCTTTTTAAATTCACGCATACCAAGAGGTTTTAAAGGCGTTATTTCGAACGGTTGTAACGTCAGAAATTTTACGTAGCCGACTCGTCTAAATAATTTATAACTTTTACTATTTTTATCGACGAACCCGTCAAAAAAAATGAGGGCTGAGCGAATGGACCGCATTACAAAATGACCAAAAAACCTACTTACCCTAATAAATTCATAATATTTACTTTTCTTTTCCTACTGTTTCTTTTTGTATTTTTTTTAATGTTAAAATTCTTACTTTTTTGCGTAAAAAAATGATATTTTTTATTCGTTTAATCTACCACTTCGCATAAATTTAATTTTAAAATAAAATTTTCATCGATAAACACGCAGATTGAGCAGACGCATCTTAAAGTATTTGTTATGTTTGTTTATTTTTTTTTTTTTGTAGGTATTGGCAAAAATTGGCCGAACGAAAAGTTTACTAGTAAGTATATTTAATTAATATTTTTATTATATATATATATATATATATATATATATATATATATATATATATATATATATATATATATATATATAAGGCCGCTGGAAAAATGGTCGGATCCTTCTATCGATCCAGTAGATATCTCACTGCTGATGCAATTCTCTATCTATATAAGAGCCAGATACGTCCAAGGATGGGATACTGTTGCCACATATGGGCAGGAGCTGCTAGAAAAGACTTGTCCTGCCTTGATAGGGTTCAAAATAGACTTCGTGGCCTGGTAGGAGACGTCCTTTTCTCTTCGCTGCAACCTCTATCTCACAAAAGAGATGTTGCGAGTTTGTCTCTGCTTTATCATTATTTTCATGGAAAGTGTTCGACTGAGCTTCAATCTATGGTCCCCCCTCACCAAACTTTCACAAGAAATACTAGACTATCAATAATTTTCTACACTCTTTATCTGTGCCTAAACCTAAACATAGATTCCATGATCAAAGCTTCTTTCTTAGAACTGCACGCCTGTGGAATTGTCTTCCGTTTTCCTGCTTTCCAGCTGTCTATAATATGGTTGTCTTCAAGTCCAACGTGAGCAAGTTTCTGATTAGCCGCTCCACTTAAGTTAACAAATTTACCGAACTTCCATTACTATCGATTACTATTTTGTCCTGACTACTCTACACTCTAACCCTTATCCTTGAGTGGCCTATCGGCCTTGATGTGGTGACGCCTAATTAAAAAAAAATATATATATAATGCAATCATGAAAGGAAATATATATATATATATATATATATATATATATATATATATATATATATATATATATATATATAATGCAATCATGAAAGGAAAGTGAAAATTCATGATTAAAACGTTTAAAATAGTTAGCGGGGTGAAGAGAAAATAAGAAAAAATGGGGGAGTCAGCTGATCGGTTTCGCCCTCGCTTAATCAAAGGTGTATCGAGGAATTTGAGAGAAAAAAACACGAATGGGAATCGAAAATATGTACAAATAAAAATAACGTTGCGTTACGTTATGTATGGGGGAAAATGGGAGAAAGCGATTCAAATACAACGACGTTATATTACTCGAAGATCTTAGACTAATCACGCTCAAGCCCAAGATGCATTCTTTCTGCTTACAGAGGGAAGGCCTTCTCAACCGAACGTGAACAGTCTCCAAGATCTTTAAATGAAATAATGAGTGGGCACGGCACAGGATTGAAAAAGAATTCGTTCTAAAGTTCGCTGTACAAAACGGGCTTTTCATAACGTGTTCAGTAATGGAAGACCGGTATGTATTGGCATTGCGTCTGTTGTTTGGCATGTCCCATTTCTTATTTTGGTAGGTACGTGTTGTTGGACTCTTCCATCCAATCTTAATGTTGTTCGACCCACACAGTTTGCACTGCAACTATATTCAAAATTGTAAATTACATTATTATTATTATTATTATTATTATTATTATTATTATTATTATTATTATTATTATTATTATTATTATTGGGGATAGGACATCTTTTCGAGGGGATGGCATTAACGTTCTCGTAGAGAACACAACACGTACATTGAAGCAAAATAACAATTTTGCACTGTTGAGCTGATTTGCTTTGCAAATTTCTCACTGTCCCCAGCCAAGTTAAACGCAGATATACTGAACATTTATTAACCGTTTGAATATTAGTTACAGCGGACTCTGCTATTTTCATTTATATAACTGACCTAATCATATCCAAAGGTTACCCATTTTTGGAGAGGTTATCAGTAATTATTTTTAATTCCTCATCCAATTTTGATTTTGAGCAGATCATAAGGGCACGGTGTGTTAAGGTCCAAATTAAATTTATCTTACATTTTCAAGGACAAAATGAATCCCAGCGTGTATACAGTCCCGTGAATGTAGGTTTACGGTATATTTATGTAAGGTAACTGGATGGTGTTTTCGTTACTAATACACTGAGGAAAGCTATGAACGAATTAGACTCTTCTGTAAGATACACAATAAGATATTCCTAATAGTTCTGGAAATGTTCGTACGCCAAATATTCGTTGTGTTTGAATTCTTGAAACTGATATAAATAATGTGCAAATTTTAGTAATTTCAATTTACAGATAAAAAAACACTGTCATTTCGTTACAGGTTCCTGTAAACAATGGAATTATTCAATAACTACTAATGTAAAAAACAAAAAATCCTATCAACATTGATAGCCAATATTTAATTTTTTTATACTTGGTTCCAGGGTCAAATGTTTTCAATACAAAACAGTATCAAATAAAATTTAATATATAATTTCCCTCTGATTAAAACGGTAGTTTAAACAGTAAAAAACCATTAACTTTAACAAACGAAAGGGAGTAGAAATTGTAAAGAAAACTTCTCCGATTGTCTCAGGTAAATTTCAACTCCTCTAACGATTTTGAAAGATGCACACAATAATAGTCGCATTCTGCTGAAACCATAAGAGGTAAATACTCGAACTTAGACCAACTCACACCAGTTCACATTATTCATCTGCAAATTGAACAGGCCAAGGAGAAATAACTGCAATTGAGCCAATTATTTCATATTGCACATAAAAACCCATAACACAGAATGCTTTCATTAATTAAAAAAAAACAGCTATACTTATCGAATTAATATTAATATATGATAAGATACATATTTATTTTATGCCAAACTTTTATTGTAAATCATGATTGGAGCACGGAGTTTTCCCGTTAGGATTTTCAACATGGTTAGTAAACAGGTTATTGGTCTCTAGTTACTTGAAGTCCTTCCCTTTTCGAAGTCTGTCTGTATTAATGTAGTTTTTCCTTTACTTATCCATTCTGGTACATTTGTTTTGCAAATACGTTTACTTACTTTTTGAGTCAGTCTTTCATGGAGAGTTATATTTTTTAAATTTGTATGCATGTGTGTTCGTTACAACTCTACTTTCAACCGAGTCGTTGTTTGTTTCGTTCACCACACTCTTTTCTTCTACCTCTTCTTTTACACACGTCCGTTCGTTTTCGTGACTCAAAATCGTCTCTCTTCCCGCTTTCCTTTCCTCGTTATTTATGGAATCAGGGTACGAGATTCTCCGAGATTCCCCGAGATTCCACGAGACTTTTTTTCCACATAAACGCATGCGGGCGCCATCTTGATTCTTAGTTTGTGCTCTGCAGGCACAAACGCGCAGCCTCTTTAACGGTAAGCCACTTTCTCACACTCCCCCCTGATCTCATGATCACAGAAACGACAGGGGGTGGTGATCGCCGCCGTCGGGTGCTTCTACGAAGGGGGACAGTGCTGCTCTCGTCTTCGCGTGCGCTCTCATCCACCGCCTGATGGTCGGGGAAGGCTTCATCTCCGTGGAGGGAGGTTACTGATATCAGAGTCACTGCTTGATAGGGATGGTGCAAACCAAAGCGATGGCCCACTCGTCTCAGAGTCACAATCACTCTCATCGTCCACTGGAGGTGGTACATGTGTCACCGGCCGTAGGTCCGTAACGTGACGGGGGACGCCATCAACCTGGACACACTGCTGACTCACCACATCGGTCACTGTGCCTCGTTTATACTTGTCAGTACATCGGTTTCCTGGCGGCTTCACCCAGACAGCATCCCCTTTGGCATATCGATTCCGTTCTATCTCAGTGGCCACAGTTGTATCGGGGTGGATTCCTTTTTCTCGGACACGGTACTGATAGATTGCGTTTGCAGGCGCCGTTCCTGGAGAGACGCCATCCTTTGGCATGAGATTATACCAGTACACAGCTTCTGCGATGGTGCACTGCTTCCTGACTGCAATTGTTTTGATGCTGCGATGGCTTCTCTCAGCTATACCATTGCCAGAAGGCACATAAGCGCATCTAAGCCGCAGCCGCGCACCCCATTCTTGTAAGAACTGCCTCATCTGATGGCTGCAAAAGGCTGGGTCGTTGTCCGTCAGCACTTTATCGGGCGCACCTCTTTCAAAAAACACGGATGACAGCTGGCGAATAATGTTGCAAGAGTCCTGGCGCCCGAGGAGTCTCCAGACTGCGAAACGTGTAGGCCCACAATCGATGAGGGTAAGGAAGTGGTAACCACCGTAGTGTGTGATGTCCATGCCCACTCTCTGCCACTTACCACTCACTTCTAACTCCCCTTTCTTCCATCGTGCTGGATCTGGGTCGATGGATTGGCAGGCCTCGCAACTTTCCACTACTCTTCGGATATCTTTTTTTCCTACTCCTGGATCAATCATCTTGACAAAATACAGTGTCCGCTTGATGCCAGGATGTCCACACTGTCGATGAATGTCCATGATGCGCGCTGCATCCACATTACACACTACTGCTGCACATGTGGTTTGCAGATTATCAGCATCTCTCCGAGCACCAGCCAGAAGCCATCGTTGAGGGACTCTTGTCAAAGCATCTGCTCTGTTGAGCGCAGACCTGATCAACACTACGTCCACGGTCAGGTCGTACTCTGTGATGGTGTCGACCAAGGTGGCAAGCCGTCTTCGAATTAACATCTCACTCGATGCTCGTGTCGTCAGCCGTGCTTTTCGACTTATGGCATCGGTTATCCACCGATGAGTGCATGCCGAGTCAGTCATGATATGTAGAACCTTGGCGTGCCATTGAAGCGCCAAGTTAACGCCCTTCAATGTGGCATCAAGTTCGGCCAGGTTTATGTGCCTCGAATCATTCTCTGGCCGAAGCCAACAGGCATCTTCAATAATGGAATCATTAACTGCAAGGGCAACTCCAAGGGCCAGTGAACTAGCATCCACTCAGACCGTGAACTCATTCCCGCTGACGCACCACTTTCCCTGAACGGGGTCATCACTGGTCACTCTAGACACAGTCTCTGTCAACATGCTCCTTAGGGTGACATCGTATACTGCATCGTCCCATCCCGACGACACGGCTGTTGCACGTCTCTTTATGGCTGCCACGGACACCCTGAGCCAACCGCACACAGGGAAATGGCCTACCATCTTTCCACAAAGCGAAAACACTGTTCGTCGAGTGATGTTTGATGGGACCTTCGGAACGTGACTTCCTCATCTCCAGCAAAGTCCCTCCTTGCTATTGCGCACGTGCAGGCCGAGAACTTTTGCTCCATCGCACAGACGCTCTGGTTCCTTACATGTCAGTCCAAAGCTTTCAAAGTGCATTCTAACCGATTGCGCTGACATGAGGTTCTCATTGACGAATATATCATCGATGTATGAGGATGTTGCCTGTTGCACTGCCTCATCTTGCTGCCGGATAGCATGCATGATTGCTGTCATAATGCCTGGGGCCACATTTAGACCGAACCCTAGCCTGGTTAGACAATATCGGGTTCCTCTAATTTCCACAGTCTGAAATGGCCACAATTTCTTCTCAATGCGTATTTGCAGATAGGCCCTGCGTAGGTCCAGAGTTGCCACGTTCGATCCCTGCTGTCGCCACTCCCTTAATTTGAGTGCACACACATCAGCCCTTGCTGTATATGGGTCGACATGCTCATTGAGCTCACGGTGGTCTGGGACGGGGCGGACATTTTGTTTGGTCTCTTGTACGACGGCCACCAAGGGAATCAGCCTTCGCGGGGGGGGGCAAGCTCATCCTCTGGGTATGGAAGAAGCCAGCCATTGTCGATCCACGTTTGCAGTTCTTCTTCATACTGTTCCCTTAGCCACATGGGTGGGGGATATTCCGATAACCGGTTTCGCAAGGATATTGGTGGCTGATCGTTTGACCACTTCCAAGACGCCGTCCATGCATTGGTGTTTCTATCATACTCTGCATGAAAGTCAGGCTCGTCGAGAGTTATGGCAGCACAAACATGTTCCTCACATCGGGAGAACTGTACCTTGCCGGTTCTGTCCACGGTAATTCCACCCAGTTGTGTAATCAAGTCCATACCCAGGGGTAGGTCGTACCCGAGAAGCTCTCCCTCCATCACCAGGGCTCGCACGGCTACTGCAGGCTCGTCGTTGATGCTTGCGCGGATAATGCTCACCCCACAAGAGGCTAGTGAACCTCTGCCTACAGTTAGTACCGGAATTCTCTCGGCTTTCCAAGTGGCACAGCATATCTTGCTTACGAGAGTCTGGGTGCACCCAGTGTCCACAAGCGCGAGACGCTCGCTTCCATTAATGTGTATGCTTACAGTGGGTAGCGCCCTGCTCAATGACGATCTGGGGAGAAGACTGGCGCTGTAGCTTCTTCCCCTTGCCCGTTTCCCGGACAGGTGCGGGCCAGGTGTCCGCGTTTTTTGCACTTGTAGCACTGCGGCCCGTCAAGTTTCCGAGTTGGTTGACGTGACGAAAGACAATCACGGGCCAAATGGTTGGGTCCTCCACACTTATGGCAGGTTGTAGCTGCGCCCAGGTCCTGCAATCCAACCTGTGATGGTTGTACAGCTGCCACTTGGTCTATAGTGTTAGGGCTTTTCTTTAGTATTGCTCGTGCCCGCGCCAATACTTCCGATATGTCCATCTCGTCCACTTGGGATGAGGCACGGAGCAGATCTTCCACACTCTTAGGTAATCCCGCAACAAAGGCGCACACCAAGCCTTTGTCTGACATCCCTCCAAAAAGGACCGATAGCTTTTTTAGCTCAGCCAGATACACATCCACCGTTTCCCCGGGATGTAATTTTCGGGCCATGAATTCCTTCCATGCAATAATTGGATCTAATGCAAATTCTGTAAAAAGGGCGCGCTTGATGCAGGCAAAATCCCCATCAGCCAACTGCTGGTATACTGCATATGCTCCCTCAGTGAGGCGCATTGGGACCACGCATTCTATACGCTTCACCCCACTGAGCTGACATATTAATTCTGCTTTTTCCATCCATTCCTGCATTGAGTGATCAGTGCTACTGCCATCAAACAGGGGAATTAGCTTGGGGTCAAATCCTGACGTCACGCCGAAATAGCTTGTGTTCGTTACAACTCTACTTTCAACCGAGTCGTTGTTTGTTTCGTTCACCACATTCTTTTCTTCTACCTCTTCTTTTACACACGTCCGTTCGTTTTCGTGACTCAAAATCGTCTCTCTTCCCGCTTTCCTTTCCTCGTTATTTATGGAATCAAGGTACGAGATTCTCCGAGATTCCCCGAGATTCCACGAGATTTTTTTCCACATAAATGCATGCGGGCGCCATCTTGATTCTTAGTTTGTGCTCTGCAGGCACAAACGCGCAGCCTCTTTAACGGTAAGCCACTTTCTCCACAGCATGTATTTCATCGTGGCCTGGCGCTTCCTAATTTGCTATTTTTCTTCTTTTTTGAAATCTTTCGGCCATTTGGGATTTCTCTTATGATGTTGTGGCTATCGCCATATCTGTTCCGTTTCTATACTGTCAGTTTTGTATGTTCTTATTTTTCTCTGTATACGTTTTTATAAAACTATTTTTCATTATTTAAACAGTCCTGTTTTATTTGTACTATTTCAATTAGTATTTGTATCGTCTCTGCCTTCTTTCTTTTGTTTAGTTCTAAATATTTCTTATTTATCTTCCCGTGTGAACCATATTTCTCTTCTTTCACATTTTTATGTTCTCTTTCATCTTATTTATAGTTTTACCTTCTTTTCTAACTTTGGTCATTTGAGTTTTCATAAGGCTTTCATGATATATTCTTTCGGACAGTTTTTGTTTTTTAGTTTCATGTTTACGAATTTTAATCCATGCACAATTGTTTAGGTCCGTGGTAGTATTTGTTGAGATATATGACAAGAGTTTGTTTACTTCATCTTTCAAATTTTAATTTCTTCCGTTCTTCGTTCCTTCGTTTTGTTTTGTCCTAATTCATGAATTGTTTGTTTTCAAATTCTTTTGCTTCTTTCTCAGTAAGTTATGTGGTTTCGTTGTATTCAGTCTGCTCTGTTTAACTGTTAATATTTTGCCAGATTTTTATTCGCGGTTGAAGATCTCTTAAGCGTGGTCTGCAATCCTTTTTCAGTTGCAGTAGAGTCAGTAACCATAACTCATAGATTATCTATTCATTTTCAGAAGAGTTTTGTTTACTAGTGTGTAGGGAAACGCGTGACTTACCTAACTAGCACGTGTGCATAATTCAACGGGTCGGTCGTGGAAAGAAATGAATGAAGAAGAAAGAAACAAAAATGGCTGCCTTATCTCTTTATATGCTGGCAATGTTACCACCTGGCATGCAGATGAGATGCTCCTGGTTGGAGATAAAATAGGGTTGATTTTTCAGAGAGGATGTTCATTTTGAAGTTGGATTTTGAAGAAGTAAGTTCGATCAGCAGAAGTGCTTTTGCAATTGAGAGAAGGTGCGTTACGTATACAGGAGTTGGAAGTTTGGACAACAGTGTCAAACTTAACCAAGAAATTGTTGATGTGAAGGGCATAAGAAATAACACGCCAGTTATTTAATTATCTCTTTGGTGGTCAATTTATTTCTATGGCTATTTGGTTTGCTGTTCTGCTTTCTCTCCTTTTTCTCTCTTCCTCCGCCTACTAGTTTTTCATTCCTTTCTTCCTCCCTCTTTCTCTTTCTTTTTTATTCATCTTTCTCCCACCTCTAAATTACCTTTCATTTTCTTTAATAAATACATAGATGGTTGTAAATTTGTTCATCTCCCCCAGTTGGATGCTATATAGATCTACACGTTGAATAAAGCGTTTTCGGGTTGAAATAAATTCACAATGAGATCAAGCTAAGTTTGTGTTGTGGTTTTCTTTTAACGCATTGACCTCTCCCACTTAAGATTTCCTAAAAAAGTTAACCTATCATTTAAGGATATATATATATATATATATATATATATATATATGTGTGTGTGTGTGTGTATATATATGTGTGTGTGTGTGTGATTTTTGTGGAGACGTATTGTGTGGTACGTTGTTTGGTGTGTTGTGTTTGTTAAGGGCGTGGGTTCTTGTGTAATTTTGAGGTGTTATTAGTGTGTGAATGAATCTAAGAAAAAAAATACCCACCACATTCTATTACAACCTTTCACAGATCAAGTTAAAAGCTACATAAGGGACGGCATTCATTTTCTTACCACATACAGTAGAAAACGGGACACTATTAGTTACATTTGACGTCAGCAGTTTATATAGTAACATACCCCATGAATTAGGAAAAGAAGCAGTAACATTTTGGATCAACAGACACGCACAAACACTACATCCTAGATTCACAAAGCAATTCATTATCGATAGTATAGACATAATCCTAAATAATAATTCCTTCGAATTCAACAATGACAACTACATTCACTAGGTACAGCAATGGGAACGAAAATGGCACCAACATACACTAGCCTTCCTAGAAGAAACCTTACATGAAAAGATAGAACAAAAATTTGGCCACAGCACGATAAAACTGTTTACAGAATCCTGGAAAAGATACCTTGATGACTGCTTCATCCTGTGGAAACCCACATAGTGGGACATCACAGACTTACACACCATACTCCAAAACATACACCCCAAAATTAAATTCACCGTAGAACAAAGCTCTACAGAATTATCCTGCCTAGATATACTGATAAAGATTAAAGACAATAACATTATCACAGACATTTACCGCAAACCCACAAACACCCAGCAATACCTACACTTTAAAAGTCACCACCCTAAAAGCTGCATAAAAGGCATTCCCTACGCCCTAGCACGTAGAATCTGCAACATAATCACGGACAAAAACCTTCGGACAATCCGACTCAAGGAACTACGAATGAATCTAAAAAAAAAGAAAATATCCACACTACTTATAGACAAAGGGATCCAACTTGCGATAAATATACTAGTAGAAGAAAACAAAGAACAAATCCTAACATACGTCTCCACACACAACACAAACAACCCAGAGGTTTTCACAGAGATAACGAAAACCCTCGTCGTACTTAACCAAAGCAGCAAACTAAACAACTTCCTTAAAACAACAAACAAAACAAAAAAAAAGCAGCAAACTAAATAACTTCCTTAAAACAACAAAAATAATAAAAAGTAAACGCCAACCCAAAAAACTAAAACCCATTCTTACTTCATCCAAACTCAATCAAGACACAACAAAAGGAGTCACAAAATGCAACAAACAACGATGTGGAGTCTGCAACATAATATAAGAGCGGAACACATACACATTCATGAACCCCATACAAACATTCAAAATTAAAAAATACCTGGATTGCACCTCAAAAACTGTGGTCTATGTAATAACATGCAGCATCCTACATAGGCGCCACAAAAAACCTTAGTAATAGAGTAGCCCTACATCGATCCAACATTAAAATCTCAGAAAATAGACACTTGCATGTATCACAGCACATACACACATGCAGTGGAGGCAAATTCGAGATAATGTTCATCTTCCAAACTGATAACTACTTTTACTTACTAACACAAGAAAAAAACTTCATAGCAAAGTTCAACCCCGCTTTAAATATCACCCAATAATTATACACATAAATAGGCAAAACACAAAATACATTTACACGCATGCATACTTAGGCAAATGTGCACTCTCACACACAAAACAAAACAAGCACAATAAAGCAAGCACACAGTCTCACGGGCGCGCACATCCATATCCAGTATAATATCATTTCCCTAAACTAAACAAACAATTAGAAACAAAATACACCACTCTGCCCACCCCTAATAAAAAAACCTGGTATATGAGTGGGTGGGTGTATGTGGGTGCTTGTATATATATATATATATATATATATATATATATATATATATATATATATATGGGTGACTGGATGTATACGTGTGTGTATATGTGTGTATATGTATATGTATGTATATATAGGGGTGGGTGGACGTATGTGTGCATGTATGTGTGTATATGTATGTGTGTATGGGTATGCCCCTGCATATGTCTCCATATGCATGCGTATGTGTGTGTGCGTATGTGTATGTACCTACATGCGTATACGTGTGTATGGGTGTGTGTATATATGCACATATATGTATATATATATATGTGTGTGTGTATGTATATGTATGTGTGTGTGATTATGTATGCGTGTGTGTATATATATCATCTGTTATCTATTCTCCATCTTGTTTGTGTGTGTGTGTGTGCGTGTACTTATGTTTGGGTGACTGAGTACATGTATGCATATGTGTTTGGATTGGGAAAGACAAAGAAAACTTTAGCAAATATGTTGTGGGTATGTATGTATACATATGTATGTGTGTGTGATTGTGGGTGCGTGTATATATATATACATATATATATATATATATATATACATATGGGTGGGTGGGTGTATGCGCGTGTGCATATGTGTGTATATATATGTATGTATATATGTGAGGGATGTATGCGTGTGTGTATATGAATGTGTGTGTATGTGTGTGCCTCTGTATATGTCTCTATCTATATATGCATATGGGTGTATGTATTATGTGTGTACCTACATGCCTATGCGTGTGTATGTGTGTATATATACATACATATATGTATATATATATATATGTGTGTGTGTGTATGTATATGTATGTGTGTGTGATTGTGTGTGCGCGTGTGTGTATATATCATCTATTACCTATCTTATTTGTGTGTGTGCATATACTTATCTTTGGGTGACTAAGTACATGCATGCATGTGTGTTTGGATTGGGAAAGACAAATAAATCTTAACCAATATGTATTAGTGGGTGGGGGTGGGTGTGAGTATGTGTGTATATATTTTTTGTATTTATTCATTTATTATTATTTTTTATATGGGTAGGTGGATATATGCGTGTGTGCATGTGTGGGTATATATATATGTGTGTGTGTGTGTGTGTGTGTGTGTGTGTGTGTGTGTGTGTGTGTGTGTGTGTGTGTGTGTGCTCCTGCATGTATTTCTGTGTATACACGTGTGTATGTGTGTGTGCCTACATGCGTATGCGTGTGTATGTGTGAGTGTTATATATACACATATATGTATATATAAGTGTGTGTGTGTGTGATTGTGTGTGCATATGTGTGTGCGTACCTATCAAAAAAGAAAGAAAGTCATAAAAAAAGGCATAAAAATCTTCACCAAATGGACCAAAAGCCCCCTACCCACTAAATGAACTTAATTCTGATTGGATTCTACAACACACTGACCATTGGAGACAAAGTCTGAGACTGACATTTCTCTGAAAAACACATTTAGTGTTATCAGATATCAAATGGTCTCCAAATTTACATTTCAAACTTTCACTTAAAAAAAAACCTTTATATAAAATATCTGAAGAGAGCTGAACAAGGCTTGAAACGCGTTATAAAAATATTTTAAAATAAAAAATGATAAAAGGTTGAACCCCCCCCCCTACTATTGTTGATGACTACACTCTTTTAAATATACATTATTTTCTCTCGTTGGAACTACACAACCATCACTTAAAATAAATATATATTAACCCGGTGTGTGTGTGTGTGTGTGTGTGTGTGTGTGTGTGTGTGTGTGTGTGTGTGTGTGTGTGTGTGTGTGTGTGTGTGTGTGTGTGTGTGTGTGTGTGTGTTTTATTTTTTATTACCGTTTTATCTGTTTGGTTATATATGTTTCGGATTTTTGACCATGTTTACGATCCAGCAGCCTCGTTAGACCTTACAGAAATGGTTGTTAGTATTGTTAGTATTTGGAAGAAGTGTTTTAGAAGAAATACAAGAAAAAAGGGGGGTGTTGTGTGTGTGGGAGTAGCAGTTCAGATAGTCGTGAGTGGAGAAGATATATGGATATAGGGAGGAGGAAGTGGAGAGTTTGGCAAAGAAAAAGAGGGGGGATAAGGAGAAGAGGGGGGAGTAGTTTCAATTTTTAGGTTTTAAATTTGGACTGCTTTTGCTTGTTCAGCCATGAAGTACATGAGAGAGTGGAAGAGAGAGAAAGAGAGAGAGAAAGGGTTTTTGTAGATGCCATGTGTTTGACATGTACATTGTACAAGGTTCCATTTAAAAATTTTCGTAGTCGCTATAGGTCGACTTGTTCATTTCAGTTGACAATGAGTTGTTTTAGGTAGTTAAGAATTAATGCATACGCTAACATACGCGCAAATACGCATACATACACATGCATATTTACATTTCTACACATCCATATGTAGACACATATGTACATACACGCATATATAAACGATGTATATGCAGATACCTTCATCTATATGCAGACATACACGCACATACACACAAGTCCTATACACATATACATACTCACACATATACATAGACACACATATATATATACCTACATATATACATATACGTGGAGATATAGATCTCCAGTAAGAAGTAGATGTACATATACACACACATGTACCCACATACAAGCATACACAATTACATAAATATACATATTTATAAAAATATAAATCTACAGACATATATAGACATATACATATATGCATATATACACAGACAAGTATATATTTATACCAAGTAAATAAAGTAAAGTTAGGATAAATAAATAATAATTAATGAATAAGTAAATACATGGGTGTAGTTAATAATGCGAGGTTAGGTAGACGCATCGTTAAGTTCATATATATATGGGGTGGGCTCCTAACATGGTGCTTTGGGCAGTGGTTATTTTAACTTTATTTTCAGTGTTAAATGTATTGTGGATACAGGCATATACATACATACATACATACAAATACATGCATATAAACTCAGATACAGCTGTACCTGTATACATACGTTCAGCCATGCATACCTATAGATACAGACATATATTTATACACCCATTGACACTCAGATGTACGCAAACACATTCATGTGAACATAGATATAGATATACCAACATACATTCATGTATACACACACGAGGCATGAGCACATGCATTCATACACGCACACTTAGAAACATATACATAAATACACACAAGGATATATATATATATATATATGGATATATATATATATATATACATATAGACCCAACCATGCCCGCACATATACATATATACATATGAAGATACAAATACGGATCTCCAGTAAGATGTAGATGTAGATACACATACACATGTGGACACACACATGTACCCATATACACGTATATACAATTATATAAATATACATATTCATAAAAGTATAAATATACATATATATATATATATATATATATATATATATATATATATATATATACTAACTAAAGTAAAGTTAGGGTAGATAAATAAACAAATAAATGATAAATAAATAAGCGGGTGTAATTAATACTGTAATAATTGTAATATATGTTCAAATACATGTTGTTGGTTTAATACTGATTTGCATTGCTTATTGGATAGGGATTAATTTATAGTATCTAGAGAAAAAAAATTAAAATGGGGTATAAAGGTTTAAAGGTTAAAGATTAAGTTCATATATATAGGGGGTGGGCTCCTAACATGGTGCTTTTGGCGGTGATTATGCTTAACTTTATTTACAGTGACAAGTGTAGTGCGGATATAGGCATATATACACATACAAATACATACATGCATATAAATCCAGATATAGCTACACCTTCATACATACGTTCACCCACACACATATATAGATACACATATGCATACAGACACTACCATCCAGATGCAGGCATACACACACATGCGCACATAGACATAGATATACAAATATATACTCATGTATATACACACGAGCCATGAACACATATATTCATGCACGCGTATATAGAAAGATATACATAAACACACATAGGGATATACACATAGATCCAATCATGTTCGCACATATACATACATATACACATGAAGATACATGCACGCATACAAACAAGTAAGTAGGTGCGTTAAAGATAATAGTATTTCTGTTATATCTAAAAAAAAAAAAAGTACATATATATACATACTGATGTCCATACAAATTGCAACATATGTACACCCATATAAATGTGGAGAGTTTTAGTAGTAGATAGTAAGTGAGTGGGGGTAATAGGATTCATGGGTAGACGAATGTCTAGATGGGTAAGGTGATATAGGGTATGGGGAGGGTGGAGTAAGGGGATTTGGTTGTGTTGATGTTACAGTAATTGGATGTATGCGGTAAATGGATGTATTGTGTGTATTATTCAGCGGGTCCAAATGGAAGTTGTCTGAGGGATGTTTCAGAAGGGTGTATAATTGTTAAAGAGGTGGGATTTGTAATGCCGGCAGTTTATGTTCTATGTTTGCTATTTAGTAATTTGTCTCTATCTTTAAAACTACTGCAAGCACTTGTGCCCCCACGACGTGAGCACCCTCGACAAACCTGACAGGCTACTAAATCACACCCCCACACTGTAGAGGTCCCTAGATGTAAAAGATCTTTCTACTCCAGTAGTTTCTTCCCCAGAACCGCTAGACTTTGGAATTCCATTCCAGGCCCCTTCTTCCCCAACTGTAATGACGTGAAGAAGTACAAGTGCAACGTGAACCGACATCTTTGTTAAGTATTTTCCTATTGTGTTTCTTGATTATTTGTTCTAGGTTATCAGTACAGCTGTAGCTAAGCTTAATTGTGTTTTTATTAAACATTTTGTGTAATGTGTGATTGGGTGGAAAATGGTTGTTTATTAGTTGGAAGAATTTTTTGCCTAGTTTCGTTTTAACGATTATATTGAAGGGGGCTTGAACCAAATTATTTTTCTGGTCCTTTTTGTCTTGTTTGTGGTATTAGATGGATTAGGTTCAATGTAATTAAAGATGGTGTTTGGGTGGCCACTTTCTTTAAGGGCATTTTCATAAAATGTTTTATGTTTGTTGAATATTTCAATTTCGTATTTCTTCTAAAACACTTCTTTCAAATACTAACAACCATTTCTGTAAGGTCTGACGAGGCTGCTGGATCGTAAACATGGTCCAACATCCGAAACATATGTAACCAAACAGATAAAAAATATATATATATATATATATATATATATATATATATATATATAATATTAATCCATGAATGATGGGGTATTTTATATCGCAGATCGTAAGTAGCGGCGTCCAATGCGTATGCAGAATAAGAATAAAAAAACTGAAACCAACATTTAAGCCTCTGCAGTATAATCCGTTTCATCCAATATGGGTTCCTTGGTTTTGTAAGGTTAGCTAATCACATATGCTGAGTAATTGAGAGGTTAATATTATTTAATTACCATTCAAACAGGGAGGGATACGTCTATAGACTGAAAATTAATTATAATCAAGAGGCTTAAATGTTTGTTTGAGTATTTTAACTCTATACATTTATTATTATTATTATTATTATTATTATTATTATTATTATTATTATTATTATTATTATTATTCATTAGGAGTTTCCACACGTACCATCAAAGATTTCTCTTTGAGAACAACCCGGTGTGTTCCCTTGAGTCTGAGTGACAACAAATCTCCCAGATTTCCAGTACTCTCAACTTTTTCGATACTTTGCAAATAAATTTGCGTTATCGTAACAACCGTTTATCATTGATATTTCCCGTTGGTAGCGACCATTAGGCTTTCAGTGGAATTTGAATGACAATAAGCCTCCCCAAGATTCAATTCCTCATTCGCACATCCAGTGGGAGTCTGGTTAGTGCTTTCTCTCCTCGATTTCTCCATTCTCCTTGATCCTCTTCGATTATTTGGTTTGATATCGGTTGATGTCGACACTTTTTTGGGGGAGGGATAGGGGTATAACTAACAATTTTCAGTGAAATTTTCTTGATTCCGTGTGGTATTTCATTGTGCTTTACTTCTGTAGACATTTCTTTATGTTCGGCAAGCGCTTGTACCTTATGTAGTCTCCGCATTCAAGGATTTTCCTTAATATTTCAGCAGTTATCATTATTTGTTATCCGTTGTGTTTTCTCGGCCATTTCTCTGATTTCAATATCTCGCATTCTTTTCTACTGTTATTGGTGTTATCTTGGCTTTCTTCATCTTCTATGTCTTTTCAGCTCGCTGTGTATTTGTATACATCTCCCACTCATTGATCTTCACTTGTGGTTTGCTGGAACGGTGAAATTTACAGCTAGGAATTTTCCTTCTTGTCAGCTATTAAAATATCTGGTCTTCTTGCTTGGATGTATTTATCTCTTTGTATATCCATGTCTCATGAGATTTTGTTATTTTCGTTTTTAAGTACTGCTGCCGGTTTGTGCTTGTATCGTTTGTCTGATTGTTAAAGATGCGGTTGTTTGCATAATTCCAAGAGTATCTATTCTTATATTCTTTTGGGGATAGTTTGTTGCATTTGCTTATTATGTAATTTATTGTTTCGTCTCTTTGTTCACAGAGTCTGCATTTGCCGTTTTCTTGAGTCTTGTAAATCGTTGCTTTAGTGTGATTGGTTTTACTTGTATTATTATCATGGATTCAGTTCCTCTGATACGGTGTCCTTTTCATATCCACGTCCAAGTATTTCATTTAGTCTCATGTTTTGTCATCCTTGTGAATCGTTTGTGTAGCTGTTTCTCCTCCCATTTATCTTTTCTCGTATTATCTCTTGCCTCTCTGTTTTCTGTCTTCATTTTTTCAGTATCTTTTGCTGTTCGGTGGTCTGCATTATATATTTTTCTCATTTTTTTTTTTTTTTGTCATTCAGTCTTCTATACAAGCCAATTCTCTTCCTCCGCCTTTGCTTTTCACGCAGTAGTTGTAATATATAATTGGAAGATCTCTCGTTGTATTTTAATCTCTGTTATGTATTGTTCCTTAGTTGTCAGTTAATCCTCCAGGTTCTCATTGCACTTTTAATCAAATTGATAATCTTTCCTAGAATTTTATACATTCTCATGCATTCTATTATCAATGCGTAAGGAATCCTGTCGCACGTTTTCTTGTACTTGATCCACGCCATGGCTATATTCGTTTTTCTACTTAGGGAAATAGTAAATTTGTTCTTTTAGTTGTGCTGTTAATATTTTGCCACATAGTAGGTAAGTATGTTATAGGCCTGTAGTTGCTGGGCACTGTTCTTTTTCCTTGTCCTTTGGTATCAATATGGCTTTATCTTTTGGTCATCAATTCTGCCACGTCTTCTACGAGGCTACATATTTTCAGGTTTGAATTAGCCTTTCATATAGTGCCACAATTTTCTGAGCCATTATGCGTGTATTACAACGTGATCTGAATATGCTCTCCCGTTCGCTGTTTTTCGTAGGGTTGTCCTAGGAGTTTCCTTGCTGATTTCATTCTGTTCATTCTAAGATTTGCTGTAACTCTTCTTTCATGTCTTTCAGCAAATTAGCATTTCTATTTTGATCTTGTCGCTCTTCCCATATTTTACTCGAGTAGTGTTTTATTTCTGTCGGTTCCTCTCGTTCTGTTTCTCCTTTCCTCCATTTAAATTTTGATAGAATTGGCTTTCATTGTTTTCAAAGTCCTGTTTTTCTTGAACTGTTCCGATTTGTATCTTAATTTTTCTTCTTTTGCTGCTATTTTTGCTTAACTTCTTCCCGTTTCTTGTTTAGTCCTTCCCTGCTAATTACATTTGTACTTTTCTATCCTCTTCTATTCGCTTTCATCTTCTATTTTTGATTTGGGGTTCCAATTGAATTCGCGTCCAAGTTGTGTCGGTCCATTTTCTTTCCCCGGCTTTTTTTTTTTTAAACCTCATATTTATTGCTTTGGTACCGCGTAAATTAAATTGATTAATCCGTAATACTATTTGTTCGGAGGTGCTTGTTCACATTGTCGGTCTAATTTCTTCAACTCTTGGTTCATTAGGGATGGAAGTTTTGTTTTTTCTTCGAGCATAAATTTTAGATGTTTTCTACTTCAGTTGCTTCATTCTCGTTTAGTTCTGTCGTTTTATAGATTCCGGTCTCTATGTTTCTGTGTTTAAGTTTTTTATCCTTTTACATGTAGATTTTCTATGTGTGGGTTCCAGTGGAGGGTGTTTCTCGGTCTGTTCCATCATTTATTTTACATTGTATTTCCATCAATTCTAAATTTGAAACCCAACCTCTCTTGAGAATAACGTTCGCTCGATCCGCAATTCTTTATTCTGTTGTATGTCAATGGATATGTCCCACAACTCTTTCATTCATTTTCGATATCCTTGTTCTTTGGGGTGACTCGTGTAATAGCATTCCATTATCAGTCTATTCTCTTTTTTGTTGTTGTTCATTTCTTTCCTCGGATTTTTGGTCTTTGTTGGTTAATTTGTTTCCCTTGTGTTTGATTGGTAATAGTTTCGTACCTAAAATTAAAGGGGAAAATTATCTGTTCTGTCAGTGATAGACTTGTTTCTGAGATTAGAAGGGGAGTCAACATTCACAGGATAACGATCGGATCCACCATGCTGGCTATCGAAGGAGTACCTGCCGATTATGACAATCAGATCTTTCTGCTGGGTCCCACGTTGTGTAGTAGTTATTGTAAACATTTTTCGTTTTGTAATGATTGTGGCAACACCAAGCCCAGAATTGTTTTACCTGTGATTCCGTCACACAGATAGTGTTTACCTCTCATCTATCACACATACACAAAAGACATAAACAGACAAAGTAAATTATATATATATATATATATATATATATATATATATATATATATATTTCTGTGGAAATATACTTTATTTCCTTATAATATATGCCAAACCTTATTTACGATGCTCAATGTAATTACAGAGGAATATACTGAATAAATGACAAAAGTCTATATTCCAAAGTTCATGATGTTGACCATCTTATAATTTATTCCTTTAATTCAGTTGACAGTTACAATTCTTGACAGTATTTGTTTCGTAGCACAAAACCAATCACTCAATTATTATATCAACTAGTGAATCTATTTGGCCCTAAACTCATCAGAAGAAATACCAACAATCAATCCATCAAAAGGAAATAAAGTGCGTTTTGACATGATTTAAATCCGAAAATTAAAAGAGAAGCTGTAAATACCTTATAATATGTATATATAAGATGTATTCATCATCCTAGAGAAAATATTCGAATTTACATTTTTAAGAATGAAATCCAATGAACTTTGTTAGCGAAAATTTTTAGTTTAAGATTTACCAGGAGGAATTCCTGATTTTCAATCAACGAGAGTAAATATTTTCACATATTTTCAATTGCGTGTTTTTGTTTGTTTGATTTGTGGGGAGGAGTACTACTAATTTTAAGTTTAGGTTTGGTCTCAGCATGCAAATAAATGACAAAAAAGTAACATCCAAAAAGAACACGTATTCAATGTCGTCCGTCTTTGAAATACGAGTTTGCAAAAAAAGCGTCTACAATGAAATCCAATTAACTTTGTAGCTGTTAGCGAAGAATTTTAGTTTTATATTTTCCGGGAGGAATTCCTGCTTTTCAATTAACTCTGGCTTGACGAGAGAAAATATCTTTTACGTGTTTTTTAGTACTAATTTTAAGTTTAGGTTTGGTCTCAGCATGTAAATAAATTACAAAAATAACATTAAAAAAGAACATGTAAATCATTTAAATCCGACTACACAGACAGTAAAAATTTCGTGTTAACATTTTTTGGTGACATTATGAATTTAAATGTATAAAATTCTAATGGTATGTTCAAAATATACTTTGATGTTAGTCACGTGGCCATAATTAGTACATTTTAGTGATAGTAATTTTGCTTTATTTCCCAATAAGAAACCGAAAAGAATTGACTTCTCGGCATATGTCGCGCTTATCAAAACTACAATTGAATCAAGTTGTGAATGTGTAGCCATTCTGTGGTTTTATGAATCAAGTTTTATTGTAAGTAAATAGCTCTTTGTATTATTAAACACTATTATATAAACATAGTAAAGGTTCTCCGGATTTTACCCCTTAAACCTTATCTGGAGAAGACGGTAAATATTCATGAGAACAATTCAAGTTATGCCTTATGAAATCCGTAGGATTACTAACTCATAAAAGAAAACATGATAAATAAAAAATGAGATTATATAGTGGCTTACATGAAGTAAAATATAAATAATAATCTATATATATAAAAGGCAAAATGTGTGTGACCATTTTGTGTATGTCTCGCAAAGGCTCCTTTCGCACACGCTCCCGGGGTGGGGGGTTACTATTGCTTAGAACTGTTTATATACCCCCTATATAATAATATCTAGGATTTGGGAAAGTGCGTCGCGTCTAGATTTATTTACATTGACTTTTACAAAATTATTGCTATTTTGGCTTCTCACGTGTTGATTCGGCTATTTCGTATAAAAAGCGAAACTAATTCAAAAGCTAACAAGTGGTTCTCGGCATCGCACCGGGAAACGTCAATCTTGTATATCAGACAGTTGCTATTCAATCTGGACAATTGGGAGCTGCTTTCCCCTCCCCAACATCTGTTGGGGGAAAAAACAGTCAAATTTGGGTAAAAAACCCAAATGCTGAGTGCCTTCTATTTGACCTTCTTAATTAGGTCAAATGGAAGCAGCAGAGTTAACTTTTATTGCGCACACCTGTTTTTATAGTTAAATAAATCAATTCAAACCCGTAAACGTTGTATATCGCGGTGGCCCAAGTGTTAATATCGCATGATTTTTTTGGGTTTTTTTTCACACATTAATTTCCAAATCAAGGGTACGGGTTCGATCCTCATACTCACCAACCAAAACATTTTTTTATTATTATTTAACACACCCTCCCCCAGAGGTTTGATTTACCTCAAGACACCCGGGCATCGCCGGGTACCCCCTGCTAGTCTATTATATAAATCTCACCTGTCTGCTTAAATGTATGTATGTTTGTTTGTTTGTATGTTTGCCTAAAACTTTCGATGGAGGCGACGGATTTTCACGAGATTGGTATTGTTTTGAAGCTCGATCCTTCGGACGACAAATATAAAAAAATTGGCTAAAAATATTCATTCCTTCACCCTTAACGGGGCACTTTTCTACACGGAGGGTGTTGCCTTTTTCACCGATATTTTCGAAAGACATCCCCCTTTTTCGATTGACTAGCCTTAATTTAAATCTTCGCCACTTCAGGTGTGGCGATGGACGCAACGGCAAAGACATCACGTTTTTTCTTTTCATGTTTTTTTTTCGGCCTTCGCGGTACGGATTCGAGCCTGCCTGCCTACTACCACTTTTTTCTCAACACACACCTCCACACACCGGGCAACGCCGGGCACCAATGCTTGTATAAATATAATAGTGGAAGAAGTAACAAATTAAAAGACAAGGGAAATATATATATATATATATATATATATATATATATATATATATATATATATATATATATATATATATATATATATATATGCAATTGTTAATAGAAAATGCATAAAGATTAGCTCTATGTAGGTGCGTATATTATCTATACATGCATTAAAAAAAGTATATTAACTACATAATAGGGAGAATTAAGTATATTGTACAAAATAATATAATAAATAACGAAAATACATAATAAGCGAATGACTATGAAAAATAATTATACTATAAACCCAAAGTCTAAACACTCTCCATTAATCATAACACAGATTTTTAACTCTATCGAACATTGGATTAGCAATAAATTTAGCAACGAAAATGTATTTAAGAAGTCAAGCAACATTTACAATATTGTTTAAAAAAATATGCACCATAATATCGAAATGAAATATGAGCATGAGGGCACCAATAATTTATAATAAAATTATAAACAGAGGAAAACGAAATATAATCTGGTATACACGGCACCTATAATCAGATTTCTTTTAAATAAACTTAGCAAGCAATTTCTAAATTTCATTGCATAGCACTTCCCGTCAGTAATCCTTTGCACAAAATATTTAATAAAAAAATAGACTAAACTGTCCTACAGTTGCTGCGAAAACTTAGAAATGATAATTAAAGCACACAATTACAAAATGCTAAATGATGCCAGTAGTTAGAAGTAATAACAAAATGCGCAAAAATAAATCGATATCAATATGAATTGAACAATAGAAATAACACTAAACAGAAGAAAAATATAACTATTATAATTAACCATTAATAATAGCAATCACCCAAATAAAAATTAGAACGTAAATAATGAAGAGAAAAACTGTAACTGTTGAATGGGTGCACTTTGTCCATTACAAAATAAATGCCTAACCAACAGCATTTTCACCAAGCCACAATATTTGCCCAAGAAAGCCCAAATAACAAGAATTACTAAATAGATATGACCTCGCTAAAATTTGAAACCAGATATTACAACTATAAAAGCAAATTTAATGACAAAAAATGCCAGTAAACCAGTACTAGCGACACATTACTGGGAGCTTAAAGAAAGCGAGTTCCCCAATATTTTTTTAACAAGAGTCACCACTTCATAATGCCCAAAGGCCACCCAAGGTTTAATAAGTGTATGATAGTCATCAGGACGACAACGTAATAATCGTTCGTAGTGGAGATTTGGTATATTTTGATTATTTAAGGGGATGGTTCAGTAAAAACTTGTTTACATTGGACTTGAAGATAACTACATTGTAGTTAGCTGGCACGTAGGGTAGGTCTAAGAAAGAAGCTTTTAGAATTAGGAATAGTTTAAGAAACATTTAGATTTAGGCACAGATAGAGAGTAGTGAAAATTGTTAATACTGGTTTTAACGAAACGGGTGTTTTTGTGAAATTTTGGCAAGGGGGGCTATTGCCATGGAAATAATGATAGAGTTAATAAAGGCTAGCAACGTCTCTTCTGTGGGGAAAAGATTGCAGGGAAGAGAAAAGAGCGTCACCTACTAGGTTTAGAACTCTGTCAAGGCAGGATCGGTTGATTCGAGTAGCTCCTGCCCAAATGTAGCAGCAGTACTCCAGCCTAGGATGTACCGGGCGCTTATACATGTAGAGGATTGCATCGCCAATGAGATACCTACTTGAGTGGTAGAATGATCCAATCATTTTTCGGCGTCCTTGACAACGGATTTGATGATTTATGCTCCATCGCAGATCAAAAATAAAGGTCAGACCCAGAAGCTTGTCAGAACATAATGCTTTCCTAAGACGATAGCCATTCATTTTAATTGGGGCCAGATGAGATCAGAGCGTGGATGATGGAAAAAGAAAAGCTTAGTTTTAGATTATCTTAGTTCCATCGATGATGGTTGGGATATATTTGTTATTCGCCAAAACTTTATACCGAAAAATTGCCTTAAAATAAATAAACATATACTTATTTTTTTACTATAATAATTAAATACCTACAGACACTAGTGTTTCATCCTTTCGGGATTCTTCAGTGCAGGGTGTCACGATTATCACCAGCCGAACGATACGAACCCCGCAACATCTCTGGCTCTGGCGAAGACCGTATCCATTCGGCTACTATTAACCGCGTGAAATTTTAATTTTAAATGTTCATTACGTCAGTCAAAGAGTGATCTATGCAGTCAGGCTACGCTATATATATGCTATTTTTTAAAAACAGTAATTCTATGTACACGTGTTTCGGGGTACTACGCGTCTTTAGCGTAGCTTGACTGTTGTTAGGGCTCGAAACCCGGACCTTATATTTCAGTCCAGCGTCTTAATCCACCACGCTATGATGACATAGACAATTTACTGCTTAGTTTTTATTGTTTATCTATTTACATAGTTTTGTTGTTGATTTTTTAAAAGATATTAAAGTTAACGTCTCCACCTTGGAGACCGGTGTTTTCTTAGAAAGTCGCCCATATCTTTATTTGGACGTATTTTTTTATTTATTTATTATTTTTTAAAAACAGTAATCTACGGACACGTGTTTCGGGGTTCTATGCTGAAAGGGGTAGGACCCCGAAACACGTGTACGTAGATTACTGTTTTTAAAAAATAATAAATAAATAAATAAAAAATACATCGAAATAAAAAATGGGCGACTTTCTAAGAAAACACCGGTTCTCCAAGGTGGAGCCGTTAACTTTAATATCGTTTAAAAAAATCAACAACAAAACTACGTGTATATATATATATATATATATATATATATATATATATATATATACATATATATATATATATATATATATATATATATATATATATATATATATATATATATATATATATATATATATATATATATAGCCTCACCTATGGAGGACTATAAGGCCTACACAAAGTTGATCATATTTACAAACAGTTATTATCTCCCCTTTTTCCTTTTTGCTGTGACTTGCGCTTGACTTAGTTTCAAGTGTGGGGCTGTGCCTAGTTTTATTGAAAATTAGCTGAAAATTAAAAAGGGAAAAAATATATTGTCTTTAAAATAAAATAAAAAACAAGAAACATATTTTAATATTGAACTGAAAATGGCAATTATTTTTATGGAAGTCGAAATGGTTATTTCCTTTCTTAATGTCTCTCAGGGGCACTACGCCCTTGAGAGACAATCATTATTTAAAGATGAATATCGGCAGTCTCGTAATTCTCGCTTCTCTCAATTTTTCTTTAAGTCCTCAAATTCCTTGAGTGATGTTTCTGGCAACGGGAGAAGAATTGCTATTTTGAGGATAGGAGTCTATACATATAACATTTATTTTTGGCTACTTTTTGTCCTTGACATTTTTAGATCCTTATACAAATGGCTTCATGCTTTGTCTGGAGCAATTTCAATTATATATATATATACTAGCATTTCAGCCCGGCGTTGCCTGGGTGTTTGGAGGTGTATGCTGAGCAAAAAAAAAAAAGAGTAAATTTTTTTTTTTAATTTGACCCGTATTATGACCCCTTAAAATTTATAGTTTCGGGCTCAAATCACTTTATTAAGTTAGATCCAGGTTCAAGGAACCTATATCTAAAATTTCAAGTGTCTAGACCCAAAATTGTCGGAGAAGTTTGGTAGAGTTCTTAAAGGTAATATCGTTAAAATTTGACCCCTTAACAGCCAAATTTCTGGCTGACACCCGTCACATCGATTTTCCCAAATCTCAGTACCCGGTATTTCAAATTTTGAGGATAGGAGTCTATACATATAACATTTATTTTTGGCTACTTTTTGTCCTTGACATTTTTAGATCCTTATACAAATGGCTTCATGCTTTGTCTGGAGCAATTTCCATTATATATATATATATATATATATATATATATATATATATATATATATAATTTGTTTGTTATTTCATCTATGCTTCTAGAGAAATATTTCAAGTTTATATGTGATGCATGGAGCATTAAAATGATGTTGTTGGTGTTTAATCTATCATATTTCATTTTGATAGTTCGAGCATCTTCTGCCCGTTGTAAAGTTAAAAACGTTGAGAATGCCGGAAATTTTATCTTTGGCCAGCGTTAAGGTTGCCGCAAAGAAAAAAAGAGTACATAAAACCTCAGCTTACTGCAGCAGCGTCGTCCGTCGGTACTTTCCGTAGACTCGTTTTCACGTCTGTCCCCATCTGCTACAGTGGCCTGTTTTTATAAAAAGTGTCCTCCAAATTTGCATATGTGCGCGAGAGCACACGAGATTTTGCGAGACTGCATTGTTATATAAGGCCGCAGGCGCCATCTTGGACCCTTTTTAGCATCATGACGCTGCGTTAGCAAAACGCACACTGAGGCCGTTTAAGAGGTAAGCCTGCGTTTCCACAATATTCGCCACACTCCCCTCCCCTGATATCATCATTAAAGAGAGGGCAGGGACGCGGTAACCTTTTTTCTTCGGGTGCTTCTTCGAAGAGGGAGAGAGGGGGCTTCGTCCTCGCTGATGCTTTCGTCCTCGGTTTCAAGGTTGGTGAACCTAAGACTGCTAATCTCAGGGTCGCTATCCGACGAAGTCGGCGTAACCAAGAATGATGGTTCAATGATCTCGAATCCAGACTTGCTCTCATCGCCGAGTGATGTTGATCGAAGATGTTAATCAATGTTGATCGATGTTGATCGAAGATCCTTGATGTGACGGAGCACCCCGTCAACCTGCACCGATTGCGGGCTGATCACCTCAGTAACACGCCCGGTTCCGTAGCGTATGGTGTACTTTCCGCGAGGTTCTTAACCCAGACGACACCCCCCCCTCTTTGATACTCTCTCTCGTCGCCTCTGGCTCGGACAATGGACTGATCTCCACGCCTCTCACCCTGACGTGGTACCTGTGCAGTGCTTCGGCTGGCATGGTAGAGGGTGAAATGTCGTCCTTAGGGATGACGTTATACCAATAGACCGCCTCAAGCACCGTACATCCCTCTCTAGCTGCGATGGTCTTGACGGTCCTGTGATTTCTCTCAATAATTCAATTCCCGCTAGGCACCTGGACACACCTAAATCACAGACGCATACCTCAGCCATCTGCGAACTGTTTTGTCTGCTCGCTAACAAAGGTGGTGCCATTGTCGGTCAGAATCTCAGAAGGGGGACCACGCTCGAGGAAGACACTTTCCAGCTCACGGATAACAGCGGCCGAGTCCTCCCCACCCTAACCCTAACCACGGCGCAATTCACAGGTGCCGGTTCGTCCACTTCTTTTGGCATATCCAGCCAATGGCATGGCACTCTGATCAGGCGATATGCGTGATTCTGACAGGACTGCACCAGTGTCACATCTACAGCTAGGTTGAATGCCTTGATGATCTCGGTCAGGGTAGCAAGTCATCTCCATATTAGCATTTCGGCCGATGCCTTCCTTGTCAACCGTGCTTTCCCACTCAAGGCATCGGTTATCCACTAATATACGCACGTAGGTCTGTGACAATGTGTAGTACTCAGGCCTGCCACTGAAGCGCCAGATTTACCCCTTTGAGTGTAGCATCAAGCTCAGCCAGGTTTATGTGCCCGGCGTTATTTTCCGGCCGAAGCCAGCAGGTATCTTTTACGATACATCCGTCGACCGCCAGACCAACACCAAGGGCAAGTGAGCTGGCGTCCACCCAAACTGTAAACTCGTTGCCGTCGACGCACCAGCTCCCTTGCACAGGGTCGCCCTCGGTCACTCTGGCCACAGCTTCCACCAGCATGCTTTGCAGGGCGGAATCGCGCACCTCATCGTTCAATCCTGTTGGCATAGAAGTCGCACTTCACTTTATGGCCGCCACCACCACCCGGAGCCACCCACACATGGGGAAGTTGCCCACCAGTTTTCCGCAAACAGAAGAAACGCTCCGATGCGTGATGTTGGATGGAACTTCCGGGATGGCACTCACATGCAAGCCAAAAACTTTCGCCCCATCTTGCAGGCGCTCTGGCTCCTTGCGCGACAGCCCGAAGCTCTTAAAGTGTTCTTTCACCGCCTGGGTAGACATGAGGCTCTCGTTCACGAAAATGTCATCAATATACGACAACGTCGCCTTTCGCACGGCTTCATCCTGACGCCGGATCACCTGCGTAATCGCTGTCATAATGTTCGGGGCCACGTCCAGGCCAAACCCCAGTCCCTTTGATCTCGACCATCTGGAACGGCCACAGCGATTTCTCGACGCGTATCTCAAGGTAGGCTCTTCGGAGGTCCAGGATTGCCGTGGACGCCCCCTGCTGCCGCCACTCCCTCGGTTTATGTGCGCAGACGTCAGCCCCCGCCGTGTGTGGGTTGACGTGTTTATTGTCCCGGTAATCCATGACTGGTCAGACCTGTTTATTCTCTTACCTGATGGCCATCAGGGAGATCAGCCTAGTACTGCCCCCCAGAACAACGCAGGAGGGGGGATACTCCGTCAGCCGATTCTGCAAGGACAATGGTGGCTGGGTGCCTGACCACTTCCAATACACGGTCCACGCGCTTGTGCCCTTGCTGTATTCTGTGTGGAAGTCGGGTCATCAAGAGTGATTGCCGCGCAGACCTGTTCGTCGCGTTGGGAAAACCTCACATCACTTGAAAGTGAACGCCTGTGGAACTCTCTTCTGTTTGCTTGTTTCCCACTTGATTACAACTTAGATGTCTTCAACTCCAACATAAACAAGTTCCTGATGAACCACTCCTCTTAAGTAAGACACTTTGTCAGATCTCCATTACTAACAATTACTACGATATTGTCATATTGATTACTGTACACGCAATAACCCTTATCCCCGAGTGACCCCCGGGCCTTGATAAGTGAAGACTCCCATGTAAAAAAAGTGTCCATTCCAAGGAGAAGGTCGTATCCAAGAAGCTCCCTGTCGAACACCAACGCCTTCACAGCCACCGCAGAGGAGGGGGCATCGCCAACGCTTATATGGACAATGCTCACACACAAGCGAGCCTCCGCCAACGATTAATACTGGGACCTTCTGTTTCGTCTATGCGGTGCAACATTTCTTGTGTATGAGGGTTTAGGTGCATACGGTGTCATCAGCTGTGAGCGCCTACACCCATCAACTCGCACTGTCACTACAGGAAGCGCCTCGTTCAGTGTTGTTTTGGGAAGGGTGTTGGCGCCGCGGCTTCCTCCCCTTGCCCGTTTCCCGGACAATTCTGTGCTACGTGGCCTGGCTTGTCGCATCGGTGACAGCATCCTCGTTTCCGTGCTCCATAGTCCGATGTGCGCTTCGCACTGCTTCTGCAGTCTCTGGCGAAGTGGTTGGGGCCGCCACATTTGTAGCACTGTAGGCTCTCTGTAGGCGATTCCAGTACCTCAACCGCTGCCGAGATCTGCTTCACATCGTCCTTTAGGATGTTTCGGGCTCTAGCCAACAACTCCTCCAACCCAAGCTTATTGAGCTTCGATGACGCCCGCAAAGGCCGACTGGCGTCATCCAGAAGCCCAGACAAAAAGGCGCATGCCAATATTCTGTCGCTTGCACCGCCGAAGGGAGCAGCAAGCTTTTATTTAGTCGTTACGGCCCCGACCTTGGCATTATCTACTGCCAAGGCCTTATTTGGGGTCCGTAACAACTTAGGCACCAGGGCCAGTAGGGGGAAGTGGGGAAAAATAGGGGTCTTTGCTAGTCCTAGGCTAGACTTGCGTTTGATAGCAAGTACTTTATTAAGTAAAACCTATACTAGAGTTTCTATCACGCACTATTTGCATAACCGCCTTACATTCTTACCAGGACCTACTTAAAATAACAGCTCCCCAGCTTACACGGATGGCGGGCGACATTCATGCTGAAAAAATTTTAAAACAAATATGTACAGGAACAAAACAAAACTTATTTATATACAAAATAAAGTATTTTTTTATTTTTATTTTTTTTTTTTAAATGGGGGTGAAATGATGGGGAGGGGGGCAAACTAGAAAACACCCAAAAAGAAAGAAAAAGAAAGCAAATAAACAAAATGCCTATGGGGGCAGGTTAGTAAGGGACCCTCCCTACCTAATAGCTGGTCTGTCGTGTGAAACGCCCACTGTCTTCCGCTCCTCTCCCCCGGGGGGAAGAGGTGAAAGCAAGCAGGTCGTTCCCTAGAGGGGAGTGGAGGACCTAAGGGTATGTGTGAAAAATAACTTGGGGTTGGGGTAAACCGGGGTGGATGGCGTCTTCCAAGATAAAAGTGCGTAATGGGCAAAAATAGGCCGGGGACAAAATAAACAAGTGGACTGGGCATCTTTGGAAGCTCTCTTAGTGCCAATCTAACGAAAAAATAACAGACTACGGGAACAGGATAACATGCATACTACCCTAGTCTAGGCCCTAATAAAGCATAAGCTATCCACTCTTGGTGGTTAAACACCTACCTAGCCTACTCCTACCCATCGTATAAGGTTAACCTTATATTACTTTACATAAGGGGCTGGGTTCCGAGAAAACCAAACCTCAGCACCTTAGGAACAATACCACTAGGGTGGAAACACGAACTCGAACCTAGCTCCTCGTCGGATGCACAAACTAGTGTTGTGCACCCATCTCCTATCAAAGTCGATGCGGGGCAATCTTTTCCAATCACATCTGATTTTTATTTTAAGTTGATGCTTAAAATAAAGGACCAGATCCTGATCGGAAGCAGATTGCCCCTCATAGACAATGCTCAGACGTGTAACCCACGTCACTAACCTAGCTACAGCCAGTATCGCCAGAAACACCGCCCGTTTCTCCCTGATAAACGGCGGGTCCACATTGTCAACTACGTACGCCAAATCAAGTGGCACCGACCGCTCGGGGTCGATGCGAGCCGTTACCCCTTCGACATACCTCCAGAGACTCCGCACCCCGCTGCAAAGAAAGAACGCGTGTTCACGCGTTTCGTCCTCGTTCTCATCGTTGCAGCGTGGGCACGGGGGAAAATAATAATCGGGATCCCGGAAATCCCTGGCAAGTCGGTCGAAGAGAGGCAACACATCCCGGACTAGCCTCCACGTTACCGAAAATTCTGCATTATTAATGTAGCTACTGGCAGGCGCCCAACTCCAAAGCGAAAGAACCTCCCCCCTCGACAGATGTAGCCGCTCCACCAGCGGATCGTTCGCGGTACCCTCCACTAACTCCTCATATAGCCTTCACCTAGGTCGTGCAAGGTCATTGGACCCCGGCAATGCCCTAAGGGCGGCTCGGCATTCGGTCAGGAAGCGCCCTTCCCCCGCTGGTCGACGGCGACCTTCGGCGGCGGGGTTGGTTAATAGCCGTGGGAAAGCGTGCTGCACGGCCGGAACCCAGGGTGCCTCCTCTATCAGTGTCCGACTCAGGAACGCCAGTCTTTCTGCGTGTTGATTGCTGCGCAGATCAGGCATCCCCAAGCCTCCCTCGCTAAGCTTCTGCGTACAGACCTGTCTACGGACATACGGCTTTCCTCCCTTCCAGAGCAGTTTGAAAAGGAGTCGCTCTAAAGCCTTACAGCAGTCCGCAGGCAGGGGAAGAACAGATAAACGGTAAAGGATCAACGGAAACACGTAAGTGGCGCATGCCTCCGCACGACCCTTCAAGGACAATCTCCTCCGAATCCAAGTCACGACAGACGATTCGACCTTAGTCTGTACCTCCGACCAATTCTTGTCCAGCTGGAGATCCGGCCCGAACCACACACCGAGGATCTTAACCGGGCCATCAGTCCAGCCGAACACACCTGGAAGCGAGTTTACCCCGGTCCAGGCGCTCAACCGCAGGCCGACGGACTTGCTGCGATTGATCACGGCCCCTGTGACAACTTCGTACTCAGCGATCGCCTCTATCACCGCTTCGATGTCGTTACGACTGGCTGCGAAAACGGTGACGTCATCGGCGTACGCGGACACCCTGGCAAATCGGCCGCCAGGTAGAGCAATGCCGCGTAGGACTGGTCTCGCCGCCTCGTCCCTTAATTTGCGAAGGAAGGGCTCCAACGCCAGGACATAGAGCAGAGGCGACAGCGGACAGCCCTGCCGCACCGACCGGGAGACCCCAAAGGACTCCGACAACCTACCATTGACTTGCACCACCACCGCGGGGTCACGATACAGGGCGGTGATCCACTTGCGGAAGTCCGGACCAAAGCCGACGGCCTCCACAACAGCCCTCAGGAACCCATGGTCCACCCTATCGAACGCCTTGGACTGATCTAAATTGATCAGCGCGGCTTCTGTGTCGTCTTCTAAACCCTCTATTATTATGCGCACCAAGTGCAGATTGTTTTGAATTGTTCGACCCTTCACAGCGTAGTTCTGATCCGGTTCGACCAACTCGTCGATTACAACCTGCAGTCGGTTTGCAAGAATACGGGCCAAAATCTTAAAATCTGCGTTAAGCAGAGTTATGGGCCTATAATCGTCTAAGTTCCCCCCTCCATGTTGGTTTCCCTTCTTCAGAAGCGTGACCACTCCTTTGGTTACCTGCCTCGGGATCGAGTCCTGGGCAAACCAGTGGTTAAACACGCCCGTCAAAAGGGGCACGAACATGGGCGACAGCCTCAAGTACAGTTCGTAGGGCAAACCATCGAGCCCCGGAGATTTGTTGTGGCCAACCTGCTTCAACGCAGTAATGACCTCACGCTCCGTAACCACCCCCTCGCAACTAGCCGCTCGGGCCGCAGTAAGGCGGGGCGAGCCAGCTAAATAGCTGCCAAACTCCTGGCCGCGGAGTCTGGGTAGTTTGGTGAAGCGCTCCTCCAAATGTTGCCGAAACCCATTGCAGATCTCCCGCGTCGACACGAGAGAACGTCCTTCCAGGTTTTTCACCTCCCGAATGTACCCATCCGAGCCGCGTCTTAAAGCGGCCCCACGCTCAACAGCGTCAACGTTCACGGCTTCGTTGGAGACTCTATTTAACCTAGCCCTAACTACTTGACCTTCATATCGCTCGCTAGCCAAGCGACTGAGGTCCCCCTTAATTAGTGCTAGATCTAGGGAATCCCCCCCTGCCACCGCCCGGGTCAATCTATCCTCTAGGTGCTTTTTGGTCCGAGCCCTAGTTAACGCGAGGCTTTGGCTATATTGGACACAAAAATGCCTAATGGTGACCTTAAGATTAACCCACCATCTACTCCCGGTAACCGCCCCCACTAACTCCCTCTGAATTAGTGTCGTCAGCTGCTCCCGGAAGTCGACCGACTCCAACAAGGAGGCGTTCATCTTCCAGTAGCCAGCCAACCTAGGCCTATTACCTAACTTCAAACGGGCCAACACAAGTTTGTGGTCCGAATGACCTAACCAGTGGAACGTGGGACAAGATAGAAAATCTACGTCGCCCCTTCTAATTAACATCCTGTCCAAGTATGTACTTGGACTGGCGGCCGCACTAGTATGCCACGTCCACATCTCCCTCCCGGGGTGATCCAGACGGAACCTGTCGACCAGATCGCACGAGGCCATCAGGTCAGACAGGCTGCTTTCACACCTACCCGTCCCTCTAGGCCCCCCGACCTTATCTAACTTGGGGTCCAGGATGGCATTCCAGTCCCCCATTAATACTACTCGCTCCGGACCCGAAGAGAGAAACCCCTCCACCCGCCGAAAAAAGGAAACCCTCTCGCTTTGGATGTTGGGCGCATAAACTGCCATGATCCGGAATGCGCTGCTGCTAATGGCAACATCGACCACGACCAGCCTCCCATGAGCGTCCGCATGAACAAGTGTAACCGTCGCAGATAGGGTGCGACTTACTAGCACAGAAACCCCCCGGCTCTGGAAACTGCCATATGCTGAGTAAACATCAAAATCGTTCACCAGCACATCGCAGTCCCCAGCCCCAACAAAGTGGGTCTCCTGTATTGCAGCTATGTCTACCTCAAGGGCCATGAGGTCCCTCAGCACGCGAGCAGCCTTGCTTCGAGACCTCATGCCCCTCGCATTTAAGCTAGCTAGGTTCAAGGCCATGTTTCCCTAACTAGAAATATTCTTCAACTAAGGGTCTAAAGTCCTCGGGAGTGAGGACGTCGAAGGCCTGACCAAGACTGCCCGTGAGCAGGTCGGACGTAAGCCGTCCGTCTCGAGCCAGGCCCCCCACGTCCAAGGGGAACGTCATTTTCAGTGCCCTATAGAGGGAGGGGTGAACATAAAGCGGGACCCTCCCCTCGCATTGGGTATTTATCTTACTTAGTGATGGGTGCTCCCCGTCTACTAGTTTGAGGCCTTTAAACGTTGTTTTTGCCTCCTCCACCATTCTCCAGAGCGCTTTCGCTCTACCTCCCCTATTCACTCGGACGAATGTAATTAATGACGGAGCGTCCGGAAAGTTTCTTGGGTCAGTGACCTCCTTTTTATCGACCTTTGAGAGGCTTTCTAGTTCTTTCAGGTACCTCCTCTGCCTTCCGTTGAGGTCACTGACCGTGTTGCTGATGTCGGCTTCACAAACTCTTTCCCCGGGCCAGAAAGGGAACTTTCTGGTTTTTTCCGCTCTTACTGCCGACTTTTCTACTTTCTTTCCCGGGGCTTCTTTTTCTGCCGTCATTTCAACTGGTTCGGGTGTTTCGACTGGTTCGGACGTTTCCGCTGGAGCCTCCGAATGCTCCGTTTCGCTTGCTGGTGTGGTGAATAGGGGAGGGGTTGGCTGAACATCCTCTTGGGGGGGGTTGGTTTTTTGGAGATTCAGTAGGCTGGTCTTTCTTTTCTCTTTTTTCTTGCTGTTTGTCATCCCCTCCGTCGCTCTCTGATTCGGATGACCTGCTACTGATCTTTCTCTTTGTAGCCGTTACTGTTGGTCTTGCTTCTGCTCGTGGAGCCGGTTCCACCTTTCTCCCCTTCTTTGATACCACCGTACTCCATTTTGTAGTGGTATCTACCTCCATCGGGGGCTCCTTAGTCTGGCTCTGAGCTGGTCCTTGTTTACTGGTCTCTGCTGTTTTCCTTTGAGGGCAGAATCTGGCCACGTGCCCTGGTTTTTGGCATTGCCAACATTGTGGTCTTCTGCCCTCCACGATGACCACCATGGACCAACCCTCGCATGTCAATTGGGCGGAAATTTCATGGAACTCCTTCCTTGACAGCCGCATCAGAAATTTATATTCCCCTGTTCTAATATTACGGGGGCCTTTCACAGCTTCCACTTCTTCGACTTCCCCGTACTGGGACATGATGGCCCCCAGCTGGTCTTCTTCTAAGAAACAGGGGACTCCTGAAATTGTCACCGCTGTTCTCCTTTTGGACAAATATTCTGGTCTGATGCGGATGTCCCGCCATGTGAGATCCCCTCTTGCCAGTTTCTGTGCCTCTTCTTTTGTCGGTAAGAGGACCTCCCACATGGCATTAAATCTTCTGACGGCGTATTGGGCCGGGATCTTGAGTTCGCCCAGGAGTTCCATCATTCTTTCTTTCGGGACGCCTTTAAGTCCCTTCCCTTTGGCATCCAATGTTAGTAGGGAGACGGAGCGCTCCCTTATTCCATCCAATGTTTCTGGGACCACTTTGATGTTATTCCCGTCCACGAGCTCCTTGTATTTCGTTTCAAACAGCTGTTTGTAGTAAGCTGGGGACTTTGCCTTCCTCTCCTTTGGTCCCCAGCTCAGCTGTTCACCCGTGGACTGGACTCCTGCCGCTGCTACTACTGCTTCTGCCACCGTCTTTGCCTGCGGTGTTCTCTGTCCTGCTGGGATAGGTGAATCCGACAATACGAGGGCTGGCCATTCCTCCTTTTCCACCGGCTCCACGCTAGTGTATCCCCCCGTCCCCGGGGAGCACCCTTCTAACCTGAACACCTCCATGGATCTCGCCTTCCTCATCCCTTCCACCGATCTATCCCTTGGGCTGCTTCTCTCGGACCGTGACCATTGCCTGGCTCGTCTCCTTCTATTTTCCCCTTCCACGGCCCGCCTGGAGTCTCTACCACAAACTTTCGCCAGGCCTCCACCTTCTCCTCCCAGGATGTTGCCGTTACCGCTGCAGGGATGTCCTCCTGGGAGGTCATCCCAGCGCCCGAAACCCAACCGGGCGCACCTGCACTGGGGGTGCCCTGCACGGCGCCTGCAACCCTGCCAGACGCTACCGACCGCGACGCAACCGAAATCGATCCTTCTGAGTTGGGGGTGGCGACCCTGAAGGGAGCAGCAAGCTTCTTCAGGTCAGCCAGGTAGACGTCCACAGTCTCCCTTGAACCAAGCCGACGTTCAGAGAATTGCCTCCAGGCAACAAAAGAGTCCGCACTGAATGTTCCTTTCAACGCTTGTTTTATCTGCTCCATTGTCGCCTTATCCCCGAGCTGCTGGTACACGACATAAGCCCCCTTAGTGAGCGACAATGGGATGACCATAGCTGGATCCTTAATTTTGCACAACTGGCAAACGCGCTTGGCCTTCTCCAGCCATTCAACCACCGAAGGACTCTGGTATCAGCTTCAGGTCGAATCTGTCCATGGTAAAAAATGTCCGCCGAGATAGCTTGTTGCCGAAAAAAAAAAGAGTACACAAAACCTCAGTTCACTGCAGCAGCGTCTTCCGTCGGTACTTTCCGTAAACTCGTTTTCACGTCTATCCCTATCTGCTACAGTGGCCTGTTTTTATAGAAGACAGAGTCCTCCAAATTTGCATATATGCACGAGAGCACACGAGATTTTGCGAGACTGCATTGTTATATAAGACCATCTTGGACTCTTTTCAGCATCATGACGCTGCGTCGGCAATGCGCACACCGAGGCCGTTTAAGAGGTAAGCCTGCGTTCCCATAATTTTCGCCACAGTTAATTCTTTGTTTTCATACTCAAGAGAGTTCGCTATAATTCTCGGTACCGTTTGAGAAAAAAGAACGTTGTTTTAGTTTTTTTTTAATTGAATGTGTGAACGTTTGTCTCGTCAGGCATCAACATTAAAAGCAACTGATTTCAAAATGGATAATATATATACATTCACAGTAAATTATATGAACTAATGTAGAAATAACCCTGGAATTTCCACGATCCCCTCTCGTTAATAATAATAGTCTAAGAAAATATAGATTCCCAATTGTCACTTTCAAATACAAAAATTTACTAGTTCGTGTGTAAAAGATCTTTCAAAAACAGTTGTCTTTGCCGAGCTTTTCTCATACAATCAGGAGTAATGTATGTGTGGAGTAATCGTGAAAGAAACAACTTTTACTGGTGATGAGAAAACTGCAGGAAATAAATCAATGGCAAAACATTGTATGTGAACGTTTTCCCCCTCCGGTGACATTTTGTTTACCAGTTTTTTTTTATTCATAACAAACGTGGTCTCTTTTGAGATTGCAAAGATAGAACATCGTTATAGAATTATCATTGTGCTCCAGCTTTGTAATTAACTCTCTGTACATGAATCTTGAATTACTTTTCAGTTTTGATTGTGACTTACCATAGAGAAAACGTCCTAAAGCAAATTATCACTCAATACGAAGGCCTGCCATTTGTCGACCGGATCGTTTTGGTTTGGAATGCACAAGACATTCAAGTAAACAAGAGTCTCATACCGGACATTGGAATTCCGATATACGTAAGTTCATTTTCATCACACACACACACACACATACACACACACACACACACACACACACACACACACACACACACACCTATATTATATTTCTTTTAGTTTTTCTGCCTGTTTGTCTGATCCCCGTTTTATCGGAAATTACTGAGATTAATAAGAATTAATTACTACAATACGAAATTTATTCTAGAGGTTTTCTCGGAAAACTACTAAACAGATTTGACTGAAATTTTGTATGAGCATTTGTTATGATAAGGTGCAGAGGAATAAGTATTGTTGTATATGTTTAATGCAAAGAGGATTAATAAGGATTAATATGGATTAGCATTTAATGCAAAAATGAGCACAAATTTAATCATATTCAACCATCAATTTGGCATACAGTACTCATGCTATGTCAACAAGTTATAGCTTTTACCTGTTAAAACAGGTAAAACGTCTGGTATGGTTACGCTATGTCATGGATAAAGCATAATTGTAGTCAAACACATGAAACAAAAAATGTATTCAAGTGTAAATTTAGATTTAGTTAATTTAGAAAAAATATCAGAAAAAAAATTGTCCTATTTCTTTATTCCTGGAAATTTAAAAATGATAAATTTACCATCCAAAGAAGAATTATTGTAGAATTACCAAAGTAGTCGGTCAAATTTGGTAACACCTGGAGAGGTGAACTACCTAGGACTGCCCAAAACAAATATCTCAACCCGAGAGAACAGGACCAGAAGAAACTACGACTCACCTTCCGTTGCATTGATCCTCGAGACCGAATTCTCGACTGATATCATTGTATTTAAAATAAAATTGCATGATACAGTGGAATATTATCCAATACTACACGCGCGCGCGTGCGTGTGCGCGTGTGTGCGTGCGTGTGTGTGTGTGTGTGTGTGTGTGTGTGTGTGTGTGTGTGTGTGTGTGTGTGTGTGTGTGTGTGTAGTATTGGATAATATTCCGTTGTATCATACAATTTTATTTTATTGTATATTGATCGCAATACTTCCAAAATACTCCCAGTGGCGTAGTTGTTTTGTATATTTATTTTATAAGCAGTTAATATTCGGTATGATTCATTTCTTTTGTTTTTCTTTTTCTATTATTATTTCACTCTAAACAAGGCACAGTGGCGCTAAGTTCGTACAGAACTACTATTAGGGACCAGATTTGCAGGGGCATTATGTAGGGAGTTGGGCAGCGAGATGTCTGTTCACATTACACTTGAACTTCTGAATGTCAGTACAGTTAGGAAAGCAAGAGCCCGAGAGGAATTCCACAGTCTATTAGTTCGAGGGGAGAAGCAGTTCGAGGGTAGAAGGCTTTACGTTATCTCTAGAGTGTGTGAGTGAGATTTTTGCTGCTTGTTGGGTTTGTCGGGGTATTTACGTCGAGGGTGCACTAGCGCTTTGTGTTTTTCAGAGCACTTCCCATTAAAATAATTGTAAAACAGAAACAGGATGCCACATTTCGGCGATGAGACATGGGTTAGAGCTTGGTTGATAGTGCTATAAGGTTCACGACTGTTTATTTTAACCGTGCCTACGAGTGAGAGACTAGTAACAGATTCACCAGCTTAAATGTTGCAACAATACTCCATGCATCGCGAATAGTGAATTTGTAGAGACAGGATACTCTCAAGTGCGATTAACCTTCTAGCACGGTAGAGAGAGAGAGAGCCCGCCTTTCTCGCAGCAGCCTTGGTAATTAACTCAATGTAATCGTTCCAATTTATGTTGTCTGAATGTTAAGACTAAGCGCCTGAGGAAAGCACTTTAAGGCAGTGTATTATTAGTAATGGCAAACAGTGGTTGAGAAGGTTTCTTGTAATTATTAAAGGAATCAGTTTTGGCAGCATTGAATGTTACCATCCAGTTACAGATGCATTCCATTACAGACTTGGGGACATCCTCTAAAGTTTTAACTGTTTCCTTAGATATGTGTCCATTCGTTTTCCCCATGAGTATATTACAGAGCGTGGTGTTATCAGCGAATAATACCCATCTCAAAGAAAAATTTTTTTTTATTTTAAACTTTCATAGTTTCCATTTCTATGAAAAAATTTTAAATATTAAAAATATATATTGTGGAGATAATTTTTAATTTTCACAAATTGTCTCCCATAATCTTGTCACAAATTATGTATCATAAAACATAGTAGCTACTTTCAATTGAATTACGAACCCAAAACATTTTTGGATAACACAAGAAATGTTAATAAAAACTTTGGTAAATTATTTATGACACAATTCCATTTATCTATTTTAAGAGACTGTTTTATACAAATATTTAAAATAATTTTTATAGCACAAGAAATGTTAATAAAAACTTTGGTAAATTATTTATGATAAAATTCCATTTATCTATTTTAAGAGACTGTTTTATAAAAATATTTAAAATAATTTTTATAACACAAGAAATGTTAATAAAAACTTTGGTAAATTATTTATGATAAAATTCTATTTATCTATTTTAAGAGACTGTTTTATACAAATATTTAAAATAATTTTTATAGCACAAGAAATGTTAATAAAATCTTTGGTAAATTATTTATGATAAAATTCCATTTATCTATTTTAAGAGACTGTTTTATACAAATATTAAAAATAATTTTATAACACAAGAAATGTTAATAAAAACTTTGGTAAACTATTTATGATAAAATTCCATTTATCTATTTTAAGAGACTGTTTTATACAAATATTTAAAATAATTTTTATAACACAAGAAATGTTAATAAAAACTTTGGTAAATTATTTATGACAAAATTCCATTTATCTATTTTAAGAGACTGTTTTATACAAATATTTAAAATAATTTTTATAACACAAGAAATGTTAATAAAAACTTTGGTAAATTATTTATGATAAAATTCCATTTATCTATTTTAAGAGACTGTTTTATACAAATATTTAAAATAATTTTTATAACACAAGAAATGTTAATAAAAACTTTGGTAAATTATTTATGACAAAATTCCATTTATCTATTTTAAGAGACTGTTTTATACAAATATTTAAAATAATTTTTATAACACAAGAAATGTTAATAAAAACTTTGGTAAATTATTTATGACAAAATTCCATTTATCTATTTTAAGAGACTGTTTTATACAAATATTTAAAATAATTTTTATAACACAAGAAATGTTAATAAAAACTTTGGTAAATTATTTATGATAAAATTCTATTTATCTATTTTAAGAGACTGTTTTATACAAATATTTAAAATAATTTTTATAACACAAGAAATGTTAATAAAAACTTTGGTAAATTATTTATGACAAAATTCCATTTATCTATTTTAAGAGACTGTTTTATACAAATATTTAAAATAATTTTTATAACACAAGAAATGTTAATAAAAACTTTGGTAAATTATTTATGATAAAATTCTATTTATCTATTTTAAGAGACTGTTTTATACAAATATTTAAAATAATTTTTATAACACAAGAAATGTTAATAAAAACTTTGGTAAATTATTTATGACAAAATTCCATTTATCTATTTTAAGAGACTGTTTTATACAAATATTTAAAATAATTTTTATAACACAAGAAATGTTAATAAAAACTTTGGTAAATTATTTATGATAAAATTCTATTTATCTATTTTAAGAGACTGTTTTATACAAATATTTAAAATAATTTTTATAACACAAGAAATGTTAATAAAAACTTTGGTAAATTATTTATGACAAAATTCCATTTATCTATTTTAAGAGACTGTTTTATACAAATATTTAAAATAATTTTTATAACACAAGAAATGTTAATAAAAACTTTGGTAAATTATTTATGATAAAATTCTATTTATCTATTTTAAGAGACTGTTTTATACAAATATTTAAAATAATTTTTATAACACAAGAAATGTTAATAAAAACTTTGGTAAATTATTTATGACAAAATTCCATTTATCTATTTTAAGAGACTGTTTTATACAAATATTTAAAATAATTTTTATAACACAAGAAATGTTAATAAAAACTTTGGTAAATTATTTATGATAAAATTCTATTTATCTATTTTAAGAGACTGTTTTATACAAATATTTAAAATAATTTTTATAACACAAGAAATGTTAATAAAAACTTTGGTAAATTATTTATGATAAAATTCCATTTATCTATTTTAAGAGACTGTTTTATACAAATATTTAAAATAATTTTTATAACACAAGAAATGTTAATAAACACTTTGGTAAATTATTTATGACAAAATTCCATTTATCTATTTTAAGAGACTGTTTTATACAAATATTTAAAATAATTTTTATAACACAAGAAATGTTAATAAAAACTTTGGTAAATTATTTATGACAAAATTCCATTTATCTATTTTAAGAGACTGTTTTATACAAATATTTAAAATAATTTTTATAGCACAAGAAATGTTAATAAAAACTTTGGTAAATTATTTATGACAAAATTCCATTTATCTATTTTAAGAGACTGTTTTATACAAATATTTAAAATAATTTTTATAACACAAGAAATGTTAATAAAAACTTTGGTAAATTATTTATGACAAAATTCCATTTATCTATTTTAAGAGACTGTTTTATACAAATATTTAAAATAATTTTTATAACACAAGAAATGTTAATAAAAACTTTGGTAAATTATTTATGACAAAATTCCATTTATCTATTTTAAGAGACTGTTTTATACAAATATTTAAAATAATTTTTATCACACAAGAAATGTTAATAAAAACTTTGGTAAATTATTTATGATAAAATTCCATTTATCTATTTTAAGAGACTGTTTTATACAAATATTTAAAATAATTTTTATAACACAAGAAATGTTAATAAAAACTTTGGTAAATTATTTATGACAAAATTCCATTTATCTATTTTAAGAGACTGTTTTATACAAATATTTAAAATAATTTTTATAACACAAGAAATGTTAATAAAAACTTTGGTAAATTATTTATGATAAAATTCTATTTATCTATTTTAAGAGACTGTTTTATACAAATATTTAAAATAATTTTTATAACACAAGAAATGTTAATAAAAACTTTGGTAAATTATTTATGATACAATTCCATTTATCTATTTTAAGAGACTGTTTTATACAAATATTTAAAATAATTTTTATAACACAAGAAATGTTAATAAAAACTTTGGTAAATTATTTATGATAAAATTCTATTTATCTATTTTAAGAGACTGTTTTATACAAATATTTAAAATAATTTTTATAACACAAGAAATGTTAATAAAAACTTTGGTAAATTATTTATGATAAAATTCTATTTATCTATTTTAAGAGACTGTTTTATACAAATATTTAAAATAATTTTTATAACACAAGAAATGTTAATAAAAACTTTGGTAAATTATTTATGATAAAATTCCATTTATCTATTTTAAGAGACTGTTTTATACAAATATTTAAAATAATTTTTATAACACAAGAAATGTTAATAAAAACTTTGGTAAATTATTTATGATAAAATTCTATTTATCTATTTTAAGAGACTGTTTTATACAAATATTTAAAATAATTTTTATAACACAAGAAATGTTAATAAAAACTTTGGTAAATTATTTATGACAAAATTCCATTTATCTATTTTAAGAGACTGTTTTATACAAATATTTAAAATAATTTTTATAACACAAGAAATGTTAATAAAAACTTTGGTAAATTATTTATGACAAAATTCCATTTATCTATTTTAAGAGACTGTTTTATACAAACATTTAAAATAATTTTTATAACACAAGAAATGTTAATAAAAACTTTGGTAAATTATTTATGATAAAATTCTATTTATCTATTTTAAGAGACTGTTTTATACAAATATTTAAAATAATTTTTATAACACAAGAAATGTTAATAAAAACTTTGGTAAATTATTTATGATAAAATTCTATTTATCTATTTTAAGAGACTGTTTTATACAAATATTTAAAATAATTTTTATAACACAAGAAATGTTAATAAAAACTTTGGTAAATTATTTATGACAAAATTCCATTTATCTATTTTAAGAGACTGTTTTATACAAATATTTAAAATAATTTTTATAACACAAGAAATGTTAATAAAAACTTTGGTAAATTATTTATGATAAAATTCTATTTATCTATTTTAAGAGACTGTTTTATACAAATATTTAAAATAATTTTTATAACACAAGAAATGTTAATAAAAACTTTGGTAAATTATTTATGATAAAATTCTATTTATCTATTTTAAGAGACTGTTTTATACAAATATTTAAAATAATTTTTATAACACAAGAAATGTTAATAAAAACTTTGGTAAATTATTTATGACAAAATTCCATTTATCTATTTTAAGAGACTGTTTTATACAAATATTTAAAATAATTTTTATAACACAAGAAATGTTAATAAAAACTTTGGTAAATTATTTATGATAAAATTCCATTTATCTATTTTAAGAGACTGTTTTATACAAATATTTAAAATAATTTTTATAACACAAGAAATGTTAATAAAAACTTTGGTAAATTATTTATGATAAAATTCTATTTATCTATTTTAAGAGACTGTTTTATACAAATATTTAAAATAATTTTTATAACACAAGAAATGTTAATAAAAACTTTGGTAAATTATTTATGACAAAATTCCATTTATCTATTTTAAGAGACTGTTTTATACAAATATTTAAAATAATTTTTATAACACAAGAAATGTTAATAAAAACTTTGGTAAATTATTTATGACAAAATTCCATTTATCTATTTTAAGAGACTGTTTTATACAAATATTTAAAATAATTTTTATAACACAAGAAATGTTAATAAAAACTTTGGTAAATTATTTATGATAAAATTCCATTTATCTATTTTAAGAGACTGTTTTATACAAATATTTAAAATAATTTTTATCACACAAGAAGTGTTAACAAAAAACTTTCATGCATTATTATGACAAAATTCCATTTATTCATTTTAAGAACCCATTTTTATACAAATGTTTAAAATAATTTTTTATAATCAAAGAAGTGTTAAAAAAATGTTCATACATTATTTATGACAAAATTCAATTTATCTATTTTAAGCAACTTTTTACACACATGTTAAAAATAAGTTTTTTTATAATACAAGAAGTGTTAACAAAAACTTTCATACGTTATTTATGATAAAATTCCATTTATTCATTTTAAGAAACCATTTTTATAATAATGTTTAAAATAAGTTTTTATAACACAAAAAGTGTAAATAAAAACTGTCATATATTATGTACGAAAAAATTTCATTTATCTATTTTAAGAAACATTTTATACAAATGTTAAAAATAAGTGTCTTATAATACAAGATGTGTAAATAAAAAACTTTCATACATTATTCTATGAGAAACCTTGTGAAAAACATTAATATATTATTTCAAGTAGACACCATTTATAGAAATGTAAATAAAAATTCTCATTATTTTTTTCGTCATAAAACAAAAACTAATGAGAAATGTAAAAAATGAAAGTTTATTATTTTTTATTGTTTCAAGATATGTAAAAACTAAAATAATTTTTGAAAATAAATTATTTCCATATTGTTGTATATTTCGTTTCATGTATATTTACTCCCATTCCATATTTAGGTAAACCAAGTCCACTTCAAGTGTCTTCACTTTTCTTACTGAATTTTTGGACATAACCACAAAAACTTACATTACCTTTGAACAATTTATTTTAAAATTAAACTCTACATTGAACACTATAACTAACAAAGTGTTTCTTTTATTAATTAAACATAGGCGTTTATTTCTAAAAGTAGCCCTTTTATTCTCGGTAATGTTGTTGTTGTTGTTGTTGTTGTTGTTGTCGTCGTCGTCGTTGTTGTTGTTGTTGTTCGTGATGAACGTTATATTTGCCATAAAAAGAAAAGAAAGAAAAAATCTCGCCCTAACCTCTCTCCTTTCTAAATTATAAATAAATAGATGCATATTTTTAACATTGATTAAGTTTTTTATAGTCTAATAAAATAATAAAGTCAATAAACACGAAGTAATCATGTACACACCTAGTAATATATAATTGTTTTATGTTCGTTTATTCATTTTATTATATAATCATATTTTTATGTAGAATTCATTTGCAAATTCATGTTAATGCAAATTTCAGTTTCTCTACGTTAAATACCGAATAGACTATATGAAATAATTATTCGTTGTCTTTTCATAATCAATAATATATGACTATAATTTTCCTCAATGTTGGTTGATATAGCATAAAAGCATAACAATCATCTTTTTTGTTTTTTTCTGTAAATTAACAAAATGTGAAATGCAGATTGTATTTTCATTTTCTGTAAAGATGTCCGTCCGCCACACAAAATTTATCGAACGAATTCATTTCAAGTATTTAGAAAATTGATAAATAAGTCTATTTTTCGGCTTTATATAGCGATTTATGTCTTTTCTCAATATGAAAACTTCATCGTAAAATTCTATAAATATCCAGAATAATGATGGTGCTCACCTAACGTAAAACATTTTGCTCAATGAAAATAAAGAACTTCTATACTTGGGTGCCATAATCCAAAGTGCACAATATCCTAGATAGAGCAGGTGTATATAAACGTTAATAATTAGAAACATCTTGTCTTTCTTTTATTATGATGCTATATGCTTAAAAAGAACATGACTTTGTAAAAGAGTTATAATTATAATTACATTTTTGTAACAAATTGGGGCCATACTAAAGCTACAGTTGAAACAACCAGAAGTTGTCTCGGTTTACTTCTTATGCAACTAAGTTAGAAGATTCTTTATTTCAGCGTCCACAATACCAGATGAACTGGCGTCAAGAAGAAGAGACGACGAAACTGTAAAATGGTATGATGTTCTTGAACCGTCATGTTGATTGTTGTTTCTTGGAACTGTCATTTGTTGTATAAGTACACGTCACACTCACGCACGCATTGATATCTTATGAATACATAAATAGACAATTATTTACACACAATGATAATACGGTTAGATTATGCATCCAAAGCACACTCATTGGCGGGTATAAAATGTCGTTCTCGTGCGGATATCATGCATACATTTAATGACACGCAGTAGAGTATTTATATACACAGCTATAACGACACTGCGCCTATATATTATGCATACATAATTTTGACTATATATCTAGTGTGTAATACATGTCGATTTTTGTGCACTAGAGTTGGCATGTAACAAGCGTTGATATGCGTATATAACTATTAGTTAAGGTAAAATGTTTAATGCACTGGGTAGAGCGTGTATAGTTAAATGTTGCATTTTCAGGAAAAAAAACAATATCGACGTGCTTTGTTATATTATTTTATACATGAAAAACTACATGATACTGCCCAGGAATCATAATAGTAGCATTACAGTAATAAATTTGCAAGGCGATTAATATGTTGGTTTAGGTTTTTGAACAGCTTATATATATATATATATATATATATATATATATATATATATATATATATATATATATATATATATATATATGAGAATAATGGAAATAGTAATACGACTAAATAGAGAAATAAAAAAGAACAAACAAAGTGGTATGTGTTCATCAACGTTTCGCAATAAAGTCTCGCAATAATGACGAAACGTTAATGGACGCATAACTGGGTTTGTTCCTTGCTTATTTCTCTCTCTCTCTCTCTCTCTCTCTCTCTCTCTATATATATATATATATATATATATATATATATATATATATATATATATATATATATATATAACCAAGGTTTTTCTCTCGCATAACAACTCTTTCTCACAGTGGAAAAATCTTCTACTACAATTTTAGGATGTCATCTTCTGTTTATGAATTTAATCACATACATCATAAAACAAATTAGATCATTACCATTTCTACCGGATTATTCCATATACATTCTGTTTGTTTTTTTTTGTTTTTTGTTTTGTTTTGTTTTGTTTTTCTTTGGGTTGTGCCACATTTTTCTATTTTCCTCCATCGAGTCTGGACTTCGTTTGTAATATTATTTTTACCCGTACATTTTTTGAATTATCATCAACTTTGATACAAATATAATTCATTGCATAATATAATAATGCAACTTACTTTTTCGTCCGAATGAAGGCATTAATAGTGTGAGACTCTACGAAAGAAACTCCTTTCATGGACGTTCGTCAGAAGCAGAGGTGCACCATTGAATTCATCCATTCAGAAATAATTAAACCGATCAACATTCACTAGCACCTGTCGAACGTTTACGAAGCCGATGCAGTTAGCACAGATAGGAGATGTGCTTATCGACTTCAGAGTGGCGACATAGATGTGAGTGAGAACGCACGGTTTGGACTTTACGACCTAGGCATAAAAAGACGCTGGCAAAAATGCATTGAAAACAGTATTGACTAGGTAGAAACATATAATCTGTAGAACAACCAGTCACTCGTTTTATATATATATATATATATATATATATATATATATATATATATATATATATATATATATATATACTATGTATTATTTCATGAAAATTCTGACTTTGTGAATCTAATTTATAAAACTCACTATGTCTTTTTGTCTGTCTGTCTCCATATTTTCAAACTCTATCTTTTCCGAAACTAAAAGCCGCAGAGTGACGCTAGGGGCCTCAAATGATTGGATTTTTTATAGACTGTTCTTTTATGGGTCTTTGGCCGATTCAAATAGTTTTAAGTGGTCAAAAGGTGGTCAAAAATGAAAAAAAAAATCGTTATAAATTTTGTACATTAGTTAATTTTTAATCAGTTCATATGCGTGTCACGTTGGTACATGGAAATGTCACCAGTTTTGCTTTCCGTTTTGAGTTTAGCTGATGACACCTAAATACGTTTTTTTTTACTTTCGAAGTCATACGAACATAGAACGAACGGACTAACTTTCGCTACAAAGAATTTGACATCTCTTTTGTGAGAAAAACGATGCAGAGAAGAGAAGGGGACATCGCCCAATAGATTTCGAAGTTGGTTTTGTACCTTGAAGAATACGTTATGCAACACCACCCCAGATCAGCTAGCATTATTCCGTCTTAGGACATATTAGACGTTTATGCAGGCATATGATTGCGTCAGAGGTGAGATATTTTTTAGCGATAAAATGATCCAAGAATTTTTCCAACAATTCGAACAGATTTGATGTAAGTCTTGTATTTCATGTCTGAAGTGAACGTCAGTTCTAAAAGCTCATCAAAACAGGGGGCTTCCTTAAGTAGAAATATATTTATTTTTATTGGAGTAAAGTTGGAATTTGACGGTTAGTGATGAAAGGAGAAAAACTTGGTTTTAGATGTAATAAAAGTAATAAAGCATTTTTCCACGTAGCACCATATGCTCCATGTCGAAAAAGAGAGAAGTGGAAAGATCTTGATTACTAATGCTCTTCGGTGTGTTTCCACAGAGGTTGTATCATCTGCATAAATATCGACGAGCTTAGAGTGTGATTTGAGAAATTATTGATGAAGAAAGACGGTTCCCCTTACCTTGTATACAGCAGAAATTATTGGGCTTTGAATGACTCAAAACTGAATATAGAAAATCCATAATTTCCAGCAGTAATAGAAATATTCAGTATTTGTTAAGATAAAATAAAATTATGAAAAATAACTAAAGTTTTCGTAATCATTTTTATTAAACGAAATATTTTACCCCAAATTGATGGAATGTCACGATGCTATTAAGAGATATTTATCTCTCCATATAAAGTGAGGTGTGTATATATATATATATATATATATATATATATATATATATATATATGCAGTAGCGTCCAAAACTAAGGGACAAAATTTTAAACCTAATATTTGTTAAAAATAACAACTGTGAAAAGCTGGAAATTTTCATAACTGGTAGTCGTTATCATCCATAACAACATACTAAATTTTAAATCATTTGCAACGGATAGAAAATAAATTATAACAATTATTTATTTTCAAAATAGGAACGTTCAAAAGTAAGGGACAAAATTGAGAAAAACAATGCAAACGGTATGCTATATTCAAATTTTTGATTTCCTCTACAGAATAAGTCTTACTCAGTCATTTGTAAACGTTACATCAGCTGGCACCATAGCGAAACGCCAAAAACTTGATTACTCTGTGAGACATACCATTGTGAAGCTACACAAGGAAAAGCACACCATTAGAGAGATTTCAGAAAAAATGAAACGTTCCAAGAGTGTTGTAGGCAGGGTTGTTAAATCCTACAATGATACTGGCATTGATGAAGGATTAAGTGCAAGGTGTACTAAGAAAACTATCAAGTTTTGGGGGTGGAAGTGTCATGATGTTTGGAATTTTTCTAGCCAAGGTGCAACGTCTCTTGTCCAGTTACAAACTCGTGTAAACGCGCAGATCTATAAAAACATTGTTCAAGATCATGTTGTGCCAATCATACAAAATTCAGGTTTCGATAGGGCTACCTTTATGCAAAGTAATGCCCCATGTCGAAATTATGGATTGGGCACTGCAAATTCCTGACTTAAATCCAATAGAAAATCTTTGGAAGACCTTAGGAGTGAAAATTATGGAAAGAAATCCCACTAACACGGAGGATATGTGGGTGAAGCTTCAAGAAGCATGGTATAAAATTAGTATCGAGGATTGTCAAGAAATGATTCGTTCTTGAAGTCGAAGATGTGCAGCTGTAATTTAGAGCAAGGGCTCATTTACTAAATATTGATTGTACATGCATTTTATTGGTTTTTGGCTATTTACATTGTTTTTCACAATTTTGTCCCTTACTTTTGCAAATTAATAAATACATAAATGTTATAATTCTTTTTCTATCCTTCGCAAATTATTCAAATTTTAGTATGCTATTATGGATGATAACGACTACCAGTTGTCTAAATTTAAGCTTTTCACAGTTTTTATTTCTAACAAATATTAGGTAAAAAATTATGCCCCGTAGTTTTAGACGCTACTATATATATATATATATATATATATATATATATATATATATATATATATATATATATATATATACTAGCAATGGGTGCCCGGCATTGCCCGGGTGTTTGGAGGTGTATGCTGAGCAAAAAAAAAAAAAGACGGTCAATTTTTTAAACTTTGACCCCTATTATGACCCCTTAAAATTTATTGTTTAGGGCTCAAATAAAGTTAGTAAGTTAGATCCATGTCCGAGGAACCTATATCTAAAATTTCACGTGTTTAGATCCAAAATTGTAGAAGGGGTTTGGTAGAGTTCTCAAAGGTCAAATCGTTGAACTTTGACCCCGTAATCGAAAACTCTCTGTCCTAAAACCAATCATATCGATTTTCCCAAATCTCAGTACCCTGTATATCAAATTTCGAGTCTGTAGACTTAAAATTGACAGAGTTATTGCGTAGAGAAATGTACACAGACACACACACACAGACACTTTCACTTTTATATATATATAGATAGATAGATAGATGATGCATAAATATATATGGAAACAATTTTGTGTTTACTATAAACTTTTTACGCAAATATTATGCAAGTATAGATCATGTAGAATATCTGAATGAATATAATTACACGTAATAGTTTACTAAAGATGATCATCCCATTAGAAAACCGAAACAACTAATAGGGAATTAATTCAAATGAATGCTTAAAAGAATATGCAAATTAGCTAGATCTTTTACTAGTGAATGCAATTCCACAACCCATATATAAGAAAATTGTATATTCTAGAAAAGAGAGTTTTTAATATGAATATCAATACACACAAAAGAAAAGCGAATTTATAGGAGTATAGATAGATTTGACCGTTACATTTAAAGTGTTCGATTTGTTCTGCTATTTACAAAGAGCTTCGCATATATATATATTTTTAGTTTTTCGCTAGGAGCTTGGTTACAATAATAATAAAACTAAATTTGCATACATTAAACTATTAATCATATTGTGTTTGTGTGAATTTTTTATTGTTAATTTTTTAACGTTTCCAACCTTGGAGATCTAGGAAAATATTTTTCCTTTAGGAGATCGCCCATATTTTTGATCGTATACAAAAACCAAATTTTATTTATTTATTATTTTACTTATAAAACAGCAATCTACAAACGCGTGTCTCACGGCTCCACCAATCGCCAACATAATTTGACTGTTTTAGGATTCTAACCTCAGACCATATGTACTATAATCGAGTTCGTTAACCGTGTTTGTAGATTGCTATTTTATATGTAAACTTATAAATAAATATTTGTTTATTTGTTTACATCCAAAAAAACATGGGCAATAAGGAAATATATTTTCTTAGATCTTTTAAAAATCAACAACAACAAAATCGGTATAAGTTTATAAGCGATAAAGCTAATATGTAGGGTAATCTAGGATTCATGGCGTAACAGTTAACGCACCCGAATATAGTACATATAGTTTGAGGTCCGGATCCTAGAACAGTCAAGCTACATTGGCCATCGATGGACCTGTGAGTTACGTGTCTGTAGATTGCTGTTGTGAATTTGAAGTACAATATCCTTTTTCTGTCTCAATGTCCATTACCCTTATTCTATGTACCTAAAATGTTTTAATAACTTTAATTTTTCTATGTTTATTGCTTTTAGCAAATAAGGTGCAAACCAATAAAAACATTTGCTAATATTTTTCTTCTGAGGAGATGAATAATCATCGAAAACTCATGAGTTAAGGACATAGATTTATTCAATTGTATTCCTAGTTTTCAAACAATAAAAATTCTATATTTGAAGTTTAACCTTTTCAAATCAAAAAATTTAAATACCCAATATATATATATATATAGTATGGTAACAACTGATGATCCCTTAAAAAATATAAAAAATATAAAAATTGGTATTATAGTAAATTTGAGAGTTGATGCAGTGATTGCAGGTGATTAAATGACTTACTGACTAGATGTTTTTTTAATGAATGATAAAAAATAATTTTTTGTGTGGTTTCAAATGTTAAAACTTCAAAGACTATATATATAAGCCACTAAGCCACGAAAAAATATATATATATATTAAATGCGTGTTATATAAATTGTACATATGTTTGCTTTTTTTACAAGGTTGTCACCACTTATCAATGCCCGGAAGCCACTCGGGGATAGGGGTTATTGCGTTACAGTACGTTAGTGTTGATATTTGATAATGTATTACTTAAGGGGGCGGTTCATCAGGAATTTTTTTATGTTGGACTTGAAGACATCCAGGTTGCAGTCAGGTGGGAAACGGCCAGACAGAACACAGGTGTGCACTTCTAAGAAAGAAGCTTTGTTCGTGGAATCTACGTTTTGGTTTTGGCACAGATAAAGAGTGGGGAAATTTTTGACAGTGGTTTCAACTAGACGGGTGTTTTTCGTGAAAGATTGGCGAAGGGGAACCAGGGATTGGAGCTCAGACGAGCACTTGCCATGGAAATAACGATAAAACAAAGACAGGCTCACAACATCTTTCCTGTGTGAGAGAGTTTGCAGGGAAGAGAAAAGGACATTCCCCACTAAGCCACGAAGCCTATTTTGTACTCTGTCAAGGCAGGATAGGCTGTTTTTAGCAGCTCCTGTCCAGATGTGGCAGCAGTATTCCACCCTTGGGCGTACTTGCTGTTTGTTCACTAAATCTTCATTTAGGATTGTTTAGATAAATTCATCGAACCATATATAATTTAAAATTACATTACCTAGAGTACAGGATAAGTATATTTTATTTGGATAAAAAAGCGCACGGTTATACTCAGATATTAACGAAAATTAACGATTTTTTTATTATTATAATTTATAATATAATTTATTATATAATAATATAACTATTGAAAAATAAAAATTAAAACTGTACTAAACAAATATCTGCTGGTATATATGTAGGATTATTAGTATGAATTGTTTCTAATATATTTCTCTACTTTCTAACAAGCCATCATTTTATTCTTTCTTTTAGGTCATTGGTAATGGCATGAACACACTGAATAACCGATTCCTCCCATTCGATGTGATCAGGACTCAAGCTGTGTTTACTGTTGATGATGACATTACACTAAACAATGGCGATATTCTATTCGCTTTCAGGCAAGTCTGTGGGTATGCTTATACTGGTGTGCGTACACATCTGATATGTGGCATAATCACATTATCACACCTGTTTTGGTTAGGTCATCGAAGTTAAATGACACTTAACTTGGTTAGTACCAAGTGGATGACCACTTGGGAATACCAAACATTGTATGTGGAAGGATGGCCATACCCACCGGCAAAAAAATTGTAACATTATTAAAAATATCTTGCCTAAATGGAACACGTATGCAACTGGTAATGTTCCCTAGAATCGTTTCCCTTCGGGTCGCACCAGGAAGTATGCATTTACATTTGATACTTTGGTCATAATTGTGGCGTTAAAAAATACGAGATATTTACGCATATAATAAAATGATTTCGATTTTTAACCGTTCATATTCTGTGATTATAGTTAGATAACCGAAAACTTCCGATTCCATCTTGTGTGCTCAACGAAATCATTATCTCCAACAAGATCTTTAAAGAAATATATTTCTCATACGTGACACACTTTTTGAGCACCGTAATAGGAATAATATCATAGCATAACAATAATAAAAATAATTCTATCATAGCATAGCAATAATGAAAAATAATTATCTCATAGCATAACAATAATAAAAATTAAAATAATAATAAAATCATAGCATTATAATGTGATAACTATTGCACATTCTTCCATATATATTTAAAAATAATAACACGAAATATTACTACAATTACTACCATTTATATATTTACGTAGCCCGATGGTTTCTTTAAAATGTCAATAAAGATAGAACGGTCAGCCATGGTACACCCTGTGGCTGCAGCCAGTGTTCAAAGAAACAATTGCTTTCACAGAAAGAGGTATTTTGGAATCAAGCTCACTTTTAAAAACTGGCTACAGTAGATGCAAACAAGTTATAACAACCGCGAAAGATACGCTAAATCCGGAATTGTTGAGCAGTATTAGTTCCCATGAGTTTGTCGTTTTTATTTTGTTTAGAAAAACCATTTATACCAACCATCATTAAGGGACCAGAAGTTATATCCTTAGCATATGATAGAGCCAAACTTTTTTTGCAAAGAAATTGGCACCTAATTCCGCTATTTGCAATCAGTGCACTTTATCTCTAATGTTTTCCTCTTTGATTGAAAATACTTTTATAATAGTATACATGTCCGGAATATTGCGGAAATTATCAAGAACTTTGTTGCCAACAAGGTAACTGGTCATGATAACATTTCAGACATTGTACTTAGGAATCTATATCCGGAAATCTGCAGCTAGTCTTACAAAGCTGTTCACTCTCTACTTAAAGGACTGAAATTTTCCATCTGTTTTTTAATTTTAGTATTTAAAACTATTTGGGGTCGGTATTCTGCATATTCGGGCCGACCAGTCTTGTGTGCGTCAACAGTAAGTTTGTTTTAATGTGATAAAGAATTTGTCAATCAGATCAGCAAAACCGATTAACTTAGAAGCAACATGAATTTCGTCCTATAATATCGACAGCTAATATTCTAACTGTAGAATGGCACAGAATTAGTGTATCAATTGATGTAAGCTTCATTTATAGGGTGATAGCGCTTTATATGTCAAAGGTCTTCAATAGGGTTTGACACAATAGTCTGCTTCACAAGCTTGCTAGCTCTGGAATATATGGGAGTGTCTTCTCAACTATCAAATCCTTTTTTTTTTCTGATGTATCTATGAAAATACTTATTGAGAGACAGAAGCACACAATATCAACGTTGACGTGCCTTAAGGAATTATTTTTCCCTAACCCTCTTTATAATCTTCATTAATTAATGATCTTCCACGTCATATTCGTCGACATCTATACAAACGACAAAATGCGCTTTGAGGACCTTTGATGATCAAGATCTTGCTGATTCTTTCTCCTCCTATCTTGAGTACGTGATTCCATGGACAAAAGGCGGTTTGTTATTTTTAATACGGCTAAGACCAAGTTTCTTTCCTTTCATCACTAATGCTCGGATTCGTGTTTTTCCTGAGTTGTAATGGTCGTCTCCCCAGCGTATCACCTTACTTTAATAAGCTCCTTTTCATTTAAGATCTAAAATAGAAGATTTGCATTAAATCTGTTGCTAAGTTTGCTAGAAAAAATCTTGGATCATTCTCCCGCTCCAGAAAGTACTTGAATCCTGATGCACTTTTCTATGTTTTTTTTTTAATTCTCTTTCCACCTCAACACTAACCTTAAAAATGACAACTTTTCTAGGTTCATGTATGCTGAAAACTATTATCACATTTAAATTTTATGCAGACAAGTAGTTTTCTGGATATTAAAACCTTTATTATCCAATGTAATCCCACTGGTGGTCATGTTTTTCCCAACTGAAAGGTACTAATGCGCGTGCGTGTTACAAACCACCTCCTCCCCATATAAGAATGCCACTGGATTTATTAAGTAATGCATAGGAAAAATGTCTTAATTTCCAGAATACTTGTCTGCGCAAAATGTAAATGTGATATTCGTTTTAAGCATACATGAAACCCTAGAAAAGTCGTCATTTTCAAAGGTGGAAAGAAATTTACCTCCTCTGCTATCTGAGTCAGATGGTCATAAGATGAAGTACTATTATCATATATGAGGAGATGCCGCTGAGAGCAGTCTTTCTTCACTTGATATGGTAGAAAATCAACTTCGCACTCAAGAGGGGGATGATTTATTTTTCTTTCCTACAGCCTCTTCTCACATAAGAGACGCTTACTAATTATGATGCAAATCCGCAATAATTATCTTATTTACTCCCAACAACCTCTCACAGAAGAAACGTTAGTAACCCGTCTCAATTCTATCGTTATTACAATGGAAGTTGCTCGATTGAGCTCCAATTTTTTATTCTACCTGCAAAGCGAGACCTTTTTATTTTTACGGTGGAGTCACCGTTTATTAAGGCCTAAAAGACACTCGATGATAAGGGTTAATGGGTGTACGGTGACAGAAATTATATAAAAATTGACTATTTAAGGGAACGACTCCATAAGACCTACTGGAAAAAAATGTGATGATCTTTTATAAAACCTACTAAATTTTCTTTAATTTTGTGATGTAATATTCAACAGATTTATTTTTGTCATAATGTCGCAAATAGATGCATATATATATATATATATATATATATATATATATATATATAGAGAGAGAGAGAGAGAGAGAGAGAGAGAAAGAGAGAGAGAGCCAGAGAATGAGATATATAGACAAATTTGTGGTATTCCGAATTATACTGGGTTAATATAATTCAGTAATTGTTCATATACCAATAAATTTAAGCCAAAAAGGAGAGGGAGAGATGACTTAAAAAGTAAGCTATAAAATTATCATATTTCATAATTGAGCATTCATATACTGTTTTAACAAAAACCAAGACTTCAAGAAATGGGTTGATAGCAACAAAAAGTGTATTTCATTGTTAATTACAAAAGACCATTTGGACAAATTCAAACAATATGTCGTTTGAAAATTTTCACAAGAACATCCTTTCTTCAGACTTATTAAATAAAAAACACTTTAACAATGAAACATTAAGGAAAAGAAACATTTCCTTTATGAAGAAAAGAAAACAAGCGGGGACACTTTACCTCTGTTGCATCCTTTGCAAAGTATTTTTTTAAAGATTTATATATCTACTTATTTTCGTATCTTTATAAAACTTTATACATCTACCTATTTTCGTATCTTTATAAAGATTTATATATCTACTTATTTTCGTATCTTTATAAAGATTTATATATCTACTTATTTTCGTCCATCTATCCAAACTATACTAAGACCAAAAGAACTAATGATTACACTGGGCATTTTTTTTAATATTGTTTAGATTTCTACAACTGATTTAAGGTATTTTTGCACCGTTTGGATCAGGAAATAGCATCCGTTCCTCTCCATCAGGTCAGAGTTTTATGCTACGTTGATTTGAAAAAAAAAGATTTTGTGAAAAAATATATAAGTGAAGCAGCCACCATCCTTTTCCAGAGCTTTTGTTAACTGCTTAATTAAGTCGAAGTTGATGTGCAGTAGTTGGAAGAGTATTCTTTTTCTGTCCATCAGAGTGTCGTTGATGACGTTCCTTTTTTTCTTTTTTCTTTTTTTGTTGCAAGGAACCAATTTCTCCCGCACATGCCACTCCTTCTTCCTGTAGTGTTGTACACAGTCCCTACTATCGCACATGCACAGAAAGCATGGGTACTTGGTGAAGCCAGACTGTTGTCCCAACTAAATGTTCACCATCTTCAGGTCAACACTAATAAACCATTTTACTGATTACAATCAATTTTCTCCAACACATACTTCACCGCTTTCTACTCCTTTAGTGTAGTCGAGTGAACGATGGATACAAAGGCGAACTGTTTGCCGTCACGTAGCAGAACGCATTTCAGTGATCGCTTGCTGCTATTAATGAACAGTGTTCAATATATGGGTTCATACTGTGGCATTTCAAGTTTGATTAAAAGCTGAGCAATATCTGCACAGTACACCGAGTTCATCACGGTAAAGAAAAAAACGAAGGTACTTTAGATGAAGGAAGAAGCTAATGCTAGCACTGACAAAGAATATGTGTTTTCTACAATCTGAATGATAACAGTTTAACTTTAATAAGCTGTAAATACGCGGGTGGAGTTTTGTATGCCCCATTAACTTTTGCTTTGATACATCAATTTTATGTTTTACCGCAACAATTTTTGGAAGATTTCGATGTTTAATGGCTTCAAACTGACCCCTTTTCGAGATAATCACTCAGAACTATCGGACCTGAATACTTCTTATCATTAAAATAATCCTTTCCAATCAAAACAATTATTCGACATGACATTTAGCCCCACCCACCCAACTTCTTCTTGTTTATTTCATGGCCAAGTAAGTCATTGTAACGATACCCATTCGTATGTGTTAAAACCTGTACTAGTGGACCTACGACCAATAATCTAACAACTAGTGAGACTAATGGAAATTCCACGGCGGACTCTTTCATATGTAATATGTTGATATTGGCATTCTATGATTGTTCAACGTAAATGCAGACGCCCTAATATTACAATAGCTCTTTTGTTAAAACTGTAAAAATATTTATTTACGTCAGCAGGGACGCACAACGTAGCCCGGTCGTAAAATACGCTTAAATATGATATTTTAATTTATGCAGATTTTGTATACATTATTTTAGAGTACATTTTCTGTTGCTTCTTACATATTATAAAGTTGTGATTTCAAAAATAAAAAATATATCCATATGACTTGGGTGCAGCAGCTTGAATCGAAACCGAAACCAAAACTTATGAAGAATATATATATATATATATATATATATATATATATATATATATTGGGTTGAACATATTGAGAAGTGATATACAAGCTGCCATTAGCATATTAAGCCATGCTCTTTGTGTAAACAAATCGAGCTTAGGCATTTGGACGATGTCTAAACATCGTTAATTCACTACCTGCTGTATAGCGAAATGGTTTGACTGTCGTTTGGGCACTGTCGTTTGCGCGGTCGGGTTTCAATGCTGTCTTGAGGTAGTTACCTGTCTAGCCGCACTAATGATCTGTGATACAGCGAAACAGTACTGATGAGCTGTGATACAGCGAAACAGTACTCTCTTATCGATTTGCCTTTCTGGTACCTAAAGTACTTAAGCTTTTATGCATTTTTATTCTCATGGCATTTATATGCTAGTTAACATGTCGCAGAACGAACCTTGTAATCTGAAACTTATTAATAATTTATCTGTTTATATTTTCATATTTTATTTATCTATTTTTTGTTTCATATATTAGTAATAATAGTAACCGTATTATTTTACATTTCTTTTTATTTTTATTGGGGAAGTGGTATTATCCACTGGAGAGCCAAATATTTAACAGCTGTCCTGTTTTTAAATCTCCGAAACAGCTACATCGTATACAGCTGATGATCCCCGTTTTCTATTTACAAAATTTTAGTTAAGGTTTTCTTTTTCATCCTTATGTAGTAAAATTCTGTTTTAAAATGCGAGCATGAAAAGTAATATGGTTAAGCTTAAACATGGAAAAGTAAAGGACTTTTGCGAAATCGGCTTATGCAAGTGATAAGACTATTTCTATTTAACGATTTTAGTTCAGGCCTTTTCTTCTTCTTTTTTATCTATATATAAATGAATTCTCTTTGGTCATTATAAACTTTTTAGATATCGGATTATGTAGGTGCTTAGTCTGCGATAGATTAAAATTGTTTTTTTTTTCTTCCGGGAATCTAAACTGCATTTTTTTTTTATTTATGCATTTTTTTTTTAATTCAAAGTTCCTTTAGACTATATATATATATATATATATATATATATATATATATATATATATATATATATATATATATATATATATATATATATATATAGTCATCCACATACATTACTGTTTCGCTGTTTCACAGCTCATCGGTGCGGCTAGACAGGCAACTACCTCAAGCCAGAATTGAAACCCAACCGTCTATTGACGGCTGCTGCGTGAGTCATGAGTTTAACGATGTTTTGAGATCGTCCGAACTATCTCTATTCGATTTGTTTACACAAAGAGCATCGCTTATACGCTAATGGTAATTCCTGTATCACTTCTTAATATGCTCAACTCAAGATAAGGAGCATTATAGTCATCCACATAGAGTACTGTTTCGCTGTTTCACAGCTCATCAGTGCGGCTAGACAGGCAACTAACTTGAGTTCCTTCCGCTATAATCGAAACCGAACCAAAACTTATAAAGAATGAATTCTTGGTAGAATTGTTTATTGCAAGAAATGGGAAGTGATAACAATTAAACGACAGTCACTCGCAAGGATAAGATGTAAGCGTGACACACAAAACAACACACACGCTATCGTATTAGTATAAAGAAAATGAGATGAGAAATATGATATAGTAATAATAATAATAATAATAATAATAATAATAATAATAATAATAATAAAGAAAAGTGTATTTAAAAAGAAATTTATATATTGGAAAATTGAGAAAAGCGTTTATAAATGTATTTTTAAACACATAAACAACAGTATCTTGGTCATAATAACCAAAGATAATGTTAACAGTAGTATTCAGATTATATATGCTCATGTACAATTATAGAAATATACATGTAATAATGTATATAAAATACACATATATAAAAAGAAGTCTGCAAACTATACTTCTGTATATACTTATAAAACACATAAACACACACATACACACACACACACACACATATATATATATGTATATATATATATATATATATATATATATATATATATATATATATAAAATGACATTAAAATACATTAAATGGAAATTTAAATAAAATAAACATTGATGCGTAAACAAACCACAAACACAATAAAAGCAACTAGTATTAAAAGCTTTATCGAAAAGACGGTTGTTAAAAGTCTTGCTCTACATCAAATTTGGAGTTATATTAATACAGTTTTTAAAAATTAGTGCGCACGAATGAACATTAATAATAAGTATATCATTCAAACACGGTAGAGTTTTAATATATTTAATATATTGTTCAGTGACAGTTTTAGTTATTTAGAACTGCTTTAAAGCTTCACCGCTCACTCATTTTTTTCAAACAATTATTACAATTTATAAATCACCTTCTCAGCTATATGGAGAAAAATGTTTTTTTCAATTTTCGTTCAGTATAACAAAAGTTATGATGAATTTACTAGTGTTCAAATTCGTAAAAATTCATAAGGAGGTGAGCGACATTTTTATGGCTGGTTTCCATAGCAACCACGTCGCTTCAGCGATTACTGCTGCTAAAAATTCACTGCTGTCGCGAAAAGATAAGTAACAAGTTAAACAGAGAGAATGAAAGGCAGATAATTGGGGAGATTTTATTGAAAGCATACGAGGTCATACATTTTTATTACACATGCATATGTTATGTTTATGGGTGAAAAAAAAATAAGACTGAAATTTAACAAAGAACAAGTGAATTTACCGTAAGTCTGGAAAAATCATAGATTACAATAGAAGATGCGAGCATGAAAAGTAATATGGTTAAGCTTAAACATGGAAAAGTAAAGGACTAATTGTTAAAATTGGAAAAGAAAAAGACAAGCTATTTTAAGAAAAAATATAATAAATTTATAACTTAAAATATTGCAACAGTAAGATTTTTTAAAATTCAATTTAACATTATATAATCAATTCTTAATGCTGCAATATTTTTAAGTTATAAATTTATTATATTTTTTACTAGAATATCCTGTCCCTTTTCTTTTCCACTTTAAATAATTTGTCCTTTACTTTTCCATGTTTAAGCTTAACCATATTACTTTTTATGCTCGCATTTTTCTATTATAATAATATATGTGTTTGGTAAAAATCTAAACTATCGAATTTACCATTATGAATTATAGAATATGTATTCTAGGAAGTAAGATGAGTAACGTGAACATATTTCTTGATATACATATATATATATATGTGTGTGTGTGCGTGTGTGTGTGTGTGTGTGTGTGTGTGTGTGTGTGTGTGTGTGTGTGTGTGTGTGTGTGTGTGTGTGTGTGTGTCTAAAATGAGTTAACAGATCGTCCGAAACGCGTTAAAATTATTTATAAAAATTTATTTCAATAATCTGAAAAATAAAAATAATAAATAATAAAAAAGTATTTTTAAAAAATCATAACAATTGTTGGTGATCACACTCATTTGAATATATACATAAGAAGAAATTTCCAGGTTTCAGGATTCTCTTCTAAACTAATTAACCGATCATTACTAATTTTGGAGAATTTTTAAGAATAAGAATTTCACATGTAAGCCATACGTCGTTGAATCTAGTTTTATACAATGAAGTAAATTGGAAAGAGAACCATTTCATGAAAATTCAGAGTTTTGTGAAATTTTAACAATTGGTTGCAGATATGAATTTTATAAGAGCATTTTACCTTAATTTTCGTTGGGAATAATTTGTCCTTCACAAATGTATTTTCCTCAAATGAGGGCGATATGTACATATATATATATATATATATATATATATATATATATATATATATATATATATATATATATATAGAGAGAGAGAGAGAGAGAGAGAGAGAGAGGGGGGGAGGAGAGAAGGAGAGATAGATATGAAAATGTACACTTTTCGAATATTTTCTATTCTTATGCACAAATCAAAAGTTCGATGTTTGTTAAGATATAACAACGGGTCACGGATAAATAAATGACAATCTTGCAAGATTCCGATGTCCAAAATTTAATTCATCTCAACAATCATTCTTTTGATAAAAATCTTCGGTACATATTACAGATCTTTTCGTGTTCACGGGGAACAACTGATATTTGTACGTCAATACTACGTATTTCCTCCGTCGACTCATCAGAAAAACAGAAAGTTCACTAAGAGAAAATGCATAATGATGTAATAGGTAACATTCAGAAATAACCAAAACAATTGACATCGTCCCATTTCCAATGGGCCGTAACCTATCACAAACAGTGTGCTCATGAGAATTGGCTTAATTTTATTTTAATTAAATATAACGGTTATTTTTTCCTATTTCAACTACGATTTTATGTTTTGAGTTCATTTAGAGCACGCGAGAGAGTTGATATTTCAATCTTCCCAATTTCAAAGTGTCATCACCAACGAATTCAAAATCAGATAAAATCAAAGCTATCACTAATGACACTCAAGCCTCTGTACATTTCATATCCACCCATTACGCTTCTTGAAACAACGCGAACATTCACTATCGAGTTACATAGGTTCAGACATTAAATTAATTTTCCTATCCTCGGTGTACATAGATACATGAAAATTCGCTTCTCATACGAATTTAACATTTTTAATTAATTTTAGTAACATTTTCCTCCATTTTATTAACCGCCATTTTGTTTGAATTATGCAGTGCATTTGGTCATTTCACATGAGTAGTTACGTTGACTCGTGTGTAATGGTTAATAAAGATAACAACAAAATAGGGTTTTCCGATAAATACTAGAAAAAAAAACATGCGTCTTTTTCAGTACATTTTATGCTATAAACTTTTTTTTTTTTTTTTTTTATTACATTTTCACCCCAAACAAGGCAAATTGCCACTTTGGTGTAGGGGGCTACTATCAGGGGCAACAACTACTGGGGTACTATGTAGGGATTTGGGCAGCAAGGTGTCGGTTCACGTTACACTTGAACTTCTGCACGTCAGTACTGTTGGGGAAGCAGGGACCTGGAATGGAATTCCAGAGTCTAGCGGTTCTGGGGAAGAAACTATTGGAGTAAAAAGATCTTTTACATCTAGGGATCTCTACAGTGTGGGAGTGGGATTTAGCAGCCTGTCGGGTTTGTCGAGGGTGCACACGTCGTGGGGGCACAAGTGATTGCAGTTCGTCAGAGCATTCACCACTAAAATACTTGTAGAAAAGGCAGAGGGATGCAACATTTCGTCGATGGGACAGAGGCTGAAGCTTAGATGCCAGTTCAGGGCCTATCAGGTTTGCGACTCTCTTTTGAACCTTGTCAAGGAGCGAGAGACTAGTAGCAGATGCACCAGCCCAGATGTGGCAGCAATACTCCATACATGGGCGAATGGTGGCCTTATAGAGGTACAGGATACTTTCGGGTGTTAGTAGTTTTCTATCACGGTAGAGAGAGCCCACCTTTCTTGCAGCGGCCCTGGCAATGCCTTCAATGTAATTGTTCCAACTCATGTTTCCTGTGAACGTTAGGCCAAGGAGTTTGAAAGATGGACTCTCAGATAAAGAGTCGTTGGCCATTGCTATGGGTGGTAGAGAGGGTTTCTTGTAATTATTGAATGAAACTAGTTTAGTCTTGGCAGCATTGAACGCGACCAACCACTTTTGTCCCCATTCCACTACAGATTGGAGGTCTTCCTCTAGTGTTTCTGCCATTTCTTTAGAAATGTGTTCATTCGTCTTCCTGTCGTGCCTGCCATAGAGTGTAGTGTCATCAGCATATTAACCCATCTCAGAGGCAATGTTGTCGGGGAGGTCATTTATGAATATCAGGAACAATAGAGGTCCAAGGATAGAACCCTGGGGCACCCCCGCATTTATATCATATTGTTTAGATGTACGACCGTCGAGGACAACCTGGATTTTTCTCTTACCTAAGGATTTAATTATGTTAAGTATTCTACCAGTGATACTGTATGATCTGATTTTACTGAGGAGACCCTCATGCCATACCCTGTCAAAAGCCTTAGATATATCTAGAGCTACCGCTCTGCCCTCCCCCGCGTTGTCCAGTGAATGGTATATACGTTCAGAGATCACAGTTAGGATGTCTGCTGTGGAACGGGCTTGTCTAAATCCATATTGTTTGTCAGTCAGTAGTTTAGCATCTGTAAGATGATGGACTAGAGCATGGTTAATTATGGTCTCAAATATTTTGGCAAAAAGTGTGAGGAGGCTAATGGGGCGATAATTTGATGGGTCTGTCCTTTCGCCAGAATTCTTGAATACAGAAGCAGTTTTCCAACAGACTGGAAAGCAAGCTTCATTAAGGCATTTGTTGTAGAGTTTGGAGAGAACTGAAGCTACTTCGGCTGAGCACTTTTTTAATAGCACAGCTGGGATAAGATCGGGTCCACATGCTTTTGAGGTATCAAGGTTTTTTATGATAGCATGCACCTGAGCAGGGGTGGTTTTCAGATCGTCTAGTGTGGCGTCTGTCCGCAAAGGAAAGTCAGGTAGGGGGTGGTTGGAAGGGTACAGTGTGGAGTTTGAGGCAAACCGACTGGCAAGCATGTTAGCCTTGTCGGTTGCCGAGGAGACAACCTCGTGATTGTTGGTTAGTGGGGGAATTGTTGATTGCCCATTATTTACTACACTGTTGTAGATTTTCCAGAAGTCTCGAGTTCCTAGTTTTTGTGCTTCGATGCGCTTTTTAGTGGTTTCCGTAAATTCTCTCTTAGCTGTCGCTATTTCTTTCTTAACGTTATTTCGCTTCTATATACTTCAGTCTGTTTGAACTGGACTTATGTCGGTTAAACCTACGGTATGCATGCTGCTTTTGAGCAATGGCAGTTGCACAAGTCGACGTAAACCATTGGGGAGAGTGGGGCTTACTATAAAATTTCCGCATGGGAACATGCGCTTCGATTGCAGTTTTGAACCAATCAGTGGTCTCGTTTGCACATTGTTCAGCAGGGAGAGAGAAAATATTTTTCCATGGAGCATCTCTAATTAGTAACCTGATGGCTTCCCAGTCAGCCTTATTATAATATCTCGTTGTTTTGAGCACTGGCTCTTCAGTTTTGGGTCTAGAGTTTAGGGCGATTTCAACCATTATCACTGCATGATCAGCGTTCCCGAGTGGGCTGTGGGCCTTCGTTATGCAGTCATCGGGAACTGTGGTCAAAAACAGATTTAGAAGTGATGCGTGTTGTTCTTCCTGGTCAGGGAAACGGGTTGGAAACGTAACAATTTGTGATAGGGAGTGAGATATAGCGAAGCTATGGGTTGTGCTGCCCGCTGCATCTGTGTGAGTAGAGAATCCAAGCCAGTTTTTGTGGTGGACATTAAAGTCACCAAACACATGTATTTGTGCGCTAGTGTCGAGGGTCAGTGCCGTGTCTATGCTGTCAGATACTTTGTTTATTGTGGAGCAGTCCTGAGTCGAGGGAGAGCAGTAGAGAAAATGATAGTAGCTAATATTGTGTTGCATGTTTAGTCTAAAGCACATAAAGGCTTGATCATCTGTTTCTAGGTTTGTTTCTCTAGTCAAGGGAAGGGTATTACGAATGTAAACTCCAAGTCCGTGCATATGTCTGTCAGAGTCCTTACGGCAGAGTGGGAGATATCCAGGCATGTTAAAGTGGTTAGAAGGAATGGAGGAGTGTAGGTTAGTCTCACTTAGTGCTAAGATATCCGGGGTATTTGTTAAGAGAAATGCTTCAACATCAGCTAAGTTAATTCTAAGCCCACGGATATTTGTGAATGAGAGCCTCAAGGGAGGAGGCAAGTTGAATTTGTTTGTCCCTAATCCTGGTTTAAGCTTATTTTTAGATTGTACTGTCGTCATATTTTTTTTAAGAGTTTCGGTAAGGGGGAGCTAAACAAGAGGTTATGCGGAGCTTCAGACATGCATCACAAGTAGACCATCAGCTGACCTTTCTCCAATTAGGATTGTGGCCTCAGGAAAGCCCACCGGGGATGAGTGGAGGGTCCCTTTCCATGCGCGTCATGGCACTACAAACAACCCGATATTATTCAACTGTTGATGGAGCAGCCGCTCTAAGCGCTACCAAAGAGTTAGGGCCCCTGTACTACCAGTCGGGAACAGCAGCCAGGAACTGTCAATCCGGTACCCTCAACCCTTTAGAAGAAGGTCAACCCAATCTAATCGCTCAGTCATATCTTATACTCCAGCACTCCCAAATGTTCAGTTTTAGGGGTGGGGCGTGCTGGGAATGGGGAAGAACGGCGTTCATTGCCCTAGCCAGGAAACAAGATCTACCGCTGGGTGTTTCTGTCGAATCACTGAGATAGTGTCTCTGCGCTTGACTAATAGGCAAAGAAGGAGTATGGAAGCCGGGCGATAGACAGAGCCTATCTACTCCTTAAGCAATTTGGGTTTTCAAACCGGTGAATTTGTTTGAGTCACCAGCTCTAGGAAGGTTGTCATCCAAGACTGAAGAGGCCTCTCTCCCCTTTGGTTTAGTTTCAGAGTTTTCCTTCTCCTAGACGGATGATCTGGGAAGACCTACTGGGTCCGTCAGCCCCGAGAGGGTTTTCTCCGCGCCTAGGTTCTAATCCAGGTATTTCTGCGATCCCGCGTGGTTAGTGTTACTGGGTTAGTTTGTGGGGGATTATATTTCTACTGATTAGTTACACTCCTCAAAGTGATTTAGGGACATGCTATTTACTTGTTAATGGATAAAGGGGGTGGGTGAAGTTCATGCAGTGTAAGCGTCTATGATTGTAAGAGGGCTTGTTAGGGAGGAGATAATGTGATTTTAGTCTTACCCCTTTTTTTATTGTTTTATTTATGTTAGCTTAGGTCTAGGATAATGTTACAGTATGAGTAGGTATTAAGAATTGAGCTACGAGTAGTGCCCGAGCTAGCGATTCCACTACAGATGCGGGGCAATGTGGGAGTTTAGTGGCGGATAGGTTGGAAGGAGTAGATTGTTAGCGTTCAAGAGAAGAGGGGTTATTTATTTACAGATAGATTTCCATTAGGATTTGAGTTACAGGTAAGGTTTAGTTTGAAGAAGGGGGGAACTTTTTTTTTGCATGCAGGTAAGACAAACGCAATCGTCTTGGAGGTAAAATGTATAAGATTTCGTTATAGGAACAGCTAGTTCGTTGGGATTTGGAATTGTAGTCATTAAGGTCAGGCGCAGAGTGTTGCATCTACTCAGAAAATTAGCCCTAGTATCACAGCTGGGATTATGTATATCGCAGTTACAAATATAGTGACAGTTAAATTTTGAGCCACGTGCAGTGGTTTGGTATGGTATAGGTATCATGGAGGACACTTTAATACAAGCAAGCGTACGGTGATTGCATATATTAAGTATACTACTTAAATAAAGTTCTTCTGTCTTCTATAGTAGAAAGAAAGGTATTCATAGCTCTGTTCTGTATTTTTGTATAGACTATTCGTTTCTGAGTAAGTTCTGTTCACAAAACGGCTCGCATGGAACTAAAATGTTAAAGACGCATATGTAATTAGAATGCATTAAATAAATAAATTTAAAGAGAAGGTATAAACAGGTGGTTAAGGCTAAAAGAGGGAAAATAAATAAATAAATAAATAAAAAGAAAAAAAGAAAAATAATAAAAAATAATAGAAACAGCTCGCAAAGAGTTAAAGACAATATAGTTAAAATACATTAGTCAAATTTTAAAAAAGCAGTTGCCATTTTGGTAATATTAGGATTTGTTAAATTCAAAACTTATCTTTGTTTGCCCATTTTCAAAATTGTCGCGTCTGTCAGCGAGCGTAACCATGTTCTTAATGTGAACGGTAGGTGGGGGCTTCACTTCCTTTCCCCGGATTTTGTATCTATTTATAGTATAATACTTTATTACTTAGAAATCTAACTGTATGACAAAGAAAAAATACGTCATTACAATCAATATAAATTTTTAAATAAAGCTGTTAGGAGTAATAGTTCGAATATGCTTTGTATTTCTTTTGACTTGGTTTCTTCAAAGGAGGTAAAAAGTAAAAAAAGAGTGGAAGGCCTTCGTGCAAACCAGATACTTCTGGGGTTTGTGAAATTTTAACAAAAAGAGACGTTAAGTTTAATATTCCCAAAATTTTAGTTTCTTTGAAATATTTCAAAGTTGTTCGAAGAAGTATAATAAGGACACAACCTTCAATTTGAAAATATTTCAGATTTGCATTAAATTCGATCCATACTCATTGAACACTAATTAAACAAGATTCCTGAATTTAAATTTTTCTAAGGATTTAAATTTTTCTTAGATTTTAGACATTTTCTAAAATCAAAATGATGCAATGGATTTTGATCAAAAATGGAATAATGATTCTAGACATGCAATTTATATTGATTTTAATCTTTGTAAGAAGACATAAAACTGATTAAAAACTGTTCAGAAGGGCAGTTATGCTAGTACGTAGATTAGAACTATAGAATATCTGAAGGTATGTATAATATTTTCGTGCGTGTGTGTGTGCGAGGGTGGGATCAGAACTATAAAATTATACAAACTTTTGAAATTCCATATATATATATATATATATATATATATATATATATATATATATATATATATATATATATATATATATTACATTTTCACCCCAAACAAGGCACATTGCCACCTTGGTGTAGGGGGCTACTATCAGGGACATGAGCTACTGGGATACTATGTAAGGAGTTGGGCAGCAAGATGTCGGTTTACGTTACACTTGAACTTCTGCATATCAGTACAGTTGGGGAATCAGGGACCTGGAAGGGAATTCCAAAATCTAGCGGTTCTGGGGAAGAAACTACTGGAGTAGAAAGCTCTCTTACATCTAGTGATCTCTACTGTGTAGGGGTGGGATTTAGCTGCTTGTCGGGTTTGTCGAGGGTATTTACGTTGTGGGGACACAAGTGTTTGCAGTTCGTCAGAGCATTCACTATTAAAATAATTTTAGAACAGGCAGAGGGATGCAACATTTCGTCGGTGGGGCAGAGGCTGAAACTTAGATGACAGTTCAGGACCTATCAGGTTGGAGACTCTCTTTTGGACCTTGTCTAGGAGCGAGAGACTAGTAGCAGATGCACCAGCCCAAATATGACAACAATACTCCATACATGGACGAATGGTGGACTTATAGAGGTATAGGATACTTTCGGGCGTTAGTAGCTTTCTAGCACAGTAGAGAGAGCCTACCTTCCTCGCAACGGTCCTGGCAATGCTCTCAGTGTTATATTGCATGTTCAGTCTAAAGCACATAAAGGCTTGATCGTCCGATTATAGGTTTGTTTTTCTAGTCAAGGGGATAGAATAGATCTTAAAATATTATACTTTATTATTATCGGCTCACAAGGAGCTTTCACAAAGGTCATCAAAAATCTCTCCTTGAAACCGGCCTATGGTGTTCTCTGGAAGCTGAGTGACAACAATTCTCCACAGATTTTCAGTACTTTCCACTTCTTTCGATAGTATTTGCAAATAAATTTGCATTATCGCAGCAGCTACTTGCCATTGATTTTTCGTGAGCAGCGGTATCGGTCTTCACTGGAATTTGAGTGGCAATAAGCCTCCCTAAGGTCCCAGTTCTCTTTGCACTTATTCAGTGGAGATCTGGTCAGTACTGTTTCCTCGGTCTTTCCTTCCTCCTTGACTCTACTTGGCTGTTTGGTCTCTTTTGGGGGGGGGGTAGTGATGTGGTAATGGAGGATGGGGGTGGGGTTAGATTATTATTATCATTGGCTCACATGGAGCTTTCACACAAGTCAACAAACGATCTGATTGGAAACCTGTGGTATTCTCTGGAAGCTGAGTGACAACATGTCTCCCCAGACGTCCAGCTCTCTCCACTTCCTTCGATAGCATTTGCAAATGAATTTGCATCATCGCAACAGCCGCTTATCATTGATTTCTCGCTGGTAGTGGCCATTGGTTTATATTGGAATTTGAGTGGCACTCAGCCTCCCAAATGTCCCAGTTCTCTTTGCGCTTGTCCAGCCGATGTCTGGTTGGCGCTCGCTCCTCGATCTTTCAGTCCTTATTGACCCTTCTCGGCCCTTGGTATCATTTTTTGGAGGAGGGGGGAACGGTGATGAAACAATAGGGGGCATGATGGGGGGGACAGTTTCGGTGTTCTTCATTCCTTGTAACGCTTATTCGTTATATTGTCTTGTATTATTCTCCACATTCAATTAATATTTCAGTCGTTTTGATTATCGTTAGTCGTTGTACTTTTGTAGTTATTCCTCTGATTCCAATTTCTGACATTCTTTTTTCGAAGTTTTTCGGAATTGTTCTTAGTGCTCGGTACTATTTTGATTTTCTTCATCATCCAAATCCCTTTTAACTCTCTGGCTAGCTCTGTGTATTTGCTTCGTTTCTCCTCTTCTTTCATACTCACCCTTTGATCAGCTGGGACTGCAACGTCTATGATTTGACAGGATTTTTCTTTCTTGTAAATTATTACGACATCTGGTCTTCTTGCTTGGATGGGTTTGTCCGTCTGTATGTCCATGTCCCATAGGATTTTGGGTTCTCGTTTTCGAGTGCTGTTGCGGGTTTATGCTTGTACCATTTGTCTGTATGCTCAAAATGCAGTCGTTTACACAATTCCTAGTGTACCACCCTCCCAGCTTGGTCATGCCTGTTTTTGTATTCCTTTTGGGCAAGTTTGTTGCATTCACTTACTATATGGTTTATCGTTTCGTCTCTTTGTCCACAGAGCCTGCATTTGCTGTTTACTTGTGTTTTATCGATCCTTGCTTTGATATGGTTGATTCTTATCGAGTTATCTTGTGCCGCAGTTATTAGAGATTCAATTTCTCGGTTTATATGTCCTTTTCACATACATGTCCAGGTGTTTTCGTTATTCTCATCTTTTGTCATTCTTATGAATCTTCCTTGGAGTTGTTTCTCTTCCCATTTCTCTTTTCTCGTTTTGTCGTTTGTCTCTCTGGGTTTTTTTTTTGGTTTTTTTTCAGTGTCTCTCGCTGCCATAATTATCCTTTCAGTGTTTTGCATTATGCATTTTTCTAGTTCTTTTGTCGTGTCCTTCACACAGTTTTCTATACAGATCAGTCCTCTCCCGTCGTCTTTCCTTTTCACGTAGAGTCTGTCAATATCGTCCTTTGGGTGTAGTGCATTATGCATGGTCATGAGTTTCCTGGATTTCTGGTCGAGTTGTCTCAGTTCTTCTTTTGTCCACCCTATAAACGGTCCAGAGTATCTTACTAGTGATACTGCCCATGTATTAATACTTTTTATTAGGTTTCTGCTATATAATTTTGTTTCCAGGAGTTTTCTTGTTCTCCTGAGGTATTCCTTTCCAATTTTCTCTTACATTTCTGTTGCTCTGATGGTGTCCGCTTCCAGAATTCCCAAGTATTGAAAGTCGTCTTGTTTCCCTAGTGCCCTCATTTCTGTTTGGTTGGGTAGTTCCATGCCTTCTGTCGTTTCCAGTTTTCCCTTTCTTATAACTAGTTGTGCACACTTTTCCATTCCAAATTCCATTTGGATATCTTGGCTGAAGATCCTAGTAGTCTTTTTGTAATCGATCCATGCCATGGCTAAATTCTTTCTCCTCCTTCTTACCTCCTTTAGGATCTTTGGATCTATATATAACAGGTCATGTGTTCCTCTTTTTCCTTTTTGGCATCCTTTCTGCTTCTCGGGGATGAGTCCTCGGTTATTCAGGGAGTGGTAGATTTGTTCCCTCAGTTGTGCTGTCAGTATCGTCCGCATAGTTGGTAAGCACGTGATTGGCCTATAGTTGCTAGGGACGGTTCCTTTCTCCGTGTCCTTCTGTAGCAGTGTGGTTCTACCTTTTGTCACCCTGTCTCGTATGCTTGCTTCCTGTATACATCTTCTTAGGTGTTGGGCTAGCCTTTCGTGTAAGGTTGTAAATTTTTTGAACCAGTATGCATGTATCCCGTCGTGCCCTGGTGCTCTCCAGTTTGCCATTTTTCCTATGGTTTTCTTTAGAGTTTCCTTGCTGATTTCATTCACTGTTCCTTCTTCTATTTGTTGTAACTCTTCTTTCATGTCTTTCAGCCATTCGGCATTTCTATTGTGATCTCGTCGCTCTTCCCATATTTTAACCAGTAGAGCTTTGTTTCTGTCGGATTTGGTTGTTCTGTTTTTGTTTTTCCTCCGTTCACATTTTGGTAGAATTGGCTTTCATTAGTTTCAGATGTTCTGTTTTGTTTGCATTGTTCAGATTTATATCTATATCGTCTAAATCTCGCTTCTTTTGCTTTTATTTTTTGGTCAAGTTCTTCATGTTTCTTGTTTAGCCTCTCCCTGTCAGTTACATTTCCAATATTCCGTTTTCTCCACATTGCTTTCTTCCTGTTGATCATTTTGGTTTCTTTTTTTATGTTTGCGTATTTGGGTTTCTAGTCTTATTTCCCATCCGGGTTTTGTCGGTCCGATTTTTTTTTCTGATTTGAGTTTCATACTTACCATTTTGGCGCCTACGTAAATTAGGTTTTTAAAGTCTGTGATTGTATTTGTTGGGATATGTGGGGGGAGTTTGTTAACATTCTCTGTTTCTGCTTTTAATTTCTTCTGCTATAGGTTCTTTAACGATGGGAGCTTTGTTTTTCCTTCGTTCATCAGCTGTACTTTTTTGTTTATTTCATTTGCTTCATTCTCTGTTAGTTCTGTTTGATTGTTCTCGGTTTTCACGTTTGTAGACTTCGTTCTTTATTGGTCCTCGACCTTTGGTGTTTTTACTTGTGAGGCTTCAACTTGTGAGGTTGCTCTACGTGCGGTTTCGTTGGGGGGTGCTTCTTGTTCAGTTTCATCATTTATTTTTCGCTGGATTTCTGTTAGTTCTAGTTTAGAGAGCCAACCTTTCTTGAGTATCAGTTTTGCTTAGTCCGCAATCCTTTGTTCTGTTGTATGGTAGTCACTGGATAGGTCCCATAGTTCTTTCATTCGTTTACGATAACCTCCATATCTATATTTAGGATGGCTTCTATAATAGCATTCCATTACGAGTCTATTCTCTTTTGTTGTCCATTTCTTTCCTCGTTTTTTTTTTTTTTCTTTTGATGGTTATCATGGCTGTGTTGTGTTCGGTATCATTTTGTTCCCTAAACTTAGAGGTTATACTTACCTGTTCAGCGTCCATGTCATTTGAGTTTCTGAAACTAGAAAGTTGGCCAACATTCGCAGGATGACGACCGGGTCCCCCATGCTGGCTACCGAAGGAGCACCTGCCGATCATGACACCCAGATCTTTCTTCTGGGTCCCATGCTTTGGATTATTTGTAATTTAAATTTTTCATGATTTGGTGCTTGTGGCAACACCGAGCCCAGAATTGTTTTACCTGTGGTTCTGATGCAGGGATAGTGTAAAGCTCCTGTGTATCCAAGAGGTATCGTGCACTATCACACATACATATGGGACAAAAAAAAATAAAGAAAGAAATAAGAAATAAAAAAAATAAAAAAATAAAATAAATAAATAAATAAAAATAAAAAATAAATAAATAAGTATTCTACATAGTAGAAGTCGAAAGTCATGCTCTGAAAAGAGGGCGTTTGAAGATAGGTCTACCTTACACCATACGGTTTAGCCGCTGGAAATGTATGGGAAAAGAAGAGGAGGGCAATTTTCCCCGCCGCTTTGGTAGTATTTAATTCCCTCGTTCAAAGGCGGGGCAAATTTCTACGTCAATATCGGTAAAAAGTCTGGTTTCTGTTATAAATTCGAACAAACATTTAACTAGATAATTCGCCTGCCGCCTGTCTGGGTATTTTTGCATTCATTTTTAGAGGATTTGCATTAAATTGGAATTGACAAACAGAATTATACGTTTATATCGAAACAAAGACTGTTTTTTTAAATGAATTCGAAGTAACATTTACCTTTTTTTTAAGACATAAACTCACATTTCGTTGGGTTCTTTAAAAGAGTTTTCTGTCACGAGTGTACCTATCCTCTGTGGGCTCCAGTCTTGAGTTAAATGCCAGGTCGTTGGTCAATAGAGGGTAAGGTTTGGGAGGGGGTGGAGGGTGGAAACACTCCTTTCTAGTACAAACATACGCATATGTATATATGTATACACACATCCACATACGCAAACGCAAACATTCTGCCTGTCGTTGCAAAAAAGAATAAAGAATCCCTCCCTTTTTTTGCCCTGTAACAAATTTCGCTAGCCGCCCGTCTAGCTATTTTTCGATTCATTTTTAGAGGATTTGCATTAACTTGGAATTATCATTATTATTATTATTATTATTATTATTATTATTATTATTATTATTATTATATCAACTTATATATATACTTGTATATTTTTATTTACAAATTAGTATAAATAGTAACTGGACTGTGTCTACATCTTGTTATTGGAGAAGTTGTATTTCCTACTGGGAAACCATGTATTTAACAGCTCCTTTCTTTTTTTCTTTTTTGTTATGTTTTTAAATCTACGAAACAGCTACATGGGAAGCAGCTGATGATCTCCCGTTTTCTATTTAAAAAATTTAATTATTTTTTCTCGCCGTTATGTTGTCGCATTCTGTTGCATAATTGTAGAATTTTAGTAGAAAGTCTGCGAGAGGTTCTTATTTAGCTGCATTTTTCTAGGAATTCAAACTGCGAGTTTTTATTTTTATATGTATTTTTCTATTCTATTTTGGTATATTTTTGTAAAATACTCAAAACTTCTTTAGACTATATACATATGTGTGTGTGCGCGTCTGTGCGCGCGCGCGTCTGTGTGTGTGTGTGTGCGTATTTAAAGGAAGCCCGAGTTCAAATATTATAACTTTAATTATATCAAAAGAAAACATCGATTTTATTATATAGAATATGAATATTTTAAATTTCCATGATACAAGTAAATACTGCAATTGAAATGATTAGGACTAAGTCCAATAAAACTTGCATATTACGTACAACTCAGTCGAATGCAAAATTCGTAACATATTTTATATTTTGTAATTATACTTGTCGATATTGAATTTTTTGGCTAATAATTACAAAATATAAATTATTTCGTACAATTTTATTCTATGATGTAATATATATATAAATATATATATATATATATATATATATATATATATATATATATATATATATATATATATATATATATATAAAATGTAAATTTGGTTCGTTCCAAACGAGTAAAACCATATTTCTACGTTATCAATTTATTTGAAATTTTCAGACAACCCATCTTTAGAGTCGAGGCATGTTTTTATGTTATTAAAATAAATTTACCTCGCGAATTATTAAAATATTAAATAAAATAAATATATTTTTTTAACCGTGGTGCGAATCTGTTCTGTTGATAAAACTGAACTTCCGGTTCGATTCATTTCACAGCCACGAATTGACGAAAGATTTCATTTTCTGTTTAGTAAGTAAAAAAAAAACATAATTCATTTGTTTATCTTCCAAATTTTTTAATTTACACATTTTTTCTTTATTATATAAGGCCAAAAAAAAGTTTGTCGCTTGCTTTTTGAGTTATTTTTTGTTTTTCGATATAAGATTAGTTGGAATAAAAAAAAACACGATTTAAAAAATAGCGCGGATCACTCTCTGCATTAGCACCGAAAAATGTTACTAAACATTTATTAATAATTTCTCACTTTTACAAACATTTGATTTTAAATTTCTTTTTAAATGACGACTTTTATCGACTTTTTTTTAAAATATCCCCCCCAAATGGTGTTTATTCCGAAATCCGTTGTTAACATGGAGAGGTTGAGGGTGTTTATTCTGAAAGCCGTTCTTAACATTTGTGGAGGTGGACCTAATGTAAAAAAATAAATAAATAAATAAATGAATTTAAAAAAAAAAACTAAATCATTTACTGATAACTTCTCACTTTTACAAATATTTTTTAATTTACATGCGCGGATGAACAAATTATTGAATAGTGCGAAAACAAAACGTTTTTGCAATAAACTTCGGGATAATGCTTTGGGTAAATATTTACATTTAGGTCCACCGCCACAATTTTCTTTTTTAAATGACGACTTTTATTGATAAATAAATTTACTTCTCCGCAGCTTTTATTGATAAATAAATCTACTTCTCTGCCACGGGCACTGAACCGGAAAATCTCTATATCAGCTAAGAAAATGGAACGACAAAAACTGCGTACCCATGCAAAATGGAAAATTAAACCTATAAGAAACATGCTTTTTCTCATTTTGGAGCTTTTTCCATTGCGCCAATTTGAGCCACAGCACCGCGTGGCAGGGTACAGCTAGTATATATATATATATATATATATATATATATATATATATATATATATAAAGTAGATTCTAAACATTATAAATGTAAAATTTGTTTCAATTACAATATTATATGAACCATATAGCTATAGCAAGCAGAACTCATAAAAAACATTTAAAAAATAATTTGGATACGGCGAAAGTGGAAACCGTGAGCTATATTTCTGCATATTGAACCGATAAATTGAATTAACTTTATATTGCTTATTCTCTTTATTAAATGAAAAAGAGAAAATAAATCCAACGCCTTTGATTCGAGTGCAACGCCAAAACATCTTCCTTCTAAACGCTCATGTGAATCTATTTCATTGATATTAAAACTAAATTGTTCAGTGATAGTATTATTTTTTCTGTGTTAGTAATACGTACTAGCTGTCCTGGCCCGGTTTTGTCTTAGAGTGTTCAACCTTACCCCGGCTGTATTATATAACTAGTTGACTCGTGTCCCTGTGTTGCTCTCGAAAGTAGATTGTCTCAAGAAATATAAATCGTATTTTTGTTTCGTAAATTACTGAAACATCATTTGTTTTACAAATTTTAATTTCAGAAGTGTTACTTTAATAATTAAAACATGCAAAAATGAAATTTGCTGATAAAAACAAAATAGTTATGTTCGTAATATGCAGATTATTAGATGAAGTTTTTTTTTAACTTTGTTTAGTGGGGGGGTATTTGTCTAGTGGTTGCTAATATAAGAATTGAGATAAGGCCCCTGAAACAAAAATGTAGTAGGCAAAAAAAAAATAAATAAATAAATGTTCTGTCAGCAACAGTACAACTTCAAAATAGTCAATATCGCCCACCTCCAGAAGAGAGGGAATTCCTGTCCGTGATAACCGTGGTAAAAGAAGACACACTCCAATCGCCAGAAACACCCACACACACAGTTTGCAGGACACTGCCGACTCGTCTCTAGCCTCCTGCTTTTATAGTGGCCGGGAATTATCCATTTGCATAATCACATGAGACAGAAACGTGATTTTCCGAGAGTTGCATGGGGTAAATGCTAATTAAAACCCCCGGACGCCATCTTGGAATTCTCTTTTTCCCCCCAACTGGTGACACAACAGACATACCCGAGGTAAGCTCTTTTTCCCCTCATTTTAGTTATTGCTGCTTCTGCTACAGCCCCTTAAATGAAACTGTAAAAAAATATGAGAGGTTTTAAATAGTACATTTATTTATATTTAAAACAGGAAATAATTGTGAAGAACGAAAATGCCACAACTCCAATTTTCTAGTTTCAAAATTAAATAGTCATTTTACATTAAAGTAATATCAGAAAGAAATCTCAATCTGCCAGTATGTCAAATATTTATTATTTTTCTAATACGTTTTTTGCTGATATATTTTCAGACGTTTCATTTATTTACCCAATAAATTTTTCCACTCCCATCCCAAAAGGTATTCATTTTATTTTCTGTTATAATAGTTAATGTTTATGTTTTTAATGTAAAATGGTAAATAAAAATTTCGGTAAGAAAAAAGAACATAAGTACGAAGGTATCAAAGTTTTTTTCTGATCGTTTTTAGCGCAATAATTAGTCAATAAAAGTTATTAACCAATAATATTGTAGAAAGGTATTTTCTATTTTGTGCAATTAAAAAGGAGATAGTTGCCATTTTTAGTAGTTAAGAAGGTTTTCGGAGAATGACCCATTTCACCTTTGTGATCAGTTGTGTAAAACAGTTTCATTGAATCCGTTCTGTTTATTTTTTTTCTGTTCTAAATAAGTACATTTACGTTTTACTTGTTATAGGAGAAGCTTTCACTGAAGATTATAATAGTTAATGTGACACATTGAAAATAGTAGATCAAATTTGTTTTTCTATTTCAGTAAGCAAAAGTAGAATAATACGAGAGCATTGAGGTTTTTTCTTTTTGCTTTTAGTTAAATAGTTATTAAAAGTTAGAAAACGATAGTTTTAAGAAGTATTTTGTATTTCGTGTAATTAAAAATGAATAGTTGAATATTTTATTAGTTAAGAAAATTTTCTATAAGTGACCTATTTCACCTCGTTTTTGCACTTCAGTTGTGCAAAAACTAAATGTCAACAAAAAAAATTTTTTAATGTTCTAATCTAAAAGTCAACCCTTTTTTATTTGTTCTTCTGCAAAAAAGCAAAAAAAAAAGAAACATCTGTAAGAAGGTATTTACGATTTTAGATTTGTTTTATTTTGATAAATCCATTAAATTGATTAAGTGATTATATTGTAGAAATTTATTTTCTGTTTCGTATAATTAAAAGAAAATAGCTGATTTTTTTTAAATAAATAGTTAAGGAGAATTTACTTACGCCGATCATAGGTGTCTGAAGAAGACATTATTAAGAATATGATTTGATGTATTCGCTTTAATTCTAGTATTCGGATAATTAAATAAAATAATTATTAATAGAGTAATAGCATTCCAAAAATGAAGTATTCCAATATTAACTTATTCTTGGAATACAATCATCGCCATTTTGAAGGTAAGTAAAAGTAAGGGAACGGTGATTATTTTTTTTAAAATAGTGTAGTATGTTGGAATTATTGTGATTGAAAAAGTGAAATAATAAACGGTCTCCTAAAAATAAAAAAAATAATTATGCCTGTTAAGGAGGGATAGAAGTGACAGTCTTCGCTACCTTCCGTTTAGCAATACATATTTTTAGAAGCGTATTTTAGGGGTAAAGTGATGATTTCTAAACGAGGATGAAATGTATCTATCGTTTATTGAAACACTATTTAGAAATTGTTATCAGCGGTCAGTGTGAAGTATTTTTTAGGAACTTGTTCGATTATTTCTTTTACGAAAACATTAGAGGAAAATCGAGGTCATTTTATTATATGCATATATAATATGGCTATGAGTAAAGTTGAATCAAAAATTAAAATAAACCATAATTACAGGCACGTAATAAACGCGCATATAGAGCGTGATCCGTTCCAGCTTGATTTAGATCACGCCAGGGGGAAGACAAACAGGCATTATTATACTATATGATTCCATTCTCTATAGACTTAGCAATATTCCTAAAGAATTCTACCGAAATATTGAATAAAAAGCCTAGAGATTCGGAATATAATAATAAAAATACAGTTTACATCAACACATCCAGTCTCAACTAGTATAGCTCCTAACAATATACCGCAAAATAAAATATGATGGATTGAATAAAAATTAAACCGCTGCTGATTACTCCGTGTAGTTGTAGAAATGTAGATGAATGTCCTTTAGAAGTTAATTTTTAATATAGTGTATAAATGCAATATTTTAGAGAGAATTAGAAATAAGATAAACATTGGATCCACCGTGAATTTCCAATGATAGGTGCAGAAACCATATATCATCTTTCAACGTAAAAGCTTATTCTAATGAACACCCTACAATACTAGCTGTGTGTGTCCATTTCAAGTTAAAATGGTCTATATTCAGTAAAGCAAATGACATACCTTGTAGTATTTTAAAAATGTAATCCAAACAACCTTGAATTTTATATAATAATATCCAAGAATAATTTGATTAATAAGAAACAAGAAACCTTGCAAAATTGTTTTCTTTTTGGAAACGATTAAAAAATGCACGAAAAAAGTTTTGGGGTTATTTTATGCTTGGTGATTTTCTCTGAAAGTTATTTTGTAATCTTCTGATGCACTGCATGAGAGAAAGGCACTGGTAATTATACGTTTATTGCAAATTGTTCGTTTATGTTTTTATTCCAAATTGTTCCTTTCTGCTCGAAGGAATTGTCAAGAGTTACAACACACAGAGAGACAGACACTGACAGACACTGACAGACACAGATACAGACAGACACTTTTTATATTATTTTATATATAATCTTTTATTGTTATTTCCTTTTAATTAAGTATTTTATTATTTTTCTCATTATTACATAATATTTTAAGTATTTTTATTTTGTTATAATTTATAATAATATTAATAATTATTTTATTATATTTTATTTTTATTATATGTTATTATTTGGGTAATTAATATTATCTTTTGTGTAATAAATCATAATTTCTTCATATTGTAAGAGGAAAATATATCATTCCTTGACACTGATTGATAAGAATTTGAACATTATACAAATGTTCAAATTCTTATCCTTATATTCTTAGCAACTGGCTCATAAGAGTAATTTTACTAGTAGTGAATAGCACTTACGTTACTGCTACCTTCGTATTTTTTATCCAGATTTCGTTGGCAGCCTTTGTTTGTACGAAAATATAATTACTTTATCTAGAGTGTTTTGGTGAGTATGGCTTATGCGGTCTGTCAATTAATAAGCTAAGGATACATATCAATCCTATAATAGTGCTTAGCCATTATGTAACCCCTACAGGCCGGAGCAAGTGCACAGGCTTGGAAGAAACATGCACTAGGTGTGTCAGAAATTTCGTGAAAAATATTGAATAATTCCACCCCGTCTTTCCAAGCTTATAACTCTTCGAAAAATGTAATTCAAGCCCTAATATTTTTCAATTAAAGGAGCAAGGACCAAGGTTTCATTTAAAAAAACAAAAAAACAAACAACGTGGTTTTAAAAAAAAGGTTTTAAACTTCGGACTTTACAGGTAAATTTCTAAAAAACACTACTTTTTGTTGTTTTAAATTTGAATATATTATTTATTGATCTTTTATCTTCAATTTGTGATATATAACACTTTGGTGAGTAAATTAATTATTTACTTTTTAATAGACATTTCAAAATGGGAGGCGTGAATTAATTCGACCCCCTGTCTTTCCAAGCTTATGACTATGATGTAATTCAAGCCCTAATTTTTTTTTCAATTAAAGGAGCAAGGACCAAGGTTTCATTTTTAAAAAAAAGAAGAAAAAACAAACAACGTGGTTTTAAAAAAAAAGGGTTTATACTTCGGGCTTTACAGGTAAATTTCCAAAAAACTATTCTTTTTTTTTGTTTTAAATTGGAATATTTTCTTTATTGATCTTTTATCTTCAATTTGTGATATATAAAACTTTGACACATAAATTAATTATTAAAATTTTAATAAACATTCCAAAATGGGGGTGTGAATTTGAAAAAAAAAAACGTTTGTCTAAAATATTATATTTAGTTTATTGGAAAGAGCATAAAATTTCACATTGGCCCTGAAAATATCGTAAAAATTGAATCAATAGAAAAATTTTGATAGATTTTTAAAGTTTAAAAATTGAAAAATACTGAGCTCGTAAAATTCAATTAATTTCATTACTGTTTTTTAAAAAAATAAAAAAAAATATTTCTATTACTTTTAAAACAACTTTAATAGTTTATTTTGAAAGTATAATCCATAAAGAAAATAAACAACCCACTTTTAAAAGAGAAATTACGAGTTTTTTATATTTTATTCGCAGTTTCGTGTTAGGGGTGTCACAAATTCCTACAAAAATTCTGATACACATAAACATGCACCTGATTCCAATCCTCGTGGCATCGCCTTTACCTCCATCCAGTGGTAGGATTGTTTCCGCCGCCGTGGTTCGTTCATCTGCCTCAAAATCTTAGTCGGGCTTTCAAACTGCGTAAACAGGGCCAATCTGAAATTGTCTGCACTTCAGTTGCAACAGGTGCTCAACAAACAAAGACAATAAGTCAAGGATCAGATTTTTCATAACACGAAATAATTATTACGCTAAAGATTACAAGTTAGAATGTCCATAGACGTTGGTTACGTTGTACAGTTTATAGGAGCTAGCAGCCATACGCTAACGAAGTTCTTTGTTTGTTTATTGTCACTGTATACTTAAGAAAAAAAAATCAACTTAGAAAAAAACAGTGGCAATCCTTAACCAGGATGCAACGGGAGGGAGTGCAGAAGAGGACGCGTGGCTGTGTGTCGTCTCAGATGTCTTTGCTTTTCGTTATATTGGAATCAGTTAGCTTTAACTCCGCCTTCTTATTACGGGTTTCAAATTGCTATCAGCGAATCAGAAGCCTTCCTTTTGTCTTTCGTCCTTCGCTAGGTCCAGGCATGTTCCATCTCCAAAAGGGGAGGATCCAAGTATTTCCATTACACCCAGAATTTCGGCAACACCTCCTCCCAATCACTGACCAACAATCTCCCTTTTTTTATGCTCACTTGAATTCCCCGACTTCAGCGGGCCACAGGTTTATTTCCCCCTGACCTCTGTCCCGACCGAATTCCATTCCGAAACTGAATTACCATATCAGTAAAAGGCAATAAATATCCGCTTCATTATATTATATTCATATTATATGAATATTATATTCATTATAGCTTAATTCTCAGCTGTCGTCTTTACTTTGATGGGCCTTCCTCTTCTCTCTTAATTAACATATTTTCGACTGACACTCAACAACCAATCTGGGACCACTCAGGAATTGGTTCTAAAGACCGATTTTATGTGAAACAGACTTCATCTTGAAATAAACAGTTTCTCTTTCGTTTTTCTTTTTCTTTTTCTTCCAATGTCCACAAATAAGTACGTGTATGTATTGAATTGACGTTATATCAATCTTTTCTGCAATGCCTTTTTTCTGTATCCTCATTATCGTATCAGCATCATCTCTACATTCGTGAACCTGCCACAATTAAAGATCTTAACCTAGTCTAGTCTTTGACCAATACACGCACATATGTACAATTCGTAATTCACGATAAGAGCATATTATAATCCACCCGATTTTTTTTTATTATCAATTATCCAAAATGTTTTTACTTTTTTGTATTTTTGTAGAGTGTGGCGTGAAAACCGAGACAGAATTGTTGGCTTTCCAGCTCGACATCACACATGGAATGCTCAGAAAAAACAGTGGAACTACAATGGAGGCTATGAGCTCGGATTATCGTTGACCTTAACTGGTGCCACATTTTTGCACAAGGTGAAACAGCGATGAACAATTCATTTTCCGTAAAATATCGTAACTTGATACTATCAATAAATGGGTGTGTAAATGACAAAAAAAATCTGATTGGCTAACAGCACCACGGGAATATAAAATATATACTACCTAGCTCTACTTACGAGAGCACTATTGAAGTAAATACTGAAAACAGATATATAAAATGTTATGTAGATACATGAAAAAAAAAATATATATATATATATAAAATAAAATAAAAATTACAATTAAATTTACCAAAATGATCCAAGATGGTAAAATTAAAGTATATCATAAATATTAAAGAATTAATATTTATAAAGTTATCTCAGCCAGATGTAAAAGCTCGATAAAACCAAATAGGAGATAGAGCTTATAATACGAGCAAGCAGTTAATAAAACATGTTAAAAAACACTTTGAAATGAGTTAAAAACATATTTAATCTGAAAAGGAAACACTAGATAAGTGGATAGTCCTTAATCCGCGGAGTTTTGAAGAAATACTTTCCTTCTCATCAGAGGGTAGGAATTAACAAAATGCGGGATCGGATTTTGCACGCAAATATATTTGATGAAACAACAAGTAAGTCAAAGATCTTGATAACAAAAAGTGAAGCAGAGGGAATATAGTGAAGAAAAAGGTGGTTACACGTGAATGGATAGTCTGGTGGAAGATAAATAATCCAGTGACGGTAAAATCCAAATATATAACTTCAAGAAAGTTAATTGAATTTCCATTTTCACAAGTAAAATCCAAGGAAATCCCGTAATTGGAAGATGGTCCAAAATAATCCAAAGGCAGAAATCCAGTGAATAATTCACAAAAATGTGTACAAGGGAAAAAAGGAAAAAATTCCAATAATATTAATAAAAGAAAAATAATATATGCTTTTCACTCTACTGCCGAGACATAAATATAAATAAGAAAGATCAGGGTAGAAAAAAGGAGAAAAAATTAAATGGTGATAGAGTTAAATATAAAATAGAGAAACAAATGTCAAAATGACCCAGACAGGAAATGTTAAAGGCGCGAAAAAAATATATAGGGCAAAATAATATAGGTCAACTGAAATGTACAGGTCATCAATTAAAAAAATGTCAGCAAGAGTTGTTAGAGTTGTTAGAAGACACTAAATAGAAAATAAATAAATTAATTAATAAATAAATAGAAAATAAATAATAAATAAACAATAAATAAAAAATAAAAATAAAATATTAAATATAAAATTTTAAAAAATTCATATATCTTGTATGTATATTTACTTATATTTTACTATATGCATTTACTTACTTTTTTTCTTGCTTTTTCCTGAATTTGCAGATAACGGCCATCCTCTCCCCTTAAATAATTTTTATTTTTTATTTTATTTTTTATTTATTGTTTATTTATTATTTATTTTCTATTTATTTATTAATTTATTTATTTATTTTCCATTTAGTGTCTTCTAACAACTCTTGCTGACATTTTTTAAGTGATGACCTGTACAATCGTTCACCACCCATTCGTTTCTCTTTGCGGATACGATGCTCCATGCTTATCCCCATTTCATAGCAGAGTTTTTTTTTGTTTTTTGGGGGTTTTTTTTGACACGTCTATTGTAGTGTCCACCATCTTTTCTCTATTCTGAAGAAGGCAATCTCTCAACGCCGTCAGCCTGACAGAACTTTGTTGCAGATAAAGCTTTTTTTTCTTGAAGATACTTCTGGGCATCATTGATTTCTGGGAGAATAGTTTTCCAAAGGCTCAGAAATAAAAGAAACGGAAACGACAATACCGAGTTGAGAATTAAAGATGCATCTGATCTTGCGGTTGCGGTCTCTCCTTCTTCTGTGAGCTGTTCTAGGGCAATGACGATGTCCAATAATTTTTTTTTTACCACAACATTTACAGCATCTGTTCGACTACTCCATCTAGTTTCCACAGTCCGCTTGATATTTAGACCGGTCAACTGAATTAAGACGTCCCAGCAATGTGTAGATGCAGAAAAGAACAGAATAACCGGTCCATTATGCCCAAAATGTAACAGAGTGAATCGTTACAGAAGTGGCATGTACACAAGCCAGATTTAATGAATGGTTAGTGCATGGCACAAATAGAGCTTTTGGGTTGATTTCAGAGATTTGTTTCTGCACACCCGATCGGTGGCCTGCCATAATAACAGCATTGTCAAATGGCTGGCCAATACAGTCACCAATCTGAATCCCATCGTTCTCCAGTTCTCTCAAAATCTGTTTAGAAATGTCCTCCGCACTTTTACCTTTTGTCTCGATGAGGTAGAGAAACGACTCCTCCACTGTCACTTTATTTTTATCAATTTTTACGTAGCGCAACACTTCACTTATCTGGTCCTTGTGAGATACATCAGGAGTGCTATCAAAACTTATGCAAAAATATTTGCTTTCCTTGATCCGATCGATGATTTTCTTCCTCGCCTGTTTTACCAAAATGCTCACAAATTCATTTTGAATTTCTGGTGACAGATAGGAAGTAGTGATTTTCTTTCCCATGTTAACTTTACCAGATGTTCACGGAGGACAGGGTCATACTTGGCCAATGAATTTACCAATTCTAAAAAATTCCCTTTGTTTTTTTTATTTTTTTCATCATTATGGATGTCTGTCCGGTGACCCCGTAGTGGCAGAAACCTGATGATGTCCAGCAATCTAGCTAGAATTTCCCGCCATTTTCCTTCAGCAAGCCAGCTCTTTACATCCTTCCAGTTGATAAAGGATTGAGCATGAGATGTGCTAGCTTTATGTTCCGAAGTAACAGCATCAACGTTATTAATATCAACTTCATCTTCAGTTTCAGCATGATTTTCGACTTTCGTTTCGGCCATTTCGGCCATAGAAGACTTTTCCATGAATTTCACAGCGTGCCTTTATTCATGTTTGCTTCATCTTCTTTTGTTTTTAGCTTTTTACGGAATACTGCACCGTTCTCCTTAATTCTCTTCATTACGGTACCTTCTTTGAAAATTCACGCAAATATTCTGATAAAAATTTAGAATTCTATATTTAAAAATAGCACGGCATTTCTCTGTATAAGCACTTTCTTCTTGTGTTGTTCCGTACTAGTGCCACAAAAGGTAAGATACCCCCCATAAAATCATTTTTATGAAATAGCTAATCCTAAAAATATATATATATATACATATATAGAGAGAGACCGTCACTATCCCCCCTAAACAAGAAACTTACGGAGAAAGAGTCTTTTATTTTATTTTCTATTTTAGATTTTATATATGTTTTTGACCACTTTTCAATTCTGTTGAGCATTGTATTTTCTACTTTTGAGCGGTTTTCAAACGTGCGCGAAAACAAATCTGAAAATGAAGCTTCTCGCTCCTACCTCACGAAGACGAAGAGGGGGGCATGTTTCGCCTTTTTGAATTCTTACGACTCTTATTTAAAGTGAAATAAAGAGCGTTTAAAACTACTTTAAAATACCAATACATGATTCAGGTAGGTTGCAAAGTAAATTTTATAGCCAATGGGAACATTTATTTGTTGTATATTTGATTTTTACCACTTTTTCGAATCTCTCTGTATTGTAAAACAACCCCCCCCAAAAAAAAAAATAATTAAAATCCTGTTACTAGAATTAATTCATCATAATAAATTTCGGCTTAATCATAAATACATCAGTGATTATTAATTTTTTTAATAGTTTCAAAAAAAATCAATTACTCCGTGATTGTTCGAAACTTGACAGAAATTCGGCAGTATTTAAACTATCAAATAGAAAGCCACTTAAATAGTATTTGAGGTGTAGCGCTTAGTTACCATTTAAAATTATATCCCCTGATGAGACGATCATAAACTCTGTTTACAGTCGATTTTTATTCCGTACTTGCTTAATGTTTCTACAATTGCAAAATTACGTAATTTCCTGTTGTTAATTTTCCGTTGTGTCATTTAATTACACCGGTTTACAAAAATTAATTTTTGGTCTGAGGCAAGAATGGGGATTGTTGTTTTTTGTTAATTTGGGTGTGCTGAATTCAAATTTATAAATAGTTTTACTCTATCACCTCTAGTTTTCTAGTTTTTAAATAGTCTGATTTTAGTATAAACAGAGAATATATGCGAATATTTCAAGAGTTGCAGCAGCTTATAACAGATAAATCAGGATAGATAAAGAACGCTGATTAAATCAATATACTTGATGACACAATTACACAATTCAAAGTACCACAGATAGTCAAAAGAAAAGGTGTTTTCTTAGAAGATCTGCTGTATTTTGCCTCCGGAATGTCACGCAAGAGAAGTCTCCCATCATGCCGGGGTTCCATTTGCCTTGATAGTTGCTCTTCATATTCGTAATGTCTTGGTGGAATCTGTCTCCATGCTCATCACTCACGGCTCCAAGGTTTGACAGGAAAAAGTTGAAGTGGGAGGGGAGAAAATGAATTTTGAGTGACATTCGGAAGTCCATATTCTCATAAGACTTTAGCAACTTCTCAACACAGGCTTGGTAATCTGGTACACGTGTGTTACCAAGGAATATACTACGGACCGACTTGAATGCTTCCTGTGCTCTCAGTTCCTTTCCTTTAAGTTAATAAGCTCCTCAAAATCAGTACTTCTCAAATCTGAGGTCCGACAAAGATGCCCTCTTTGAGCAGAACTAAGACCTGGGAACCAATTTTACAGTCAAAGTAGTGAAAGTGGGCGGTTCTGAGGAGATAATTGATGGTTCGACAATGTGCAACACGTAGCAGAAAGAATTTTCTTTGTTGAGGCATCCTCAACGTTTTAACGTGCTTGAAACCATTGGAGAATCTAAAAAGGCAATAAAATGCGCATTTGAGTAATCCAAAAGATGTGTAACACAATAGTTTAGGGACACTAACATCCAGCACCGCCTGTGAGCGAGACAAAATCTTCCAATGACTGCCAGGGCACTACTGAGCGTGGATTGAGACCTGTGGCCTTAACTGACAATTATGTAATGCTATCACTTACATTAAGTGCATAATAACTAAAAAAACAATAAGCCAGAAGTCTCACAATATTAAAATTAACGCTTTTATGTACCATATATGCACAAAATGCACAAAATGCATATCTAATCAAATTTGAATTCAGCACCCCCAAATTAGGTAAAAACGGGTATTTTTGTGCTTGCCTAAATTTCTTTGTAAACCAGTGTTATCAGTGATGTTTTTCTTGATGTTTTGTTTAATTGTTGAACATTTTTTGGAACATGTAAATCAACTGCTTATATATACTTATACTTGAACATACTAAGAAGTATTCTACTTTATGTATACATATATATATATATATATATATATATATATATATATACTAGTAGCATACTCTTCCTAAGTATGTTAGAAGCAATAAATGTTACATTAGTGTTAAATTTTAACGTTTTCCTTTCTTTTTTTGGTTTCGTTGAGACAACTCTTTCAGTAATATACGGTGATTATACACATTTACCAAAAAGCATAAAGAAAATGTTTCATCTTTCCTCTAATTATTATTATATATTCTTGATTAACAGGACGATGTTAAAAAAAACTTACTTATACATCATATTATAAGTAAAACATATGCTACGAGGAGTAATTCCTCATATTTTAGTTGTCTTTTTATTAGCTCAGCGAGAATTTGTTTATGTTTTGTTTGAAAACGACTACGTTATAGTCAGCTGCGAAGCAACACTGTGTGACTGTGCTCAACAGACGGGTAATTGTCGGAGAAAAACTTTTTCGTTGAAATTAGGTTTAGTTAAGATACAATAATGAGGTAAGGGTAAGGGACAGTGGTTGTAGCTTGACGAGTTTTGTTGGAAATGTTTTACAGGGGTGAAGGCATAAGTTGTCGAACATCTATCATGAAAATAACAATAGAGCAGAGAAAGACTAGCAACGTCGCTTCTTTGGGAAATAGGTTCTAGAGAAAAGAAAAGGGTGTGCGTCACTAGATTTCGAATTCAGTTTTGTATCTCGCCAATACAGTAAAGGTTGGTCAGAGCACACATACTCAGATGTAGCAATAGTACTCCATCTTAGGGCGCATTACACTAGTAGAATACTCGTCTTAAGATGGTTGTAAGCAATAAATGTAACATTAGTTTTACATTTTAATGGTTCCCTTTCTTGGGGTGGGGAAATGGTTTCGATAGCACCACTTTGACACAATTTATTTAGTAATATACGGTGATTTTACATGTTTAAAAACAGAATTTAAAAAATTCGCATTTCATCCTGTTATTATTATTATTATTATTATTATTATTATTATTATTATTATTATTATTATTGTTGTTGTTGTTGTTGTTGTTGTTGTTGTTATTGTTGTTGTTGTTGTTGTTGTTGTTGTTGTTGTTGTTATCATCATCATCATCATCATCATCATCATCATCATTAACAGGAACGATGTAAAAAATCTTACTTATAAATCACAATATAAACAAAACAAATTATACGAAGAGCGTTCCAAAAGTAATGCCTCCTATTTTTTATTTCACCCGAATGAGTCAGAGCGGTTGCAAATTGCATTCTTTAGATAACTGAACTTATACGTTCATGACTTGAAAGTTTCATCCCATTGTTGCAGATATTGGCGGTGTGAACCTCTAAGAAATCAGCCACTTTCATAGACGTGCGTCAGAAGCAGAGATGTGTCATTGAATTCCTCCATGCAGAAAAACTTGAACTGATCAATATTCACGGCGCCTTTTGAACGTTTACGAATACAGTTAAATAGGATACAGTTGATGTCAGTACAGTTAGATGGTTTCGTTGACTTCAGAATGGCGATAGAGATGTAACAAAGAGCGCTCTGGGTGCTCATGCACAGCCACCACCCCATCGTTAGAAAAAGTACATTGAAAATGGTGGTGATTACATGGAAAAATAAATTCTGAAGCACAAAATGTCGCTCGTTTTAATGGTATCACTTCCATCTTCGTAGATCTTCAACTTTTTTTAAGTTAAAAAAATAGGATGCATTACTTTTGGAACGACCCTCGTATTACAATCAATCATATTAGGACAATAAACGAATATTTACATTTTAGCAAATTCATGTGATTATACTGCTTTCTTTTTTATTGGTCGAAATAATATCTTATTTATCTTTATTCTTTTCCTTGTAAATTCATTCATAAAACTGGTACTGCACATGCACGTACAATTCAAAATGACATTTGTAAATTTTTAAAACAATCGTCTTATTCGTTATTCTCATTACATTTGTTCTGTTCTTAACAAAATATAATCGATACAAAGAACTTCTATTTTATGACCTTATTTTATTCTTTTTCAAGTTTACAAACTTTTCATGAATAAAAATAGTTTTGTTTTTGTTTTCTTTTTGTTTTTTGTTTTTCTACTTACATTCACACCTTACAAGGCATATCACCACTTGGACATAAAGTCTACTACTTGGGACTATGTCTAGGACAGATTAAGAAGATGTTACATTTAAACTTCTGCATATCAGTACAGTCAGGAAGCAAGTTGCAGGTAGGGAATTCCAAAGTCTAACTGTTCGAGAAAAGAAACTATTAGAGTAGAAAGTTTCTGGCATTGAGAGACCTCAACAGTGAAGGGGTGAGATTTTCTTGCTAAGCGAGTTTGTCGGGGATGTGTTCGTCGAGAGGAGGGCACTAGAGAAGAGAAAGGGATATGCGCCACTAGATTTCGAATTCAGTTTTATGTTCTGTCAATACAGTAAACGTTGGTTAGAGCAGTACATCCTCAGATGTAGCAATAGTACTCCATCATAGGGCGCATTTGACTATTATACAAGTAGAGAATTGCACTATGTGTGAAATACTTTCTGGGATGATAAAATGATCAAACCATTTTTTTTGTTTCATTAATGTTAATACATACTTTAATTATACATTGTTTGGAGGCGTCGAGAACCCTCTTGAAAATAATTTCATCGAGTACAATTTTCGTTATTGTATCGTGCAATCCATTTTGAAAAATGTTAGTGTTCGTCCACGTGGTTTAAAACATAATTCTCGTCGGCAGCTCTTACGTCGTTGTTATCGGTTTGATAACAAACTAAATATGTTAAAAGGACGAAGTATAATCTTTAACATATTTTTAACATCTTACAGATTAAACAGTAATGAAGGGGTCACTCAGCGCGTTATGATTAAAGTCTGTGATAAGAGGGACTTTTGTTTATCTGTCCAAAACTGTTATCGCCGATGGTCTTTACTCTAAGGGCAGATAAATCATTATTCTTCAATGCGATGGAAATAACTCAGTATTATTTTTATTTTATTTCTATTTTATGCTCCAAAACAATTATGCATCGTTTGCGCTTATATGAATGGGATAACTGACTCTTTCATAGACTTTTGAAAAAATACAGCATTTCTCTGAAACCATTGTGCTCATAGTTGTACTATTTACGTGTTTAATTTTTTTGGGGGGAGGGGGTATTCAATTTTAACCACAAACAAGGCTACAGTGCCACTTTGAAGTAGGGGGCTACTACCGGGGACATACGTTGTGGGGATGAGTAAGTAAGATATCTGTTAACATTACACTTGAACTTCTGTATATCAGTACAGTTGGGAAAGCAGAATTCCGGAAGGGAGTTCCACAGTCTAGCAGTTCTGGGGAAGAAACTATTGGGGTAGAAAGCTTACTTACATCTAGGGATCTCTACTGTATAGGATGGGATTTAGTTGCTTGTCGGGTTACGTCGAAGGGGTACAAGTGCTTGTAGTTCGTCAGAGCATTCACCATGAAAATACAGGCAGAGGGATGCAACGTTTTGTTGATGAGACACAGACTGAAGCCTAAATGACAGTTCAGGACCTATCAGGTTGGCGACTCTCTTTTGAACCCTGTCCCGGAGTGAGAGACAAGTAGCAGATGCACCAGCCCAAATGTAACAACAATACTCCATACATGTGCAAATGGTGGTTTTATATAGGTACAGGATTCTTTCAGGCATAAGTAACTTTCTAGCACGGTAGAGAGAGTCCACCTTCTTCGCAGCAGCCTTGGCAATGCTCTCAATGTATCTGTTCCAACTCGTGTTCTTTCGTTCTCTATTTATTTTGATTTCAATCTTTTTTTTTGTTTTGTTTATATCCTCTGTTGATAGATTTTCAATTTTCCCTTAGAGAAAATTAAATGAACGTTAAATCTTGTTTATTTTAAATCTTTTTCGATTGTTTCTTCGTGTTTCTGTTTCTGTTTTTTTTTTAAATCTATTTATTTATTTATTTATTTTTGTCTCTGTTACTTCTAATCGGTTATCTTGGCTATCCATAACTATGTCAGATTCAGGTAAATGTGTTGTATATTGAGGGAGGAAAGCGAACAAATCTTATGTGACTATGCCGTCACGAACGAGAAGTGAGAGGTTGAAAAGCATCTTTTTTCCTGTCTAGTTATTTACTTCCTCCTCACTGCAAGAATTGTGACACTAGGGTCGGAAAGTGGGATTGAGAAGTCAGCGCCCTCGAAGAGGGGTGCTCTGACCTGCAAAAAGGGCCTGGGTAGTCCCGTCTTCATTCCCCGGTGAGGGCGCCTCAAGCGATTAACAATAAGCTAACCCCTTCTTAAAAAGAGAAGGCAAAGCCTGGGAGGGTGGACCTCCTAGAATTACACAGAACTTCACCGCAAGATCAACAAGGGCCGGATCATTATAGGAATGGTCTAATCTCTGCTGATTTTGGGGGCCCAGGATAAAAATTCCCCTGTCTAGCCTTCAGAGAAAGCAGTAAGGCACACACTCTCGACTTAGGAAGAGGAAGTTTGGATATATATTAATGGCGAACAAAATGTTTTTCCTGACCAAGGTTTAATAAGCAAATGAATTGTCCTTTATTACGTTTACATTTCAGTCAACAAAAGCGCGTCTGAAATTTTAAGATGGCGATCCAACAATATGTGGAGAGAACACAGAAACAATGCAATACACGATAGTAAACTGTTCAACTGTTCAAGAAAAGATTGTGAATAATTATAGTTGATTATCCATTATTATATGAGTCATATTTTAATATAATCCCTTTTAATAGTTACTGGGACTGGGATAGTATTCAGGGGAGATGAAAAAAACATACGTTCGTATGTCTATGCTGCGTCTGGTCTCATACATTTATTTGTTAATGTAAACGTTTGTTTACAAATGGCCGATTGTGGCAATTCCTTAATAACGCACGTTACTCTCTTTCCTCAGAGGAGGAGGTAATGCATGGTCTCATGAAAACATAATACACACATTGTGACGACATCCCCCCTAGATTCCTACTTGGTGTTCTCTAGGTAATTAGGAGAGAGTTAATGGAAGATCGCGCTAAGTATCATTCCGTTGGTCCCTCCTCCGTCAGGCAAGATTATTTGAATGGGGTATGTATATTCAATCTCTGACTTGGAACGATACTTATAGGCTCAGGGTGAATTTGTAGGTGAGCGAACGTGACCAGATCTCGTGGAAGAAGGAAAGAAAGAACAAACACATCATTGTATGTACATATATACAGCTTTCCCCTTTTATTTATTTTTTGTTATTTTTACAATGTATAAAATTTAAACGAAGACATAAAAACAGGGGAAAGAAAAATGTTCCAGCCAATTGGCCATAGGTCAATTTGGAGGTTAGTTCATCTTCACCCTTTCCCTCTTTTTCATATTTCAAATCTGTTTTGTTTCGTCCCCCTTTTTTTTTCTTTTTTTTTTTTTCACACATGTATATCGGCCCGTAGATGCCCGAATGGGTAAGTCTCACAAAATACAAAATATGTCCAAGGGAAGTAAACCATATATATATATATATATATATATATATATATATATATATATATATATATATATATATATATATATATATATATATATATATAGTTTCTCTCCCCTTGTTTATCGTATGTACATATTTCTTTGCAATTTCTGCCCCCTTTTCTTTTCCTATTTTTTTTTAGTGCCGGAATTACATGTTTTTTATTTTATTTTATTTTTTTATTTGTTTTTGGCGACAGCCGGCGGGGATAACAGTTTATATCAATAACAGAAATTCCGACTCACCTTCGCAAAGGGCCTTGTTTTTCTTTTAACCGTTAATTTGAGATAAACGTTTTCTCTTTTTTTTTTTTGTCTTCTTCTTTTATCGCTGATATTCCATCAACGGAGTCGCGCTGTATCCTATAGTTATATTTTTTTTTTTCCAATATATATATATATATATATTGACGTCCGTCATCTTTGGAAACGTCTCCGCAACCCTCCAAAGTTTTCCGATTTTTGGCTCCTCAATTTCGGCGCCAATATTTTTATTTTTCCTCCCATCTTATTGGTCCATTTGGATCGCCTGATTTTCCTTTCCGAATCGGGTGATCCTTTCGCTTCCTTTTACGTGATCATCAGCATCATCATTTTATATGCCGACCATCATTTTATATCATCATCATCATCATCGTCCAATTAAGTTCATCTGTTTTGTTTTTGTTTTGTTTTGTTTTTTATGTACATATATACAATTACCGTTACACCCTCACACATTTCGGAAAAGAAAAATGTTTCATTTTTCTTTTAAATCCAGCCTCTGGATTGTATATACACGCTTTCACATATCTGGGTGTTTGGTTTTCATTTGACCTGCCTGGAAGTTTCCGATTCTTCTTAGTCGATTTCTTGGCATCTGGATAGGGTGTCCGCTACACAGTTTTCCTTCCCTCTCACGTAATTTATTTCTAAATTATATTCTTGTAGGATGAGGTACCAGTTTTGTAATCGTCTGTTTTTGTTCCTCATTCTGTTTAGAAAAACTATCGGGTTGTGATTGACGTATACCTGGGTAGGAGTTTTTCCTGCGGTTATATAAATCTCAAAATTGGTTACTGCCAGCACAAGCGCCAATGTTTCCTTTGCTATTGTTAAATATGCCCTCTGGTGCTTGTTTAACTTCTTGGAGAAGTAACTGGCAGGTCTCAATTGTCCATTGTGGTCATTTTGGAATAGCACTGCTCCGATTCCAGTTTCACTAGCATCTTTGTGGAGGCTAAACGGTTTCTCAAAATCTGGTGCCAACAGTACGGGTTCGTTACCCAATATGTTTTTATGGCGTCGAACGATTCTTGACATTCTGGTGTCCACCGAAATTTTGTTCCCTTTTGTAAGAGGTTTGTCAAGGGGGTTGCGATCCCAGAGAAATTTTGGCAGAATTTTCGATAGTATCCCGCCATTCCCAGGAACCTTCGAACTCCTTTTACACTTCCTGGTCTCGGATATTCCTTTATACTTTAAACTTTGATCTCCCTTGGGCTAACGTGTCCATATCCTACGACATGGCCCAAGTACTGAACCTCTGCTCTTCCGAATTCACTCTTCTCCAGGTTAATTGTTAAGTTGGCATCATTCAACCGTTTGAAAACTTCCTCTATACTCTTCAGGTGTGCTTCCCATGTTTCATTATAGATGACGATGACATTTTGAATTCCCGCTAAGCATCTATTCATTAGGCGCATAAAGGTAGCTTGGGAATTTCTCATTCCAAACGGCATGACATTGTAGTGGTATGTTCCGTCTGGCACCACAAATGCAGATGCAAGCTTCGCTTGGTCTGTCAAAGACACTGACCAGTATCCCTTCAGGAGGTCACACTTGGTAATAAATTTTGCTTTCCCGATCTGATCGATGCAATCTTCCATTCGTAGGATTGGATAGGAATCTTCTTTGGTGATATCATTTAGTTTTCTATAATCCGTACAAAATCGAACGGATCCATCTGGTTTGTCCACCAATACGCAAAGGTGATTCCCATGCACTTTGACTAGGTTCAATTATCCCATTTTCCAACATGTATTCGATTTCCCTGCGTATTACCTCCCTCTTCCTGGGGTTCACTCGATATGGATGCTGTTTAATGGGTTGATTCCTGGTCAATTCGACATCATGATAGGTAGCATTCGTTCTCCTAGGAACATCAGAAAATACTCCTGGAAATTGCTCTATAATCTCGGCTATGTCACCTTGTTCTTTTTTTTTTTTTTTTTTTGATAAGTGGCATAGTTTTTCTTCTAAATTCTCCAGTATTTTGGAGTTACATAGTTTTATTGGAGTGTCCTTGATCAATACACTGCCATCCATCAGTGTGTCTTCATTTGCGACCGTTTTCACTTGCCCCACGGTTAGTCCGTTCTACATATTTTTTTATTCGGTTTATATGGCATAATTGTACCTTATCCCGCCGGTTAGGGGTATTTACTTTGTAGTTCAAGTCATCGACCTTTTCTGCTATTATATAAGGGCCCTGGAACCTGGCGTCTAATGGGGACTTTCTTGTCGGTAGGAGAATCATTACCTCCTCACCTACGCTGAATTGTCTGGACTTAGACCTTTTATTATAGATGCGTTGCATCTTTTCCTGAGACTTGCTCAAGTAGGTTTCTGCTATCTTCCTAGCGTCCTCTAAGTTTTTTCACAAGTCCTCTACATAACTCGATACCAGCTGGCGTGATTTTTCTGGGTTATCCCATTGTTCCTTCGCCATCTTGAGTGGATTTCGCATTTCTCGTCCATAAACCATCTCGAATGGGCTGTATCCTAGTGATTCTTGAACCGAATCTCTAGCAGCAAAGAGTACAAAGAGTAATTCTTCATCCCAATCATCTTGCCTCTCCGTGCAGTGGGCTCTCAACATGCTTTTTAGGGTTGCATGGAACCGTTCTAAAGCGCCCTGCGACTGGGGATGATATGGGCTTGACGTGACATACTTTATTCCTAGCTGTCCAGTTACTCTTTTGAACAGGTTTGACGTGAAATTCGTTCCCCTGTCAGTTTTGATAGTTTCAGGGATTCCCATTTTTGAAGAATAGTTTAGCAATGCTTCTATTATTTTCTTCGTGGATATTGTCCGCAACGGTATAGTTTCGGGGAATCTAGAGCTGGCGCAAATTACAGTCAGTAGACACTGGTGTCCTGCCTTCGTCTTTGGTAGAGGGCCTACGCAGTCAACTATCACCCTCTCAAAAGGTTTTCCTGAGATTGTTATTGGTTTAAGCGGTGCTGGGGGTATGCCTGGTTTAGACTTTCCCGCCCGCTGGCATGTCTTGCATGAGTTACAGAAACTCTTTGTGCTAGCTCTTATGCCTGGCCAGTAGAAGTGTCTCAACAGCTTCTCATACGTCTTGCTTATGCCTAAGTGTCCTGCCAGTGGAACTCCATGAGCCAATTTTAGCATTTCTTCACAATACCCCCTTGGCATGACTATCTGGTGATAATATTCCTCTCTTTCCCCTTTCCGCTTCCCAGCATGATAGCTCCTTTTCAATATTCCCTCTTCGATGTAGTATTGTTGGGCGTGCTTCTCATCCGGTGGTTTATCCACTTGTTCATATAGCTTCCTTAAGCTGTCATCGCTGCTTTGAGCTCTCTCCAGCTCCTCACGAGGTTTGTTTAATAGGGGAATCTTTTCTTCGCCTGTATTTTTCCTTTTACTTCGCAGGTTATATGTGTGTGCTCTCTGGTCTGTGTTTTCCTCATAATCTTTCTCATCTATCTGGGCTAATTCGATTTTGGCTTCGTTTCCCAGTAGAGTGTCTATTTTCTTCATAGGGAGTGTCTTCACCACCCCGACTTTTATCTTCTTCCTGACTTTCCCCGCTATAAGTTCCACTTCTTTCAGGGGTACTCGCATGGTTCTTCCTCCTATGCCTCGGATTGCCACGAAGTCTTTCGTCTGACCGCCTGGTACCTTTTCCTCTAAAATTAGGGATTGCGCAGCACCTGTGTCCCTTAAAATAGTCACGGGGGGGGGCATTTCCGTCTCCATCCACAATTTTCCCCTTTCTTGTGAAGGGTTGGTAGGTCTCGTCCTCCTGAGCTGAGGATATTACCCCCTGTGGTCTTCCATCCTTTTTATTTCGGGTCCCCGCCCTAACCTGCAATTTATGGCTATGTGCCCAGGTTTCCCACATTTATAACATGTAGTTTGGTTAAACTTCTTCGTTGGCATTGTCCGACTGTTTATCATGCCGTCCTTCTTTACAGTTTATCCGATCTGTCGTAATAACTTTACTTTTGCCTCTTTTACGGGTTATTACATACTCATCAGCCAGAACTGCCAGTTCGCTTCCGGTATTAATTTTCCTTTCACTTAGGTAAATCCCCATTTCTTCTGGTAACCAATTGAGTATTTCCTCGATTAGTATTAGTTGCTTTATTTTCTCAGCGTCATCTTCCACTCTCCTGGCACTGTACCATTTATTCATCAGTCTCTCCTTTTCTTTGACGAATTCTTTGAATGACTGATTTTCATTTTTCCTTTGTGCTCTGAATTTCTGCCTGTATGCTTCGGGCACAAGTTCGAAGCTTTGTAATATGTTTTTTTTTTTTTTGACAGTATCGTAGTCTGTGCTTTCCTCTGCTGAGAGTGTGGTAAAAGCTTTTTGTGCTTTTCCAACGAGCACTTGTCTGTAAAAGTAAAGCCCATTTATCTTTTGGCCAATTTAAGTTGGTCGCTGTATTTTCAAAATGTGGAAAATATTCATCCACATTCGCCTCCACAAACTTTGGTACCATTCTTACTTGTTTGGTTAAGTCGAAAACACTACGGTCTGGTTCCCGCATCGTCTCTGACAGTCCGAGTTCCCTCAGTCGTATCTCCTGCTCTAGCTTGGCTTTTTCAAGCTCCAGCCTCGTTTGTAGTTTGTATTTTTCCAATTCTATCTACTCCGCAGTTAGATTGGCTGTTTCACCAGGTAGCTTGTCTAGTACTTCTGGTTTGTTCGTCTACCATGTGTTCGGATATTATTCTGATTATTTTTTCCTTTCTCATTGCTTTCTGGGTTTCTAATTCCAGCTTATCACTGATTTCTAGTAGTGTGCTCTTTTTCATCATCTCCAACTTTTCCAGCGACGGCTCCTCCAAAATATCTTCCACTACATCCATGTCTGTTCGTTTGCAAGTTAGAAATCAAATTTTTGTGTGTATATATATATATGTATATTTATTTGGCTTTCGAGCCCCCAATGTGATTTTACTTTTGCTGGTCTCGTTGTCTACGTCCTGAAAAGAAAAACTGTGTAGTTTACTTTTTCAGAGCTCCCAGATTCTGGTGTCCATATAAGAATTCTTTTCCGAGAGAAAAAAAGGATTCTTTCAATGATTGACTATGCTTTTTTTTATATACGTGTGGTCGATTTTCCTTTCTTTTTTTTTTTTTTTTTTTTTTTTTTTCTTAAAGAGAATTTTAAAAATTCCCGGACGAGGTTCTCATGTGACGACCTCCACCCTAGATTCATACTTGGTGTTCTCTATGTAATTAGGAGAGAGTTAATGGAAGGTCGCGCTAAGTATCATTCCGTTGGTCCCTCCTCCGTCAGGCAAGATTATTTGAATGGGGTATGTATATTCAATCTCTGACTTGGAACGATACTTATAGGCTCAGGGTGAATTTGTAGGTGGGCGAACGTGACCAGATCTCGTGGAAGAAGGGAAGAAAGAACAAACACATCATTGTATGTACATATATACAGCTTTCCCCTTTTATTTATTTTTGTTATGTTTACAATGTATAAAAACGAAGACATAAAAACAGGGTAAAGAAAAATGTTCCAGCCAATATTTTTATTTTTTTATTTTTCCTCCCATCTTATTGGTCCATTTGGATCGCCTGATTTTCCTTTCCGAATCGGGTGATCCTTTCGCTTCCTTTTACATGATCATCAGCATCATCATTTTATATGCCGACCATCATTTTATATCATCATCATCATCATCGTCCAATTAAGTTCATCTGTTTTTGTTTTTTTTTGTTTTGTTTTTTATGTACATATATACAATTACCGTTACAACCACACTATCTCCAAAATAGTGGGTAATGCTTTGGAAGACGGCTTCATGGCAATAGAAAAAATGCTACACTACCCCAAACAAAAGTTAAGTAATGCCTGGGAGGATAGTATCATGATAATAGGAACAGATACTACAATTTCTTTCCTTCCAAAAATAATAGAAATTAATCCTGAGAGGATGCTGCCATGGCAACAGAACGGTACAACCTAAATCCCCCTATAAAAGAGGAAGTAATGCCTGTGAGGATAGTATCATGAAAAATGAACATATACTGCACTAATACCCTAAAATCAAAAGCTAATGCCTGGACGGACGATATAGAGACAACAAAACAAATATTACATAACACCCTCAAAAAGGAAATAAATCCTGAAAGGATTATATATCTACAGAACATATATTACACTACTGTCTCTGCGAAAATGGAGGCAGTAATGCCTAAGAAGATGGTCGCATCTCAACAGAATATATACTATAATTGAACCTGCAGCAAGAAATAGTATGGTAAACTGCGCATAAAAGCATATTGTAATAGTATAGTTTCGGCAGATACCAAATCTCCATTAGCTATAGATGTTGATCATCTGTAACACTAAACGTTGTATACATATGGATAAATACTTGTAAATATTAGTAAGACAATATAACAAAACATTTTTTTCTCTCTTTGCAGCACTATTTTTATATCTATTCATATGTAATGAAGTCAGCCATACGGGAATTCGTACATAAAAAGATGAACTGTGAAGATCTTGCAATGAACATGTTGGTTGCTCATATCACAAAAAAATCCCCAATTAAGGCAAGTAACATAGTATTAGACTTCTTAAATGTTTACATTACATTGAAACGTCTCAATCAACCTGCAAGATATTTGTATAGGTTGTGTTTGAACGTATCCTAGTCCTCTACAGTTGTAACTCGATCATTTTAACTAAAGCTACTAACATAACGCTTCAATCTCCATAATGATATTTGAGACAGTTTATTTGCACAATTTAACCCATCATCATTGACATCTTTAACTGTGACTAGCCTTCCGTGTATAAATTTGTTGTTCAAACTTTTTAATTTGAATCTGCAGTTTGGGATGAGCTTTACGTCATTTCAGTCAGTTCATATGGAAGATAAATAGAAACATGCAAATAGCGAAGAAACTCTGTATTGATGGATATAAAGTTACAAACTCTTTTTAAGATGACATCAGCGTAAAAATAAGTCCAGAATAATTGCAGAATCGTGGATTTCTTGAATTGTACGATGTTTGGTAAGCCAAAGAAAACTTGGAAGCAAGTGATTAGAGAAAAACATACCAGGTGTAATTTGAATACGGTTGATCTGCTGCACTGTGAGCTTAAAGAGTTCAGTAGCGAAATCTCAAAACATGCCTGACCCCTGGACACGGGAAAAGTGAAATCAAATGAATATAAAAAGTGGCATGAGATCATATTAATGATATTTAGAACTCAATTTTTGTGCAATTTAGACCCGCCATCATTGACAATTTTGACTGCTAATAGCTTTTCGTGCTTCAGTTTGTCTTTCAGATTTTAGACTTGAATCTGTAGTTTAGGATTAGCTTCGCGTTGATTCAACTAAGTTGTACTAAGAATCAAAAGACAAGTGAAGAAATTTGATACATCATTATTGCATGTTCAAACGAATTAGCACAAATATATGGTTCCCTTGCCCCTTGTATATACTCAATATATAGCAGAGTATAAAATGGGCAAACAGAAATACAATAATCAATTTTACAACATTATGAAGAAATATCTATAGTCATCACAGATCGATGTGTTAACTGACAGTACTAGTAACATATTGTATTTTATATTTATCTACTAACAAATCACCACTTATCATGGCTAAAAGTCGCTCGAAGATAAGGGTTATATGAAATGTATAGATTGTCACTTGAAGACAAATGAGAGGTTTAAAAATGATGACTGGAATGATAACTTATGGGAACAATTTATGTTAAGTATTGGAATCGAAAATGACCATACTGTAACTCCCGGGAAGCAATCCCATGGTAACGTGTTTCGTAGATGGGAAGTTCTTGAAAAGAAAGCCCGTTCATGAAAATTTCGCTTGATGGTAGGCACACGGAAGAAAAAAAGAAAGTTCGTTGCGGTGATGGTAGATGTTCGAGTTCTTGCTGTAAGTGACTTACAGGGAGGACCCAGAAATTGAAGCTCAGTCGAGCATCTTCAATAGAAATAGCGATAAAATAGATAAGGACTAGAAGCGTCTTTTCCGTGAGAAAGAGACCATAAAAACAGAAGCGATCATCCTCACTTAATTCAAAGTCAATTTTGTACTGTGTCAGGAGAAAAAAAAAGTGTACGAAAGGACACCTCTCCAGATGCAACAGCAGTATATCATCTTACGACATATCTAATTATTATACATATATACTGCAACAAAACTCGAATACTTTTTTGGAGCGGTAGAATGATCCAATCATATATTTTCAGGTTACTATAGCAACATATTGGATAGAAGCAACTTCGTTTATGTACATGACATTAAAGTTCTACTCCATTCTTTTATTTTCTAAAAAAATAGCTAAAATATATTTTATCATTACAATAGAAAAATGCGAGCATGAAAAGTAATATGGTTAAGCTTAAACATGGAAAAGTAAAGGACTAGTTATTTAAGCTGGAAAAAGAAAAGAAAATATATTCTAGTAACAAATATAATAAATTTATAACTTAAAATATCGCAGCATTAAGAATTGGTTATATAATGTTATGAATCGAATTCTAAAAAATTCTTAATGCTGCAATATTTTAAGTTATAAATTTATTATAGTTTTTTTACTAGAATATCTTGTCCTTTTCTTTCCAGTTGTAACAACTAGTCCTTTACTTTTCAATGTTTAAACTTAACCATATTACTTTTAATGCTCGCATTTTTCTATTGTAATCCAGTATTTTTCCATGCTTCCAATAAATTAACTTGTTCTTTGTTAAATTTCAGTCTTATTTTTTGCCCCTATAAAAACATATGTAACAACAATATACAGCACTCGTCTGCTTTCAATAAAATCTCCTCAATTATCTCCCCCCCCTTGCTTTCATTCTCTTTGTTTCACTTGTTACTTCTCTTTTCGCGACAGCAGTGAATTAATAGCAACAGTCGTCCCTAAGCGACGTGGTTGCTATGGAAACCAGGCATAAAAGCGTCGCTCACCTCTTTGCATATTTTTGCGAATTTGAACACTAGTAAATTAATCATTTTTGTTTTAATGAAGGAAAACTGAAAATGTTTTTTTCACAAATAGCTGAGAAAGTGAACTATAAGCTGTAATAATTGTTTGAAGTTTGGTCGAAAAACGAGTAAGTGGTGAAGCTTTAAAGCAGTTCTAAAGGACTAAAACTGCCACTTAACCATATATTCAAGCATGGTAGTGTGTGAATGATAGTATAATATCTGGCTAATTGTTTAAATTCTTTTATATTCTAGAAACATGAATGCAATTTTTGTATTTTCACATATCCGACCAATTACTTTATTTTCTAGTTGGGTCCAACTAGTTATTTAATTTTCTTGCGTCACTTAAACAATCCTTTTATTTTTCCCATCACATCACACGAATTATTTTATTTCCTCGTATTAAACAAACAAATCATTTTATCGAAATATCAAAAATATTCATTTATTTACATCTAAAACGAAAAAAAAGTCACCCATGAAAACGAAAACCTTCCAAATTAAATGATAATGCCAAAAACATCTCAACATTAATATAGGAAGGGAGCTTATCTTCAAACAGCGTCCTAAATTGATAATTAAGCACCGGACTTATATTAAGTAGATATTAATAAGTCCCTCGTACCTATTCCATCTTTTTAATGGAGAGTAGATAATGCAGTGGGTGTGTTATCGGCAGCTCAAGTAACTCTTGCTTCTTCTTTTTTGTCCCTCAGTCCTCATTCAAATGAGTGAGTTTTTCTGGCAAAGTGTGAAAAAAAAAGCTGCTTTCCAGGTCGGTAGTACTTCATGAACAGTAGTCTGAGATGTCGGAAATTTTCCTGTCTCTATGTCTATCCTTGTGGCCATGTCACTAGTAAGGGTGCTGAGGTAAACGTTTCGTCTGGGCTAACGTTATCCGCCTGATAGTCAGGGACCCGAACCTTGGATTAACCACTAATGAGGCTGTCCTATCAGCAGGTGCAAAGTACTGGGGCTGCTGTATTGCCATTTGGTGAATGGATTCTTGACCATGCAGTAGTCTCTGGTGGGGCCTCTCGATGCCATACTAGTGAGTAATTGTTACGGCTTTACCTTATCATGTGTTACAAAAAGATTCCTCTCCTTTTCTCTCTTACTTTCCCTCTCTATCCTGCTCTAAGCAAGTATGCCGACCTGTTCCACAAATCCCAAAACCTCAACATAAAATATCTCCAGAACAAAAAATCGAATAAACCTAGAACCCCATCCTCCAACGTAGACCCCTACAACTATGTCTCCTACTCCAACATCAGAGGTCTACGTTACAACCTTCCAGAGGTTGAAACCCAATTACAGGAGACGAAACCGGACACATTTATTCTAAGCGAAACTGGAATAGGGCCGACCACTTCCCTAGATGAGTTCATAATTAATGGATACTCCAACTTAACATATAAATCTGACCTCCAAGATCGCCATGTGCAAAGATGGATTCCCGCGTGGCAGGGATATCTCCAGAGAAGACCTTAATGTACCTTATATGTGCTTCCAGGTTGCACTTGCATTTACCACTGCATTTATATTTGCCCTCTATCGGCCCCACAACAGTTACTATCTTAAAGAATATATGTGAGAAAATAGAGCACATCCTGTCTGCACATCCATCGGCTAAAATTCACATCTGTGGTGACTTCAATGCCCATAAAGTGGAATGGCTGACCCAATCAAATAAGACAGGTGATGAGGGGAGGTTCTGTCATGATTTTGCCATTTCTTATGACCTCATTCAGATTGTTTGCGAGCCCACCCGTGTGCCCGATACTACCGGTCAGTATGCAAGCCTTCTAGAGCTTTTTCTCTCAATTTCCCCTGAGCTATGTTCATGTTCCGTTCTATCTCCTCTGGGGTCCTCCGATCACTCTGTTGTATCAGTTAAGATAAAAATGAAATGTAATAAGTCCCGAGACGTATCCCTCCACCGTACTGTATACCGATACTCTATGGCTGACTGGGACAGCTACCGTACATTCATATCTGATCTACCTCTACATTCCCTGCTTAAAAAGGATGTGTCCTCTCTAGTATCAGACCTGACCGAATGGTTAATTCTAAGCATAGACCGATTCATACCATCTAAAAACTTCCAACAAAAACCTAACAGCCAGCCATGGCTCTCTCCAGGATGTGCTGCTGCCATCGCGCACAGAAATTACTTTTTCCATAGCTACCAACGTAATAGATGCACTGAGACTAAAGCTGCTTTCAGGGACGCCAGCAACCACTGTAAAAGAGTAATAAAAAATGCAAGAGAGCACAGTTCGTTAAATCCAAAGTAGCTGATCAGTTCCCACCAGTTTTGGCAAATAACAAATAGCATCCTGAACAGAAGTGTGCGTTCTATCTCAACCATTATCAATGGACCAGAGGTCATCTCGTCAGCATCAGACAAAGCCAAACTATTTGCCAAGGACTTTGCAGCAAATTCTACCCTATGAGACGAAGGCCATCAACTCCCCGTATTTCCTCCTATAACACACAACACGCTAGGTAACATACAAATATCTGTGCTTGAGGTCACCAAGCTAATCAAGAACGTTGATTCCAGTAAAGCAACTGGACCTGACGGCATCCCAGTTATAGCGTTAAAAAAGCTTCAACCAGAACTTGCTCCCATGCTTACAAAACTGTTCAAGTGTTGCCTTAATGAGAAGTGCTTTCCAACACCCTGGAAAACCTCATCAGTATGCCCTGTATTTAAGAATTCAGGTGATAAGTCATCTCCCTCTCAGTACAGACCAATAAATCCCTGTGTGTCATGAGTAAGTTGCTGGAATCCATATAAAATAGAGAAGTAGTCAACCACATCAGCCTTCTTAGTGACACGTAATATGGTTTCCGTTCTGCAAGATCTACCGCAGATGTGCTAACGGTTATATCTCATAGGATTAGCGAATCTATTGACAAAGGCTTCCTTTCTAGGGCAATTACTCTTGACATATCAAAGGCCTTCGACAAGGTATGGCATAAAGGCCTACTTTACAAGATTTCCAGCTACGGTATAACTGGAAATGTTTTCTCAATCATTAAATCATTTCTCTCTGATAGGCTCATAAGAGTAGTGGTTGATGGACAAAAATCAGAGGCCCGCAGTATTAATGTTGGAGTCCCTCAAGGGTCCATCCTGGGCCCAACTCTTTTCCTGATCTACATCAATGATCTCCCAAAACACATACTTAAATCATTCGTTGACATCTATGCTGATGACATGATAATCTACGGCAACACATCAAAGCCTGTAAATGACAAAGTTCTCTCTGATTCTCTCTCCTCTGATCTCGAGCGCGTGGTACAGTGGGGGGGCGGAAGAGGTGGCTGGTTACCTTTAATGCATCTAAAATCAAGCTTCTATCTTTACATCATAAACGCTCTGATTCCCATCTAGCATCAATTGAAATGGATGGCTCTCGTCTAGGAGAGGCCCCATGCTTTGACAAGTTTCTGAGCTTTACCTTTACTCCTGATCTGAAATGGAATACGTACATCAAGTCTTTTGCCAAGGTCGCTGGAAAGATGGTGGGATCCTTCTACCGCTCCAGAAGATATCTCACTCCTGATGCAATTCTCTATCTATATAAAAGGCAAGTGCGTCCAAGGATGGAGTAATGCTGCCACATCTGGGCAGGAGCTGCTAAAAATACTCTATCCTGCCTTGACAGAGTACAAAATAGACTTCGTGGCTTAATGGGGATGCCCTTTTCTCTTCCCTGCAACCTCTCTCCCACAGAAGAGACGTTGCGAGCCTATCTTTGTTTTATCGTTATTACCATGGCAGGTGCTCCTCTGAGTTCCAATCTCTGGTTCCCCCCTCGCCAATCTTTCACGATTAACACCCGTCTAGCTGAAACTACCGTCAAAAGTTTCCCCCACTCTTTATCTGTGTCTAAATCAAAACGTGGATTCCATGAACAAAGCTTCTTTCTTAGAACTGCACGCCTGTGTAACTCTCTATCGCTTGCCTGTTTACCTCCTGACTTCAATATGGATGTCTTCAAGTTCAACATAAACAAATTCCTGATGAACCGCCCCCTTAAGTAACGACACTTTATCAAATCTCCAATACTAATGAATACTGCAACACTATCCCATTGATTACTGTACACAAAATAACCCTTACCCCGAGCGTCTTCTAGGCCTTGATAAGTGGTGACCTTCATGTAAAAAAAGGTAACGTCAAACACATTCTCTTATTTTCTCGTAACATGAAACCAATTTCTTTATTTCTCGTAAAGTCGAACAATTTCCTTTATTTTCTCGTATTATCGAAAATTTTCTTTATTTTCTTGTCACATAAAGCAAATTATTTTATTTTCTCGTAGCATCGAACAATTTCCTTCGTTTTCTCGTAACATCAAACAAATTCCGTTAGTTTCTCTTAATACCGAACAATTTTCCTTATTTTCTCGTAACTTCAAATAAATCTTTTATTTCCTCCATCGAATAACTTCCTTTATTTTCTCGTAATATCAAACGAATTCATTTCATTTTTTCCTTATATCAAACCAATTCTTGTATTGCCTTGTAACATCAAGTCAATACTTTATTTTCTCATAAAATCAAATTATTTCTCTAATTTCTTGTAACATCAAAACAATTTTTTCATCATCATTATCATCATCATCATCATCTATTGAAATCTTATTAATTTTTTACTCTTCATTTCAGGTTATCCGTCAACCATCGTTTCCCAATAAATACCACTTGAAGGACGGGTTATCTTTGAAACCTCATCATGGGGAAACGCGTAGTGCATGTTTAAACGAATTTGCACAAATATATGGTTACATGCCCCTTGTATATACTCAATATATAGCAGATTATAAAATGGACAAGCAGAAATATAATAATCAATTTTACAACATTATATAAGATTGATATGGCCTTTTTAGTGACTATTTTTAATAAATTTAACTTTTAGTAAATAGTTATCAATAAATATTCTCTCTCTCTCTCTCTCTCTCTCTCTCTCTCTCTCTCTCTCTCTCTCTCTCTCTCTCTCTAATATATATATCGCTATCTCTTTCTCTCTATATATATATATCTTTCTCTCTCTCTCTCTCTCTCTCTCTATATATATATATATATATATATATATATATATATATATATATATATACTAGTAGGGAAACCTGACGATGCCTGAATTGAATGATGATCGTCGGATATTTCACACTCCAGGAGGAAGCTTCACATACCTCCATGCAATAACTTAGTCCAAAATATGTTATTCTACATTGCACTCTAGAGAACCTACTGTTTCTTTTATAAAATTATTTTAGATAAACTTCTTTCCAGAAAAAAAAACATTAAGAAATTTACGTGCAGGGTTTGAACCTACATTCATGCAAAAAAAAAAAAAAGAAAAAAAGTCTTATAAAATTCTTTGCAGTTAATGAAAAAAAATTAAGACATTAATGTGCGGTTTTTGAACCTATAGACCATGTCATGCAAAAAAAAAACAAAAAAAAACGCTATCAACTTACCCACAGTAGAATATTCACGGCCCGTTGTTCTATCATTGTTGCTAAGTGACGACATGGAAAAATGGCTTCCGAGACTTGTACACTAAAGTTCTGTGAATTTTAAAGAAAATCTGTTCAGCTGTTTCGGAATCTATAAGGAACAACTCACACACACACAGACAAAATTGCTTTATATATATATATATATATATATACATATATATATATATATATATATATATATATGTATATATATATATATATATATATATATATATATATATATATATATATATATATATACTAGCATGGGTGCCCTAGCATAGAGGTGTATGTTGAGCAAAAAAAAAAATGGTAGTAGGAAGGCAGGTTCAAACCCGTACTGCAAAGGAGGAAAAGAACGGGAAAAAACGTGACGACTTGTCTGTTACGACCACCGCCAAACCGGAAGTGACGTACGTTTTAATTAAGGCTAGACAATCGAAAAGAGGGGATGACTTTCGAAAATATCGGCGAAAAAAGCGACCACCCTTGTAGAAAAATGTCCAGTTGAAGGTGAAGATATTAATGTTTTTAGCCAATTTTTCGATATTTGTCTCCTGAAGAGTCGAGCTTCAAAACGATACTGATCTTGTGAAAATTCGTCGCTTCTGTCGAAAGTTTTAGGCAGATATGCAAACATACATACATACATTTATATATTGGTAGCTCAAATTTTCGACACAAACCGATTAAAAAGCTTGCCCTATCTCTGAATATCATTTACGTAAAATTTCTAATGTTTAGACCAGAAATTTTCTGAGTAATATATATATATATATATATATATATATATATATATATATATATATATATATATATATATATAAGCCAATATGTGTGCGTAAGAACATTTAAATAAGTTTCGATGAGGGTTAAATTTTTCAAAGTAACTAAAGACATTACTGACTTAATGGCGAAGCCATTCAAACGAACGCTCAAAAGCAAATGGTTCGATTAGCTTACTTTTTTCTCCTCTGTATCGTTTGGATTCGCTCTCTTCGTTACTTTCAAAGGCCAGTTAATTTTCACAGGAATGTTTTGCTTCAAAATATTTTCACAATTAAAAATTATTTTAAACCCCAAAAGTAACAATTCTGCGTCAAATTGCAAGCCTATGCAAACCTGAAACCCTCACATAAAACGAAAAAATTAACAGTCAACAGCTAGGGAGACATTTTTCCAGCCGGCCGCACCTGAACACGACCCAAGAACCTATGCTAAACACGCCGTGCCTCTTAACAGATGGAAAGCGAAAAGAAATCTTCAATGACTCACAGACATGCCTTCATAAGATGACGCACATCTACTAACCTGAACAATGTAAAATGTACTCATGTACTAACCAGACCAATATCAACCAACACACATGCACATTGCCATACTGGCAAATGCTTGCATACATATGTTACTTACATCTGTATATTATTCACACACTATAAACGTATGGATTTGTGACAACTTACCCAACTTTGTTTAACAAACACGAATTTGAAAAAAATGAACTTCTACTAATTGAAAATAAATTTTCTATTCTTATAAAATTTTAGCTATAAAAATTTTTTGCTATAAAAATTTCGTTTTTATTTAATTAAATTCTGTTTACGTTTTTAGCACTTGCTAACTGGTGACGCATATATTCCTCAATATTTCAATTATTTTCATTTTTGTATGCCTACCCATATATATATATATATATATATATATATATAAATAGCCGCACGTTTTAACCCCAGCAAACAAAGAACCGCATGAAGACGACTAACGTCGCAGTAGAAAGCTCTAGCAAAAAATAATGCAACAACATGCAACATTCGATAATACTACAAAAAGATTAATGAATATCTTAAAACAACGACTTTTTTGATTATCGTTCAATTCGTATGGCATCCATTTATCCAACTGTTTTAACTTCCCTATTTGCTTTAAATGGCGAACGACTATTGAGTGGTCGACCTCGAGTTCAACAGCAACTTCTCGTGTGGTTTTGTGAGGATCGACTTCAATCAAGACTTTCAAATGTTCGTTATCAACCGCAGTCGCCCGGCCGCGACCGTCTTCATCTTCGAGGCTCTCGTCACCATTGCGAAATTTCTTGAACCACCGTTCTGCCACACGTTCGTTAGTGGTTCCTTGGCTAAACGCATCATTGATATCACGAGCTGTCTTTTCGACCTAGTTTGAACTGGGACAAGAAAATCATGCGGATTTGAATTTTGTCCATGCTGTCGAAAGAAAATTAATAAAGAGATTGAGAACGGTTAGGAATAATACGATTTGATAGAGCGAAAAACGCGCTTCAAAGTAATATATAGCAAAGCTATGTATATATCAATGAATTAATTCAGATATCATATATAAAATTAACATATGTGAGAAAATGATATTGTTTTTGCACCAACCTATTAATTCATGACCTGTGAAATAATTATTTAAAAAAAAACGACTATATTTAAAGTTCTTTTACCTAAAAAACCTTCTGACCAGCAATCTATCTTAAGACGGGCAACGCCGAGTGAATATGTAACATTAGTAAATTGCAAAAAAAAAAAACTAATTGAACCTAAACGTGTTAACTCCTTATAAGAAGTATTTCAATGTACTTAGCAATTTCGACATTTTTTTAATTTCTTGTCCGGCAATCATGAAAAATAATCCTTGCCACCGGATATGGAATTTATTGCCTTGGTTTTATGTTTGTATAACTTGCATTCAAGTGACCTCAAAGTAGAAGGACCTTAAAATGGCAAGTGTGAAGTGGATAGGTAATCAATGTCAAACATTTATACTCTCTCTCTCTCTCTCTCTCTCTCTCTCTCTCTCTCTCTCTCTCTCTCTCTTTCTCTCTCTCTCTCTCGTGTTTAGCATTTTACTGAACATTTTCCTTTCACGATAGAGAGAAATGGCAAAATGGAAACAGTCGTTTTTAAGAAAGACAAAACGTTCACACAATGCCATCTTCGACCCGCAAAAATTAATTGAAAAGCGTTGATTTTTTTTATTATTAATTTATGTACTCAATAGACTTTACTGGAAGAAACACGTGTCACTGGATAATTATATATATATATATATATATCAAAAAATTTTTTTGGTGAATTTTCCTATGTTTAATAATGGTAGTTAAAGAAAAAAGTGTTTTTTAAATTTTTTATTTTATTACACACTAGCGGGGGTACCCGGCGTTGCCCGAGTGTTTGTTTCCGGGATGGGGGGGTTAAAAATGTTATGGTAGGTAAGTAGGAAGGATCAAACCCGGAGTCATGAGTAAGAGTAGGAAAATAAAGTGTGAAAAAAAAAAAAAACATCTGCAACGTTAACAGTTTGGCCACCAAGAAAAGTCCATTCCAGTTGTTTAGGAAAAAAAAAAAAAAACGACTACGGTAGGTCGGCGCGAACGTGAAAATACAATGTGAATTGTCCAGCACGCTAACCACTACGCCACAGAGCACTGCAGCTTAGTTTAGTGATTTTAAATAACTTCATATGAAAGAAATACAAAGCCAAACCGGTGTTCTCTTCTCAACTGTTCCTTGTGAACGATCCCCAAACGGTGTTAAGTGGTGGCAGGGGGAGGAGGAATTTATTAGAGAGAAAATATTTTACCACTTCCATTGATCTTAACCGATTTTGGCCGTGACTTCTCAGCAGAAAAAGTATAGAAATCTAAGATTATCGAGGAATTTGAGAAATAATAAGCCTATAACACACCTCAGATATTGTTCTGCCGTTTGTGCATATTATATTTGCATGAAATATCTTGATTTTTAATCCTATTAATGTCAAAATCAGACGGGAAAAAATGAGTTCATTTTATTTATATAATAATAATAATAAATAATAATATATATATATATATATATATATATATATATATATAAATATATATATATATATATATATATATTATTATTTATTATTATTATATAAATAAAATGAACTCATTAGCCGCACTGATGAGCTGTGAAACAGCGAAACAGTACTGTATGTGGATGACTATATAAATATATATATATATATATATAAATAATATATATATATATATATATATATATATATATATATATATATATATACAGTTGTGCCCGATATTATTCATACCCCCCCCCTTGAAAATTGAGTTTATTAGGTGTAACTTTGTTAGAATTTATTGTTTACGTCCATATTGATACATATTCTTAATAAACCTCTTCTGATCATTTTCGTCATCTTAAAATCTCGGGATACTTGTAATAAAAGAAATATACAGCTATTTATAAAATCTGCAATGTTCAAAATTAATCATACCCCCTTATTTTTTCAGTATTAATCGAGTTTCTGACTGTTTGTTTCCTGTTTGATTCTTATTTTGAATGCTTTTATACAACCTTTGATTAATTTCATTTCGTTTTTTTGCATTTTATCAGAAATTAAAATGATATCAACTGAAAACCAATAAAAGAATAAAAATTATTAGAATGGGGAAGAAAAAAGAGCTTAGTAATGATCTTAGGACTAAAATTGCGAATTCACATAAGGATGGTTTAGGTTAAAAGTCAATTTCCAAGAAATTTGAGGTCCCTACAGCAACAGTACAGAGCATCATCAAAAAATTCCAGAGCCACCACACAACAAACAACTTGATTGGTAGAGGAAGGAAAAGGAAACTGTCTGCTAGAGCCACCAGGAATATTGTAAGAAGTGTTAATGCAAATCCAACCACCACTACTAAGGACATTTTAGAAAATCTGGAGTCTTCTGGCATAAAAATATCAAGGCAAACATTGCAAAGGACTCTGCATGAAAATGGTCTGAAAGGAAGAAGACCAAGAAGGACTCCATTGCACACCGGAAAACACCTTGCAGCACGTCTAAAGTTTACTAGGAACCATGTGAATTCTCCAGAGTCCGTTTTCTCAAGTATTTTGTGGACTCACGAAACAAAAATTGAATTGTTTGGCCATATGGATGCTTCTTACGTTTGGAGGAAGAAAGGAGAAGCTTACAACCCAAAGAACACCATACCCACGGTGAAACATGGTGGTGGTAGCCTAATGTTTTGGGGCTCCTTTTCGGCTAGTGGTCCAGGTAGTTTGGTCAAGATAGATGGAACCATGAAGAAGGAGCAATATTTGGAGATACTCCAGAAAAAACATTAGACAGGATGCGGAGAAGCTCCATTTAGGACCAAACTGGGTCCTTCAACAGGATAATGATCCAAAACATACTGCCAAAATAGTCAAGAAATGGTTTGAGGATAATCAAATTAATGTTTTGGAATGGCCTAGCCAGAGTCCCGACCTGAACCCTATCGAAAACCTCTGGCACATATTGAAAACTGAGGTTAAAAAGCGGAAACCTAGAAATTTGAGGGATTTGGAGAACTACTGCATTGAAGAATGGTCAAAAATCAGTGTTGATGCTTGTAAAAACCTTGTTGATAAATATCCAAAACGGTTACAGGCAGTTATTAAGAATAAAGGGCATGCTATTGACTATTAGTAAGAGAGGTATGAATAATTTTGAACTAGTGCCATTATTGTTTTTCTTTGTATAATGTTTCAAACTTGCATAATTTATTTATTTGTTGAGTTTAAATTAAATGCTTATGCTTGATTTATTGTTTGAAATCCCTTTAATATTGTCTACCTTCTGGTTTGAGCAATAATCTTATAGAAATCTCAAAGATCCGAGGGGTATGAATAATATCGGGCACAAGTGTATATATATATATATATATAGAAGAAGAAGAAGATAGAATAAGAAGATAGAAAAAGAGAAGAGAAGAGAAGATTAGTTTTTTTTTACATATAAATAAATTTAATTAAATTACAGGCGTCCAAAAGTTAAGGAACAAGGGACATTCATTATGAAAAAATAAAGAATCCTTTCAGTATTTAGTGAAAAGCCCCTTGTTTTCAATCACACTATGGCATCTTTTGCTGCAAGACAGAACCAATCGTTCACATGTTATAGGTGAAATATTATTCCAGGATGTTTTTATACATTCCCATAAATCATCAAGATTGGGGGGGGGGTCTGTGATCTTATCACCAATAATTTTCCAAACATTTTCAATTGGATTCAGGTCTGGGCTCTGAGCTGGCCAATCCATAACGCAAATATTGGATCTATTTAGCTCTTCTAAAACTATTTTTGCTTTATGGCACGGTGCGTTTTCTTGCATAAAGATATCAGAATTAGAAAGATTAGGTACCACATGTTCTTTAATCAATTCTCTGTACATTCGGGCATTAACTTTTCCATGAATTCTCACAAGGAGGCCAGTTCCTTTTGAAGATATCATGCCCCATACCATTATACTGCCGCCTCCAAATTTTACTCTGCTTTTAACGCACTTAGGGGACAGTCTTTCTCCATTTTTTCTTCTGACATGTGGTCTTTTGTCTGATCCGAAAAGATTAAATTTAGATTCATCAGTAAAATGAACCTTCTCCCATTTTTTTTCTTCCCACTTGTATTTTTTGAATGGCTTCTAACTTTATCTACAAAAAAGGAAAAACAAATTTTGGGTGAATTTTCCAATGTTTAATAATGGTAGCTAAATAAAACATTTTTTTTTTATACATATTAATTTTTTACATGTAAATAAATTTAATTAAACTACAGGCGTCCAAAAGTTTAGGAACGCAGAAAATTAATACAAACGTTAACAATTTTATTAACAACAACAAAATGTCGACTCCGAATATTCGAAAAAGGCTATCTGTACAAGAAAAACAGCTTATTTGTGACCATTATGATGAAAAAAAGTCCATTGGGGAGATTACTAAAATATTGAAAAGGTCTAAAAGCGTTGTTTTTCGGATTATTGAAAATAAAAAAAAGGTTAACGATTGACTGAAAAGAAAAAATCGGGCCGACCCCGAATAACAACTAAAAGGGAGGATAGAAAAATCACTCGATCATCTCGTTCTGATCGCTTTAAAACTGCGGCTTCGATATCCCGGGATTTTACATCCGAAACTGGACACAAGATTTCCCGACAAACGATCTCACGAAGATTAAACGAAGTTGGATTATTTTCAAGAAGTCCAAGCTCAAAGCCTTTAATTTCTATTAAGAATAAAAAGGCCAGATTGTTATTCGCCGAAAAATATTTGTTTTGGGAAGAAAAAATTGGAAAAGGTTCATTTTACTGATGAATCTAAATTTAATCTTTTATATATATATATATATATATATATATATATATATATATATATATATATATATATATATATGTATGTATGTATATATATATAAATGTAACTATAATATAATATAAATATATATATAAATATATATATATAAATGTAACTATATATATATAATATAAATATATATATATATAAATGTAACTATAATATAATATAAATATATATAAATATATATATATAAATGTAACTATATATATATAATATAAATATATATATATATATATATATATATATATAAATGTAACTATATATATATATAATATATAAATATATATATAAATGTAACTCTTGGTTCTTTGGTAAATATATATATATATATATATATATATATATATATATATATATATATATATATATATATATATATAAAACTCTTGGTTCTTTCGTAATTAATAGTCTAAATAACTACTGGACGGATGGCTTCCACATTTTGGTATAATATGTTTACTGTACCCATGCGTGTTTCTATATATCTCTTTTTAATTATAACATTATACTTAATTTTTCTATAATAAATAGGTTGTTATCTTTGTACGGATGGGCCATTTTTTTATTTTGGGACAATTGGAACTTTTATATACCAAATTGACTTTTTTCGTTTAAAAATGGAATTATTTCTCTCTTTTTTTATATATTTCTTGTTTTATATATATATAAAGTACAATTGTTGAATGTTATTCTCTTGATTATATTTGTTTGGAAGAAGCACAATTAAAAAAAAAAGATTAAAACGGAGCGAAATTTAAATTTCCATTCCATTTTTACAACAATCCAACGCGTACATCGCAAGTTTTATCATAGGTTAACGAGCAACTCATAAAAATCTGCTAACTGAGTGTCAAATCTGCTTAAAATATTGTAAAAAAAAATAGAACCTCTCCCTAACACACTGACAATAATTTGGTTCCGTCCTTCCCTTGGGTGTTTTAATAAGAGTGATTTATTTACCTATTTATCTGTATTAGAAGCTGAGCAAAATTATTTAATTGTTGACTTTTTTGCATTTTGGTTAAATTTGTTAGTTTGCAATCGTTAAAAGCCCACACAAAAATTGAACAAAAGATAAAATTAAAAAGACAGGTACTCATACAGAATTTACTCCCCCACCCCCACACACCGGATTCCAATTAGTTTAGGATTCGACCGGCCATCGTGGTGACCGAATTCAGCCGAGCGTTGTCCAAATGTTTAAACACTAAACCAACATTTTATTTATTTTTTTGCAGAATTAATTAATGATGGGAGTATTTTTTCAGTTTATTTTCTTAACATCTTTTACCAAAAAAATAATTTGTACAGACTTGAAAAAAAATCTAACTCTTCTCTACTTTCACCTTTTTTATAATAAAAATTCGGGGTACTCCTTGGGCGTTGAGTTCCATGGCGACCAGCATAAAAAACGCGTCGCTCCCTTCCTGACGCAAGTGAACATAACACTTTTTTTTTACTAACGTTGTCGTAGTAACTAACCGATTATCTGTTACATTATTTTTAAAAAAATGTTTACTCTTTATGAATATTAAAAGAAAAATTACTAAACATTTATTAATAATGCCTCACTTTTACAGACATTTGTTTTTAAATTTCTTAAATGACGACTTTTATCGACTTTTTTTTAATAGCATTTGCGGATGGGTATGCTGACATTTGTTTTAATTTCTTTTTAAATGACTTTTTATCGACTTTTTTTTTTTTAACAGCATTTGCGGATGGGTAAAAAAACGAAAAAAAAATAACTAAACCATGCAACAAAAATATTTTTAACAAATAAATGTTATCAAAGTCAAGATACCGAGAAATTGTCTTAGTTATTTTTTTCGTTTTTTACCCATCTGCAAATGCTATAAAATAAAAGTCGATAAAAAGTCATTTAAAAAGAAATTAAAAAAACAAATGTCAGCATACCCATCCGCAAATGCTATAAAAAAAAAGTCGATAAAAGTTGTCATTTAAAAAGAAATGTAAAAACAAATGTCTGTAAAAATGAGGCATTATTAATAAATGTTTAGTAATTTTTCTTTTAATATTCATAAATAGTAAAACTTTTTTTCAAAATAAATAATCTGACAAATAATCGTTTAGTTACTACGACAACGTCAGTAAATAAAAAAAAGCGTTACGTGCGCTTGCGTCAGAAAGGGAGCAAAGTCGCCATGGGACTCAACGCCCAAGGAGTACCAAATTCTGTTTTCAAAAAGAAACTTTTTTTTTAAAGTGCAAGTTTTCCTGAAAAAAAAACTTTCACCTAACAATTTATGGCAAAAATAGCGACCCATAAAAATTGGAGACGCCATTTTTTCACGTACTTGCTATCCAAATCTAAGCGAGACATCATTATATGACCGAACGATTGCTTCCGGAAAGGGAAAGAATAAATTTACCAAAATTAACATTTATTACTTCCGGAAACATTAAATTAAACTAAAATTATCATTTGTTACTTCCAGAAACTTGATAAACCGATATTACTGGAGAAAATTAATCTTGATAATTCAAAAAAATGTTTAAAATTATTTACTTGTTCGAAAAAAAAAACTAAACTAAAAAACTATTTTATAAAAGTCCAATGTTGCTTTAAAAGTAAATAAAGAAAGTGAAAGAGAACATATATCCGTAATTGGAAATGTTTCGATTTAATTGATGAGAACGGGAAAGTTTTTCATGGAACAATTTTTTTTTTTAAAAAAACAGAAAATTGAAATGACATATTCATAATAGTTTAACCTAGGCGAGCGCTATTTGAAAACCAAACCAAAACGAAAACATTTATTAGTTTTTTTGGGGGGGTCGTGTGTGTGTGTGTGTGTGTGTGTGTGTGTGTGTGTGTGTGTGTGTGTGTGTGTGTGTGTGTGTGTGTGTGTGTGTGTGTGTGTGTGTGTGTGTGTGTGTGTGTTTTTTCTTTTTCGAACAAATAAATAATTTTAAATATTTTTTTTGAATTGTCAAGATTCATTTTCTCCAGTAATATCGGTTTACCAAGTTTCTGGAAGTAATAAATGATAATTTTAGTTTAAGGGAGTAATAAATGTTAATTTTGGTAAATTTATTTAGTTTAATTTATCGTTTCCGGAAGTAATAAACGTAAATTTTGGTAAATTTATTCTTTTCCTTTCCGGAAGCAATCGTTCGGCCATATAATAATGTCTCCCCTAGATTTGGATGGCAATTGCGTGAAAAAAATGGCATCTCCAATTTCGGCAATAAAGTGTAGAAGCACCAAATCTGCTAGCTGAGTGACAAATCTGCTTAAAATATTGAAAAAAAAAGAAAGAAAAAAAGAATAGAACCTCTAGATGTATCAGAAATTTGGAAGAATTTTTGACACCCCTAACAGAAAACTGCGAATAAAATATTTAAAAATTCGTAATTTCTCTTTTTAAAGTGAGTTGTTTATTTTCTATATGGAATATACTTTCAAAATAAACTATTAAAGTTGTTTAAAAAATGATAGAAATATTATTTTTTATTTAAAAATAAAACAGTGTTTACAAAATGTTTACAAAATGCCGGTGTAGCTTCATGCAGCCATTTTTTTACGTAAAAAAATCAATAGAATTTTACGAGTTAAATATTTTCAATTTTTAAACTTTAAAAATCTATCAAAATTTTTCTATTAGTTCAATTTTTACGATATTTTCAGGGTCAATGTGAAATTTTATGCTCTTTCTAATAAACCGAATATAATATTTTAGACAACGTTCTTTTTTCAAATTCACACCCCTATTTTGAAATGTTTATTAAAATTTTAATAATTAATTTATGTGTCAAAGTTTTATATATAACAAATTGAAGATAAAAGATCAATAAAGAAAATATTCCAATTTAAAACAAAAAAAGAATAGTTTTTTGGAAATTTACCTGTAAAGTCCAAAGTATAAAACCTTTTTTTTTTAAACACGTTGATTTTTTTTAAATGAAAGCTCATGTTATGCTTACATCGTCAAGTAAATACCAGACGCTGACGGCAATTTTTTCTATCTCATTGAATGTTTTCTATTTTTAGATATTAACAAAAAATTAGTCGATGAAGAAGTATTAAAATATATCAATCAAAAGCTCATTTATTTCATTAAAAGAATTTTTTAAAAATCGATGAAGCGGATTTTTTGTTCTAGGGGAAAAACTTATAAGTGAATGTGCGTTTCTTTTTTAACTACGGAGGATGAAAAATACTAATCTTGGTTAACACACGCAATAAAAAAAAGACATTATTTATGCCCTTGGACGAAACCTTACTTCATAAATTTCATTTTAGCAGCAGCTATTTAACGCTTCGCGCAAAACATGTTACAAAAATGCGATTTCCTAGGACCCTCGCTTTAAAAAATCCTTATATTTAAAAAATACATGGAATTTTAAATATAAATATGGATAAATTCTTAACAATGAAGAATGGAACTACCCATTTAATAATATTTTTTAGGTACGTGATTTTTTGGCTTTTATATATATACATATATTTATAAGCAAGTCAAAATATGTTGATTTTCTTTATATTTTTTTAAAAGAAAACCGCTTTAAAGAAACAAATATTGCATAATTTGCTATTAAACCTGTTTTTTTAATTTGGTCTTTGCTCCTTTAATTGAAAAAAATTAGGGTTATATTGTCAAGTAGTTATAAGCTTCAAAAGATAGTAAGTTGATTTATTAAGGTTCTGATCATCATTTTTAATACTGGCAATAATTTGGTTTCGTCCTTCCTTTCAGTGTTTCCAATAAGGGAGATTGATTTACTAGGATTTGTATTAGGAGCTGGGCACTTATTAAAATTATTTAATTATTGGATTTTTTTGCATTTTGGTTAAATTTGTTAGTTTGCTAGCGCTAAAAGCCCACACAAAAAATTGAACAAACGACAAAATTAAAAAGAATCGTACTCATGCGGAATTTACCGCCCCCCCCCGCACCGGATTCCAATTAGTTTAGGGTTCGACCGGCAATCACCGGATTCAGCCGAGCGTTGTTCAAATGTTGAAACACTAAACCAGCATTTTATTTATTTTTTTGCAGAAAAAAATAATAATGGGATTATTTTTTGTCCGTTTATTTTCTTAAAATCTATTGACAAAAAAAATTTGTACATTCTCTTGAAAAAAAAATCTAACTTTCCTCTACTTTCACCTAACTATTTACAGTGTTCATATAAAAGATTCATCTTTTATTTTTATAATAAAAATTCTGTTTTCAAAAAGAAATGTCTACTGCCAACTTTCTTTGAAAAAAGTGCATGTTTTTCTGAAAAAAAAAAAACTTTCACCTAACAATTTATGATAAAAATTTCACTTTTCTTGGGGAAAAAAACAACTTTTATTGATAAAAAAAAATTGCAAAAATAATAAAATAGATAAACAATACAAAATGCAATTTTTTATGAGGAATGTGTTCCATTTTAACTGAGTCACAGCAATGCGTGGCCGGGTACAGCTATATATATATATATATATATATATATATATATATATATATATATATATATATATATATATGCCGCTCCCCATGTGGAGGTACCAAATTGGTTAAAGGGAAAATTATTCCCAACCCGCATTTAGGTAAAAATGCACTTTCATAAATAATTGAATTCATTCAAAACGTATCGCAAAAAAAATAATAATATCTATATCTATATATATCCTCCGATAAAGTACATAAATTAATAATATGATAATATAAATTAATATATAATAAATTAATGTGTGTGTGTGTGTTCGTCTTCTACCGATATATAAAAGGCACTTTCCCTGTCTGTGTGAATTCGTTCCGTAATGACTTCAAAGCGGTTGGATTAATTTTTATGAAATTTAACACAAATATACTTTATGCGTCTAGAAGTGTTTTTGAAAGATGGGTTTGGTATCAGAATGCCTCTGATAAGTATCGAAAATCGTTAATCGATAATCGAAAAATCCGATTAATGAAAGAGCAGTCCGATTTTGAACTGTGAGAAATTCCATCACCAATGCCATTTTGTTTGCCCGCCTATCATGATTTGCTAGACGGTCTTTGATTGATTCAATTTGAATGGCCCAGTTTGGCGCCAATTTTGTATACATGTGCGTTATTTTTCAGTCTGAACAATGAACACGGAACAGTAAAGACTCAAACAGCAGTGCTCCGTTATAGAGTACCAGGATTTTACCTTCACTGGACACCATGCAGTGGGTGGACGAAGGACATTTCTCTAAATACAGAGACAACATAATTGCTGAACTTATTTTACCCAATGAGGATATTCTCCAGAGTTCGGCTTGATATATTTGATTATGGGAAATTATTCCTATTTCTTTCAGGGACCACGAGGTCCTAAAATATACCATATTGAGCGACAACATTTACACCGTGTTCAACTATGTACAACATGGAACCTTCTAAAAGGAAACCTGAACTAACATTCCCACAGACGAATCTTAACTAAAGGCTCCATTGCAATGGATAGCAAATTCAGCCACTGTTTTTGCAAGGGACTTACCGTGACCAAAGAACGTTAATTTCTGATACATCTTCTCTTCTCTTCTCTTCTTCTATCTATCTTCTTCTATTCTATTCTATCTTCTTCTATTCTATCTTCTTCTATCTTCTTCTTCTATCTTCTATCTATCTTCTTTCTATATAAATAAAATGAACTCATTTTTCCCCGTCTGATTTTGACATTAATAGGATTAAAAATCAAGATATTTCATGCAAATATAATATGCACAAACGGCAGAACAATATCTGAGGTGTGTTATAGGCTTATTATTTCTCAAATTCCTCGATAATCTTAGATTTCTATACTTTTTCTGCTGAGAAGTCACGGCCAAAATCGGTTAAGATCAATGGAAGTGGTAAAATATTTTCTCTCTAATAAATTCCTCCTCCCCCTGCCACCACTTAACACCGTTTGGGGATCGTTCACAAGGAACAGTTGAGAAGAGAACACCGGTTTGGCTTCGTAGTTCTTTCATGTGAAGTTATTTAAAATCACTAAACTAAGCTGCAGTGCTCTGTGGCGTAGTGGTTAGCGTGCTGGACAATTCACATTATATTTTCACGTTCGCGCCGACCTACCGTAGTCGTTTTTTTTTTTTTTTTGTTTTTTTTTCCTAAACAACTGGAATGGACTTTTCTTGGTGGCCGAACTGTTAACGTTGCAGATGTTTTTGTTTTTTTTTCACACTTTATTTTCCTACTTTTACTCATGACTCCGGGTTTGATCCTTCCTACTTACCTACCATAACATTTTTTAAAACTCCCCCCCCCCCCCGTCCCGGAAACAAACACTCGGGCAACGCCGGGTACCCCCGCTAGTCTTGAATAAAATTTTAGTTAAAGGTATGGCTTTTCTTTGTGGAGTTTCATTTGCTATCTGCAGGGAGGAAATTGGGTATGTAGGGAAGAAATTTCTTACATCCCATTTTTTTTTCTTTTTTGCAAAAACAAGCTAGGTTAGATTCTCGTTTTTACTACAATCTTAGATTCTCGTTTTTTTTTTTTTTAGATCCTATTCTCACTAATGCAAATATCTAGAATCAGTTTAAGCGCTAGTAAAAAATATATATATTTATAAATTCTTGATTTAAGACGAGCAGAATTTTTTTTCCTCTTAATTGGAAGAGATTAATGATAAATATTTTTCTGTTTCGTTAAATCAAAGGTAATTATTTCGTTGAAGTAACTTAGGTCTCAAAATCTATAAGACAGTGATATTTGTTGCAGTGCACTTCTAAAAAATGAATAAGATAACAATTTTGAAATTCTTCTCACGTTTTTAGTAACGTTAGATAATAATTTAATTCGACCTTATATTTGGTCGTAGATTGCTAGCGTATCTTAATTGATCTCAAGCTAGTTGAGTGTCTTAATGGAAATGCATGGCGACATGGAAAATTCATAATTCCGTTTGGCGAGAGCCGACATTTTTTTTAAAAAAGATTTGAATGAGGTAGAATTGCCTCCCTTTAATTATATAGTAAAATCACTTCCTCAATCAAACAGTTATGTGATTGATTCGGTGCCAAATCCGACACTCTCTTATGAGGACGGTTTGAACCCTTCCTTTTCTGAGTCCGTGGTCGAGCGTGGGGTTGAGACTCTGCTCAGTCTCGATTCATTAGGTATTGAAGAAGATACTATGTTGTCGGCTGTGGACAAGAAAAAATAGAAGAGTTCAAAAACTCTATCGTATGGGAGGGGGGAAAATATCACGTAGACTTACTGTGGTATCATGACAGGATCTCAATGGTAAACAGTAACTTTGTGACTTCCTTGAAGGTAATGGACAGAGTGGCAAGAGTCCTTAGAAAGAAAGGGAATGTATAATGAGTACTTCCAAGTGTTTGAGGATTATGAGGAATGTGGAATAGTGGAGCAGTTTTTCGTCCCGCCTGGGAAGTATGAAGATTATATTTGGGTTCCACATAGACCCGTTATTAAGGAGGGAACTGGAGTGACGACAAAAATTCGTCCCGTATTCAACTGCTCCCTAAAACGTCGAGAGGGGATGTAAATTAATGACGCTGCCTACATGGGCGTGAACTTAACTGCTAAATTATTGGATTTATTGCTGGGATTCAGGAAAAATAAATATGTCCTTCTTGGTGATATAAATTCACCTTAAGCCAGAAGAGGATAAAAACAGATTTTTATTCGTTAAAAAGGGTGACAAATTGTGTACTTACAGGTACAAAACAATTATATTTGGGTTCAACACTACCCCCTTCATTCTGAACTTCATTTTGAAATTCCATGCAGAAAAATACGCAAAGGATGCAGCATCGCATGCTATTTCCAAAAATTTTTATGTGGATAATCTTGTCACTACCAGTTGTGACGGACAGTCCCTACTTGCTTTTTATAATAATGTTCGTAGTAGACTGTCAGAGGTAGGCTTCGATTTACGATCCTGCAATTCTAACTGTTCTAAGATACAAGAAAAAATGTTGGAGGATGAAACTATTTCTTCTCACTTCCCAGCCTTTGAGAAGGTATTGGGTTACTTATATGATCCTGTTTGGGACACGTTCAGACTTTCTACCACTTTAGTGGACCCCGAGGTCAATACCAAACGGGGAATTCTTTCGCAGATATCAGGAGTGTATGACCCTTTGTCTATGCTACTCCCCGTCACGATACAGGGGAAGACCATTGTCAGTTCGATCTTGAAAAGTAAGTTATCGTGGGATGAGCGGATACCCGAAGAACTCCTTAAGCCGTGGCAAACCCATGACAAGGACTTAAACGACTTGGGGAAGTTTGAATTTCCCAGGCGTGTATTATCAGAAAATCAGTCTGTCGAATTTATCTGTTTCTATGATGCGTCGAAAAACGCGTACGAATTCATCCTGTATGCGAAACAAGGAGCGAATTGTTCTCTGTTGTTCGCAAAGGCCAGAGTGGCCCCAATTAAGGGGAAGTCACTTCCCACATTGGAACTATTGGCCATGTATTTGGCTCTTAAGGTAGCCTCTCAGGTTTTGGGTGCTTTAGAGCCCCTTAATATTCATAATTTTTTCCTGATGTCTGATTCCCAAGTTGCTCTCTCAAGAATCCTCAACGTTAAAAGATCCAAGAAAAATATATTCATTGAAAACAGGATCGCAGAGATCAAAGAATTTTCAGTAGATATTAATATTAAATTTGGCGTTCTACCGAAATTAAAATATGTTTCTTCGTCGGAAAATCTGGCAGATCTTCTAACTAGAGGCATCAATACTTCTAAATTTTCCCAGTTATTAAATTTCTGGATGTATGGACCGGAATGGCTAAATAGAGATGGCATCGATTGACCAATCTCACCCTTGCCTTGTCTGAACGAAACTAATAAAAAAAATTGTATAATGTTTGTACTCTCAGGAGACACGTCCTTCTGAAAATACCTTCCCATTGAATATTACAAGGTATTCCAGTTTATCTAAGGCAATCGGCGTCTTGGAAAAGGTGTTGAAATTTTATGATTTGTTGCGTCACCGTAGTGCTAACAATTTTAATAGGGCTAAATTATTGCTATTTGCTAATATGAAAATAGAGGCTTTCCCTCTGGAATTAGGTTACTTGAAAGAAACATCCGGGAAAGTGCCTCCCCCAAGGGTTACTGCCTTAGGGTTATTCCTTCATAAAGATGGGTTAATTAGAACCAGGGGTAGGATACAGAATTCTGATATTCTGCCCTTTGGGGTCAAGTTTCCCCTTTTGTTGGGAAAATATCATTATTTATCAAAACTGGCAATTAAGGAAGCTCATCTTAACTGTTGTCACATGGGGGTTAATTCAACCCTCAGTAAGTTAACGCTGTCTGGAGTTTGGATCCCTCAGGAGAGACAAGCTGTAAAAGCTTTCGTGCGTACTTGCACCGTATGTAAAAAAATAAATGCTCTGCCTTGTAAGACACCTGCAGGGTCGATATTACCTGCTCATAGGGTGAACTTTATTCGCCCATTCAAACAAATTGGTGTGGATTTCACGGGTCAATTTTCTATTAAGGTTAGACGGGTAGAAGTTAAAATGTACATATTACTTTTACATGCATGAGCTTCCGTGCAATTCACTTAAAATTATTGCCGGATATGAGCACCCGCTCGTTTATGCTGGCCTTTGTAAGGTTTGCCAACTTATTTGGTATCCCTACGCATGTATATTCCAATAACGCAAAATCTTTTGTTGCGTCCGGAATATTGCTATCAAACATGCTCGAATCAGACAAGTTGAAGGAACAATTTAAACCCATACACATTGTCCATCGAACAATTCCCCTTTACTCTGCCTGGCAGGGGGGGGGGCCTGGGTGAGAAATATTAACACAGTCAAACAATGTTTGAGGAAACTGTTGGGTAGAAGAAAGTTGAATTATTTTGAATTTCTGACTTCACTTTCTGATGTGCAAAAGGCAATAAATGACAGACCCCTCACTTATATTGTTTCTGCTGACAAAGACTTTAGTATTTTAACTCCGAATCACTTTCTTCAAACGGGATATCAACCTCGTTTGCTTGTTAATAATTATGATGCTGAATTACGTCCTGACCCACCAAACAGGACTGCCTTATTACATTCCCTCGAAATGAGGAATAAATTTGTTGAAAAATTCAATCGTATCTGGCATAATGATTACCTCGTGTCATTAAGAGAAGTTGATGCCAAAATCGGGAGCAATTGTGCCCCCAAGTTATCTGTTGGCGAGATAGTACTTATTAAGACTCCCAACAAAACCAGACAATTCTGGAGTCTTGGTAAAATAATCAAATTAATTACTGGAAACGATAATAATGTTCGTTCCGCGGTCGTTCTTAAGGATGGGTGCGAACAGGTCCATTCCTTAAAAAAACCTTGTGCCCTTGGAAATTAAGGGTAATGATGATATTGCATCAACTGAGTTCATAGAAGAAGGAGGTCCCTTTTTCTGTCCAACCTGTTCTGTTCCGAATCATGGAACATCACGAAGGTGTGCTGCGATTCTTGTGACAGCTGGTACCATTTTAGCTGCGTAGGAGTTGATCATCAAGATACATTAGGGGAGTGGTTTTGTTCTAATTGTAAGGGTGAGGCTCCTCAGGTCGGTCCATATAGTGGAAATTAGTTAATGTCTGGATGCATGAAAAGTTGAAGTTTATACTGAAGATTGACAACAGACCATGGCACACACATATTAATATTAAAAACTTTATTGAATTAAAGTTGTAATTAACTTGTATTGTGAAAAAGTAATGATCATCCATTACTTTTTCCTCTCCTCCTTGGCAGTGTAATATGAAAAAGTTAACTGAATTAAAATTATAATTTTGAATCTCAATTTGAATTTTATAAAATAATCATATTAGGTTAATAAATTTAACTGAATAAAAAAAAATATTGTGATTATAAAATTGTCGAAGTTAAGACTTATGTTTATTGGATTAACTTGTTATTCGTTGTTTATCCAACCGTTTTATTAATAAAATTGGGAAAAAGTAATGATTATCCATTACTTTTTCCTCTCCTCCTTGGCAGTGTGTGAGAAATTCCATAACCAACACCATTTTGTTTGCCCGCCTAACATGATTTACTAGACGGTTTTTGATTGGTTCAATTTGAATGGGCTAGTTTGGCACTAATTTTGTATACATGTGCGTTATTTTTCAGTCTGAACACTGAACACGGAACAGTAAAGACTCAAACAGCGATGCTCCGTTATAGAGTACCAGGATTTTACCTTCACTGGACAACATGCAGTGGGTGGACGAAGGACATTTCTCTAAATACAGAGACAACATAATTGCTGAACTTATTTTACCCAATGAGGATATTCTACAGTGTTCGGCTTGTAATATTTGATTATGGGAAATTCTTGCTGTTTCTCCCCAGAGACCACGAGGTCCCAAAATATGCCATATTGGGCGACAACATTCACGCCGTGTTCACCATGTACAACATGAACATCCTTCTAAGGAAACCCCGAACTAACATTCCCACAGAGGAATCATAACTATCGGCCCCATTGCAACGGATAGCAAATTCAGCCACTGTTTTTGCAAGGACTTACCGTGACCAAAGAACGTTCATTTCTGATACATCTTGAATAAGATTTGAGTTAAAGGTATGGCTTTTGTTTGTGGAGTTTCATTTGCTATCTGCAGGGAGGAAATTGGGTGTGTAGAGAAGAAATTTCTTACAGAACTAAAGCAACACATTATAAAGGCTAACATCACAATTGCTTTTGATAATATCAGAGCACAAACAGGAGGAGCCAGTGTAAAAAATCAATAGTAGGTTTATGATAAGAGAGAAGCGCATGGGAAATGAATGTTTCTGCTTAGAACACAATTGAATCATGATACTTGACTTTTGCATTTTAAACTTTAAGTCAAGCTATCATATAACAATATTTATATAAAAACAATAGTAGGTTCTTTGATAAGGCAGGGGTGCCTCCAAAATGAATGTTTCGGTTTAGGGCACAATTGAACAATAATACTTGACTTTTGAATTTTAAACTTTAATTCAAACAATTATTTAAAAATGATTTAATAAAATCAACAGCAGGTTCTCTACAGTGCAATCTAGGCCACAATATATTATGGATTGTCACTGCGGAAAGGCATGGAAAGTCTTCTCCCGGTTCCCCAACTTAGAACACAATTGAATCATGATACTTCACTTTTGCATTTTAAACTTTAAGTCAAGCTATCATATAACAATATTTATATAAAAACAATAGTAGGTTCTTTGATAAGGCAGGGGTGCCTCCAAAATGAATGTTTCGGTTTAGGGCACAATTGAACCATAATACTTGACTTTTGAATTTTAAACTTTAATTCAAACAATTATTTAAAAATGATTTAATAAAATCAACAGCAGGTTCTCTACAGTGCAATCTAGGCCACAATATATCATGGATTGTCACTGCGGAAAGGCATGGAAAGTCTTCTCCCGGTTCCCCAACTAGAGCAGGCAATCGACCAATTTGATTGAAAAATAGGCAATAAATATATAGTGTAGAACATTTGTTGATCTTTATTCACTCCTGGGCAACATCGGGTAGCCCTGCTAGCATATATATATATATATATATATATATATATATATATATATATATATATATATATATATCGTTAAATTCTATTGACCAAATCTTAATTCATATTTTCTAGGGTGCCCGGAAAACTCGTTCCGGGAAAACTCGTCTCGGGAAAACTCGTCTCGGGAAAACTCGTCTCCGGAAAACTCGTCTCCGGAAAACTGGTCCCCTTTCGCTAGATAGGAAAACTGGTCCCTTATTGAATAAATATCGATTGAAAACACATTTTATGATCATTCTTGAAGGAGATATTATTTTTTAAAATAGACTATAGCCCCCCCCCCAATATTTTTAAAAAATATTTTTACTTGTTTAATGTTTTTTTGTTGTTTTTTTTTAAAATAAAATCAATTTTCTAAGTGTCCGTTTTCTACCTAACTGGCTAAGTTCTTAGTGGTTAGCGTTTATTATGTTCATACAAAGTTAATTACAAATTTTGTTTTGTTCTTATTTTAACGATGTTTTTTGGAGTCATAAAAACAATAATTAAAAACAAAAACAAAAAATTTAAAAATAGGCAGCGATTCGATTTTTCGTTGCTTTTTGTTTTGTTTTTTTAATTATGATAGTTTTTTGTTGTTATGTTTTTGTTTTCTCTCATACAAAATGCACTCATTCGTTATTTAAAATTATAATTTTATCAATTATCAACATTTATTGTCGTCCTGTCAAATTTTGCAAAAATTAACTAATAAATTAAAAACGAAATATTTTTTTTGGCGCGAGCGCGAGGGATGCCATGTGCTAACAATCTCTCGATAACTAATTTTTAATTTTTTTTAATTTTTACTTCAAAATTCTAAAATCAATCATTAAGAGAAAAAGTAATCACTAAATAAATTTATTAATCAATTTTCGGGTTTGTATTACTGTACACATAGATTCGAAAAAGTTGTCAAAAAACAAATATATAACAAATAAATGTTATCAAAGGCAAGATAAATTACTTTTCTACCAAACTGGATATAATTTTCGTGTTTTCATTCAATTTAACATGTTTATTCAGCTCAAAAAGTATACAGTGTTTACCGATGTATTGGAAAATTCAAAATGGCGGCCGACTCTCTCTTTAACACGGTAAGTTCGGGAAAAGGTGTTATATATAATAAACTAAAGAAAATGTTATTAAAAAAACACCGAATATATGTCAAGTTATGTCACGGTAACATATATTGAGCAAATTTCTAACAGTATTTTGTCTAGTTTATTATTTATTACACCTTTTTCCGAACTTACCGTGTTAAAGAGAGAGTCGGCCGCCATTTTAAATTTTCCAATACATCGGTAAACACTGTATGCTTTTCGAGCTCAATAAACATGTTAAATTGAATAAAAACACGAAAATTATATCCAGTTTGGTAGAAAAGTAATCTATCTTGCCTTTGATAACATTTATTTGTTATATATTTGTTTTTTGACAACTTTTTCGAATCTATGTGTACAGTAATACAAACCCATAAATTCTTTTTATATTAATATAAAAAGGCGGTCTCGTTTATGAACATACTAACCGCTTTAAAATAAGTGAAACCACTAAAAACTTAACCAGTTAGGTAGAAAGCGAACACTTAGAAAATCGATTTTATTAAAAAAAAAAAAAAAAAAAACATTAAACAAGTAAAAAATTTTTTTTTAAATATTATGGGGGTAATAGTCTATTTTAAAAAACAATATCTCCTTCAAGAACGATCATAAAATGTGTTTTCAATCGACATTTATTCAATAAGGGACCAGTTTTTCTATCTAGCGAAAGGGGACGAGTTTTCCGGAGACGAGTTTTCCGGAGACGAGTTTTCCCGAGACGAGTTTTCCCGAGACGAGTTTTCCCGGGACGAGTTTTCCTAATCTAGCCGTCATTCAAAATAATTCAACTTGATAGTTGTTTCGTGCATAGAGAACTGGCTTACTAATTTTACACAGGATAGTTACTTTTGGGGTGTAAAATAATTGTTACTTGTTGAAAACAATTTGAGTTAACACATTCCTGTCAAAACTAACTCGCTTTTGGGAATGGCGAGAAGAGCGAATCTAAACGAAGCAAAGAAAGAAAGAGGGCAACCTATTCGAAACATTTGATTTTTAGCGTTCGTTTGAATCGCCTTGTGATTCTGTCACTACACAAAGATCTGCTAGTAACGGGGTAAACAAATTAGTATTAGGTATCGATATATACACGGAGTTTTATATGTCTGACTCCAGCGTTTAGTTTCTTCTTCATCATTATTTTTTTTTAATTGTTGTTGTTGTTGTTGTTGGCGGCGGCGGCGGCGGCAGTAGTATTGTTTTCTTTATGGCGACAAATTTATCGTTCCAACCTGTAGTAAAATAAAACGGAAAGAAACTGAGATATGTGCATGCGAATATTTTTTTTTCCTAAGCAGTTCAATTCTTGCAAGTAAAAAAAAAGAAATTCTCGAACTGAGATCGAAACCAAAACAGTAAGTCAAGTACGATATTCATTAGGCCAGCTTGACAAGATTTTTAAAAAGTGTTTTCAAACCTACTTATTCTTAACATAATGAATCTGTCATGTGCACCATTCATGCCTGAACATTCATGAAACAGTTGATAAATAAATAAAAATCCAATGGACCCCACATACAAATTTTTCAATTTTGACCCCTTAACAGCCGTTTTTTTCCGGATGAAACCCGAGTAAAAGTTTTCCACATATGTGAATATCCTATATATTAAATTTCAAGTCTGTACATCAAAAATACGTGGAGTATGAGAAGTGTCCTCACACACACACACACACACACACACACACACACGCACATTCTCACTTTTATAGATATATAGATAAATATCGGAAATTTCATTAAAATCTGACCATTATTTGATTTTTGCTAAATTTATTAAACACGTGTATGTTTACCTTTAAAATGGCGAATACATAGGAACGCGTAATTCTGTGACGGGCTTTGGAGGTTCATAATATATGCAAAAAACAATGTTTCTCACAACCCCAACAAGGTTCGCTTTGAGATCGTATCCATAAAAATGTTTACATAGTTTACAATGCATCAAATATGTAGGCTGAAAAGGGTGTGTACACGTGTGTCTGTGTAGAAACTGAGCAAAATGGGCGACATAATGCGTGTGTGTACGACTGTCTACGAACGTGTACGTGAGACGTGAAACTAAAAGAAAAGGTTAAAATTTTCTCGTCTGTTTCTTGTTATATGCATGAATTTTACATCTTCTACCATCAAAAAGGGTGGATAATTAAGGTTTTAAACGCCCCTCCCCTTTCCTCGGTAAATGTTTGTGTAATTAAAAAGGCTGGTAATACGTTCCTATAAGCGCACAAACATAAATTCACGATCCTGTTAGCAATAATTTCTCAAATTTCTCTCCCTATTATTGATAGTGAAAATTTTCTAGGATGCATGTGAAAACACTAAAGTGAATTCAACACTTGTCAAATGGTGACTCGACTCACCATCATCATCATCATCTTCATCAAGATCATCGCCGTCAACATTGTTGCAGACCAGGATATAAATATCCTAACTCACTACAAAAGAAAATAATGAAACGAATGGAAAGAAGGAAACAAAACTCAATTGCTGGATAAAATAAACATGTCGTTTATTTTCTGTCGAAAATAAAAGGTTTAGGTGGAACAAGTGTTCATTCAGTCGTTGACGACTACGCGCGTGGAAAAGAAAGGAATGAAGTAGAGGATGAGAAATGGCAGTCCCGCATCTAGAAAGGGAAATAGAGAGTGTGTGTGTTGGCCTCACCAAAGCCGAGCGTGCATGATAGCAGTCGTCCATGTGGAAAAGTCTTCAAGCCAAGAGCTGTGGACGCGAACTTGCCTGGTTGACGAACCAAGGCAAAAGGGAAGAAAGAGGAAGTTGAATGTTTGTTGTTAACTTTTATACCGGGGCTAGTGTTCTGACTGCGCATGTCTAGAATTCCTTTCAGGGGAAGTGACGTTTCCCATGTGTGCGTACATGTGGGCGTATGTGTGCGTACATGTGTGTACGTTAGTGTGTGTGTGTGTATGCACATGAATGTGAGTGTATATACGTGAACGTGAATATATGTACGTGTCTGTGTGTATGTGCGTGCGTACATGTGGGTGTGTGTATGTGAGGAAAAAACATGTTCGAACAACATCAACGTCATTATTACCATTATCAACATCACCATTATCATCATTAGTTCTTCCATGATTATGATGTCTCAGACAAGAAGTATTTCCTAATAACGGTGTCCATCGGGAATTCTGCTGACCGTTTTCCCATAAAAGAGTATGTCCGCCAAAGACACTAATAATTGAAATCGAACAAATAGCCACTGAAAAATCCAGCATTGTAAATCAAATAGAAAGTATTTTAATAATTTAATTTTTCGTTACGTTTTCTATCATTGTTTAAAACATGAATATTGGATATTCCAATTATACGTTTTTGTGGCGACGGGCATACATACTGGACACCTTTTCCAACTGGGTACCATCTTATTGAATATGGAGATTTCCTGGATAGATAGATACGAGGGTTGGAAATAAAAGGCAAAAAAGTGAACGATGAAAAACGATAATGATAAAAAATACAGATTCGTTTATACACACGCATACACACACACACACACACACACAAACACACACACACATATATATATATATATATATATATATATATATATATATATATATATATATATATATATACATAGAATTTTTTTTAAAGCCAAAGACAATGCGGAGAAAGACCGGAATTATGAAAGTAAAGAAAGAAAAACAAACAAATGTAGACGGGTATGCTTGAGTAGATGAGTGTCTAGCCTTTATTCGTCTATCTTTCCTCACCTCAATGTATAATTATTTATAACCAAGTTGCTGGTATGTCCGGTCTATGTAAAGTCCGTGGGTGGTATGGAACTTTGATTAATTTCGAAAGAAAGGGATTCTTTTTCAAAAGACAAAAGTGGATTCAAGATGGTGGAAAAGAACGTAACAGGACTGCAGAAACAGAGAAGGGTCAGTTGGGGGTAATTTCATTTTACTTATTTATTTTTTTTATTATTTCTGTTGTAAGCTTTAGTTATACATATATATAACAAGGGCTATAATAAGGACAAGGGCTTCATTCTTTACAATAATAGTATCGCAGTGAAGATTCACGTGACCTGTTGTGTGGGGGGGGGGGGAGAAGATAAAAGTTTAAGACCTTATTTTATCTCTTTTTAATGTATTATTATTATATATATGTATTAAATTATAAATATGTATTAGGCTCATTCCATGTCAAATCGATAGGGTGTAAAACCATGTCCGACACGGATTTTTTTCAAATTTGCTACACTTATAGATCTCCATAAAAGGAATTGAATGGCACTTGTTAAACATCTCAAGGTCAAGCGGTTCTTGAGATAGTTACCTTTAATACATCCAAAACCAAACTCCTATCCTTACATCATCAATGCTCTGATCCCCATCTGGCATCAAGTGGGATGGATGGCTCTCGTCTGGCTGAGGCCCCGTGTTTTGACAAGCTTCTGGGTCTGACCTTTACTCCTGATCTGAAATGGAACATGTATATCAAGTCTTTTGCCAAGGTCGCTGGAAAGATGGTGGGATCCTTCTACTGCTCCAGAAGATATCTCACTACTGATGCAATTCTCTATCTATATAAAAGCCAAGTACGTCCAAGGATGGAATACTGTTGCCATATCTGGACAGGAGCTGCTAAAAACAGCCTATCCTGCCTTGACAGAGTACAAAATAGACTTCGTGGCTTAGTGGGGGATGCCCTTTTCTCTACCCTGCAACCTCTCTCCCACAGAAGAGACGTTGCGAGCCTGTCCTTGTTTTATCGTTATTTCCATGGCAGATGCTCGTCTGAACTCCAATCTCTGGTCCCCCCTCGCCAATCTTTCACGAAAAACACCCGTCTAGCTGAATCCACTGTGAAAAATTTCCCGCACTCTTTATCTGTGCCTAAATCAAAACGTGGATTCCATGAACAAAGCTTCTTTCTTAGAACTGCACGCCTATCGCTTGCCTGCTTCCCACCTGACTACAACTTGGATGTCTTCAAGTCCAACGTTAACAAATTTCTAATGAACCGCCCCCTTAAGTAAACACTTCATCAAATCTCTACACTAACGTAATGTACTTGCAATAACCCTTATCCCTGAGTGGTTTCCGGTCCTTGATAAGTGGTGATCACTGTGTAAAAAAAAAAAAAAAAAAAGATATGACTTTGACCTTTTACAAAAATGTGAATTTTTATGAAGAAGTGGCCAACTTTATAAGAGGATATCTCTGTTGTTTATGTGCCCACAACGTTCATTCATATATCATTTTAAAGTACTTGGATAGATCTATAATTTTATCTGGGAATATATTTTTTCAAGGTCAAATTAAAAAGGTTGAACTTGACCTTAACTTTTAACCTGAATTATCTCAAAACCCATTCTTTCAATTTCTTTTAAATTTTAACAGAAGATTTGTCTATCTTATGGCAGTATATATTCCAAATTTCATGATGATCCTTTCAGTAGAACTATCGTTACAAGCGTTTTAAAGAAGTGGGAAAATTCAAAATGGCGGAACCTAGTACCTGCGACTTCATATAAAACATTTCGATATTTCCCAATATGGTCAAGCTTGATATCTTTGTAAAGCTATTTTGATGCTGATTAATATTTACATAAAGACCATGGTCAAAAAGTAAAAGAAAAAATTGTTGATGAAACTGAGTTTTCTTCATTTGTTTTATTTTTTGTCTTGTTTTTTTTTTTTTTTTTTGTTTTTTTAATGCAACACAGATTTTGTTATGGAAAATAGTGGTATAATTAGTGCTGAAGCAGTTAATCAGAATCTAGAACATCTAGATCTTTTTTTAGTAATCGGAATCAGAAAACTTATATGTGACAAATCAATGAAAAGTAGTATTTCAAACTTATGTGACAAAACGATTCCAAAAAATGTTAAACATTTCTTTTGCTTGTATTAGAAGATAATATGTAGAACATTTATTTTTAAGCTACTAGTGAAAATAAAAGCTAAGAACATAAAAATATGATGTGTATTTATTTTAGCTGTGTGAAAAAATCCATAAAACATGACCTTTTTCCTGCCCAGTCGTTCAGCATTAACAAATCTGACAAGAAAATGCGAAAAGATATTAAAATACTTTGGTTTTTTAGTAAGTGAAACTTTTATCACCTCTCTGTTAGACATCTTTTAATTTTTGAAGTCACAGTCCCTTTACTTGATACTACTGCCTGTTATAAAAATAAGTTCTCAATATATGTAGTAGAGGGATTGGTGAAGATAAAAAGCAATAAAAAATTATTAAAAAAATAATATTATTGAAATCGTTTTGCCTATTGCGTTTGACTTGGAACAGATAAGACAAGAAAATTCATGCTACAAGATTGACATTTTGCCAATCACCATAAAAATATAAGTTCTATTTTCATTAATTTACGTAGAATTTTAGCAGATATTTTTATGAAAATGGTGAACCTGTAGGAGCGTCACTCCTACGAAAAATATGTTTCTGTTCGGTTTCTTGCTATTTTTCAGGGGATTATTATTGAATGGAGACTTATATGCAAGATTATTAAAGAAAAAAAATTAAAAGTTAATATTTCGATATTTGTAAGGGGTGCTCACTTTTTAGTTACGGCATTATAGTAAATCGATACCCTATTTTGTAAACACGGAAATGATTTTGTTTCTTTTGCCTACTTTTTGTACTTATGTATTTTAGGTACTGTGCTGAAATAACTTTATTATTTCGAAAGCCATTCTTAACATGGAGAGGGGAGGGTGTTTTGTAGGAACCTCCAAACGTTTGTGAAGAATTTTGTACATAATCCTGTGACGTCAGACTTGTGTTTACTTTACGAAACATGGAACGGCAGAAGCGACTTAATGCTTTTTTTTTTAAACCTTTGTTTATCTTGTTCAAATGGTAACTAATAAATAATCTTTGTTATAATTTTGTTAGGTTTTAAGTTTTACACAGTTTAATGATTAACAATATTATAAACATTTATATATTAACTATAAAATACGGTTTTACTAAATATTTACGACTGTTCTTTTGGTTAATTATGGATTCCATACTTTATTTGGTAAAAAGGGACAAACTAGAAACCGTAGTGATCTTTGAAATAGTTAATTTTTCGCACAATAATATTTTTCAATCGTCTTTAATCTGGCGATGAAATAGATGGCAAGAGTCGTGTTTCTATCATAACTTAATATTAAAATAAAATTTAAACCCAGTCTTTTTTTATCTATGTTGTAATGGAACATTTTGAAATAATGGAGTTTTAATCTTTTAAAAATTAACTTTTAGGAAGATTTTTTTCTTCGCAATTCAACGAGAGAATAAAAAACGTTATTTTAAAAAAGATTAATTTTTTAATTCCAAATTCAAGGTGAGTTTTTGTCCAATTTGTGCATTTAAAATGTAAAAAAAATAAATATTTTGTATTTATTGAAACTCTTATCTTTCATAATAAATAGTTATTTCGATCAATTTAAATATATTTCGTTAAACTTGTGAATAAGGAAGGAATCTTATCTTTGCCAAATACACGAAAAACTAGATTTCCACAAGATACAATAAATAAAGTAAAGCAGTTTTACAAAAGTGAAGTCAGTCGAGTGAATGATTATAAGACTGTTTTAAAGGATGAGGAACGGGTTCAGAAACAAAAATATCTTGTTCTCTGTAACCTGAAAGAGGCATTTAAATTATTCACATCAGAGCACCAAGAGAAAATAGGCTTCTCTAAATTCGCTGAGCTTAAGCCAAAAGAATGCGTGCTAGCAGGTGGTGCTGGGACTCATACTGTTTGCATTTGCACAATCCATCAGAATATAAAGTTGATGATTACAGGATCTCATCTGGCTAAACTGACTGAAGGAGAAAGTCATCATTTGACAGATTACAACAAAAAATCGAATAATTCGACCTCCTATTTTTACAAGCTTATAGCTACTTGAAAAATGTAATTCAACCCCTAATATTTTTTTTTAAATTAAAGGAGCAAAGACCAAATTTTAAAAAAATAACAGGTTTAATAGCAAACTATGCAATATTTGTTTTTTTTTTAATCGGTTTCCTTTAAAAAAGATTTGAAGAAAATAAACAAAATTTTACTTTCTTCGGTTATAAAAAATCGATATAAATTCGAAAAAATCACTTACCTATAAAAAATACTATTGAATATTTAGTTCCATTCTTCATTGTTCAGAATTTATCCATATTTATATTTTAAATTCCATTTATTTTTTAAATAAAAGAATTTTTTAAACGACTCTTTTGAAAAAAAAAAACGTGATATCGCAGCATTTTTACATCGTCATCGAAAACCGGAAGTCGCCGTTTGAACTACGGATGGACAGAGACAGTAAAAACCACACATTCGCATTAGCCGTCTAGACTTGTGCGTAAAGAAATTTATGCCTCCATACCTGAAAACTAGTCACATTTTACTTATAATCTTTTGTCTTAAAAAAAAAACAGTTGATGAATTTTTTTTCTTTTCTCAAATAAATACATGCGTTTTTGATTTAATATATTTAATTTCCACTTTATGGAGTGAATTTTTTTTTTTAATATCTTAAAAAAATCATTGAATGAAATAGAAATAATTTTCGTAATAAAACGAAACTTTCTGTGCAATATAAGAAGATTATAAGGTTTCATTTAAAAAAAAAAAAACAAAACAAGTGTTTTTTAAAAGAAAAAGGTTTTAAACTTTGGACTTTACAGGTAAATTTCTAAAAAAACACGTTTTTCGTTGTTTTAAATTTGAATATATTATTTATTGATCGGTTATCTTCAATTTGTGATATATAAAACTTTGGTACATAAATTAATTATTAAAATTTTAATAGACATTTCAAAATGGAGGGGGTTGAATTTAAAAAAAAAACGTTTATGCTCTTTCAAATAAACCGAATATAATATGTTTGTCTAAAATATTATATTCAGCTTATTTGAAAGAGCATAAAATTTCACATTGACCCTGAAAATATTGTAAAAATTTAACCAATAGAAAATCTTTTATAGATTTTTAAAGTTTAAAAATTGAAAAAAAATTAACTCGTAAAATTCAATTGATTTCATTATGTAAAAAAATGGCTGTATGAAGGCGCGCCGGCACTTTGTAAACACTGTTTTTTTTTAAATAAAAAATAATATTTCTATTATTTTTTAAACAACTTTAATAGTTTATTTTGGAAGTATATTCCATAAAGAAAATAAACAACCCACTTTTAAAAGAAAAATTACGAGTCTTTTTATATTTTATTTGCAGTTTCGTGTTAGGGGTGTCGAAAATTCCCCCAAAATTCTGATACACTTAAGAAAGCATCGACAAATTGTTACTTGGGTGACTGCTCATCTTGCAACAAACTGATGGATATTTTGTTATGCAAGAAATTTTTCAAAAAAACTTACTTGATGATTTTGTATACAAACAGGGGTTATCAACTGATAGAACCATTCTACAAACTATATCACAATCTACAGAGGAATTTATTGAAACTTCCCATGTAGGCCTTCAAAAATTGAAAAAGCATCATTTCATTACCAAAGCACAATCAAAATTTTGTTCTGATAGAAAAAGTTCTTTAAAGTTTGGTGAATAGCAGATTTTTTGAGAATTGTTCATTTATTTTGCAAGATTCAGCTCAAGGATTCCACTGGGAATTTAACCAATAGTTTTATGATATGTTCTTTTGTATTATAATGATATGTTCTTTTGTATTATAAAATTACTAGGTGAAAGTACACATTAGTTACAAACCACCCTCCTCTCCACATATTAAGAATGGCTTCCGAGATAAAGTTCAGCATGATTCAAAAAGTGCACAAGTACCAAAAAACAAATGAAGAAAACTCAGTTTCATCAACAATTTTTTTTTTAACTTTTTGACCATGGTCTTTACGTAAATATTAATCAGCATCAAAATAGCTTTACAAAGATATCAAGCTTGACCATATTGGGAAATATCGAAATGTTTTATATGAAGTCGCAGGTACTAGGTTCCGCCATTTTGAATTTGCCCACTTCTTTAAAACGCTTGTAACGATAGTTCTACTGAAAGGCTCATCATGAAAGTTGGAATATATACTGCCATATTATAGACAAATCTGTTAAAATTTAAAAGAAATTGAAAGAATGGGTTTTGAGATAATTCAGGTTAAAAGTTAAGATCAAGCTATATTGCACCCATTCATCTGCTACTATAGAAATAGAATTGACCTTGAGCATATTCATTTTGTTATAATATCTGATTGTCTTAAGCATGATGCAGTAGCTGTCCATTTGTTTCAAAGAAAGGTTATAGAAAAATTAAAAGAAATCATAAATTTTAATGTACAAAAAATGATATATTTCTCTGATGGGGCTGTTACACATTGTAAACATTTTAAAAACTTTATAAATCTGTGCAACCATGAATCTGATTTGGGTATTGATGCGGAGTGGCACTTTTTTGCTACTTCTCATGGGAAAAGACCATGTGATGAGTTAGGTGGCACTGTAAAAAGGTTAGCAGCAACAGCTAGCCTGCACCAACCCTATAATGAACAAATAATTTCGCCAATGCAGCTTTATTTGTATGCAATAAAAGATATTTCTGGAATACATTTCTTATATTCCTCAACTGCAGAATAGACAAAGGAAGCAAACATTTAGAAGACAGATTTAGCAATTCCTCCACGATTATAGGAACACAAAAATGACATACTTTCATTCCTGTCTCTCGGAGAGAAGTGGAAATAAAAACAGTGCCAGCACAAAAGAAAGGAGAGTAGTTCGAATCACAAAACGGAACAATATGGAGTTCGAAGACATTAACGAATTTGTGACAGCACTTTATGAGAGGAATTATTTGTTAGGATGTGTACTTGATAAAAATCAGATAATGGTGAGGTGAAAGTGACATTTTTACAACCAAATGAACCCTTTCCATCTTTCTATTTTCTATCACATCCAAATATATCAATTTTGAAATATTTTGATATTCTTAGCTCAGTTGATCCAATAACTGAATCAGGAATATCTTATAAACTTTCAAAAAATGAGATGAAAAATACATCATATATTTTAGAAAGAAAGATTATGAAAGAAAAATTTAAATAAATACTTTAATGTTCATTATTATAAAAATGTTTCAGTAAAACAGATTTTTCATTTTGAAATGTATTCTAATGAACACATGTTGATTTCTTGTGTATACAGTGTATACTTAAGACTTCTAAAAATGTCATACCATCGCCATCCAAACATAATTAAATCTCAACGCACTTTTTAAAAATTTTTATTACATCACTTTCTGTATCAAAATCTGTGTTGTATAAGAAAAGTATGAAAGTCATAAAACAGTTTGACTTCACAACCAGAATTTGTATAAAATTCAACATGCCAAGAATTTTTAAGAACATGCATTTTAAAAAATTTTCATTGAAAAAAATTACCAATAAACAACAGAAATTGCCTTTTAGTAGACCATTGAGATCACATATATTTTATCGTATAATTTAATAAACCCTTAACACCTTTCAAAACTCTTTTTTATTATATATCACTTTTTCCATAACTAAATCCGTGGTGCATTAAAAAAAAAAATCGGTGCTTATGCACTTTTTGAATCACGCTATTTTTCAAATTGTATTTTCAGCTTAATTTAAAGTTTTATGATATGTTCTTTTGTATTATAAAATTACTAGGTGAAAGTACACATTAGTTACAAACCACCCTCCTCTCCACATATTAAGAATGGCTTCCAAGATAAAGTTCAGCATGATTCAAAAAGTGCACAAGTACCAAAAAAGAAATGAAGAAAACTCAGTTTCATCAACAATTTTTTTTTTTACTTTTTGACCATGGTCTTTACGTAAATATTAATCAGCATCAAAATAGCTTTACAAAGATATCAAGCTTGACCATATTGGGAAATATCGAAATGTTTTATATGAAGTCGCAGGTACTAGGTTCCGCCATTTTGAATTTGCCCACTTCTTTAAAACGCTTGTAACGATAGTTCTACTGAAAGGCTCATCATGAAATTTGGAATATATACTGCCATAAGATAGACAAATCTTCTGTTAAAATTTAAAAGAAATTGAAAGAATGGGTTTTGAGATAATTCAGGTTAAAAGTTAAGGTCAAGTTCAACCTTTTTAATTAGACCTTGAAAAAAAATATTCCCAGATTTCTCAATCATTAAATCATTTCTCTCTGATAGGCTCATAAGAGTAGTGGTAGATGGACAAAAATCGGAGGCCTGCAATATAAATGCTGGAGTCCCTCAGGGGTCAATCCTGGGCCCAACTCTCTTTCTGATCTACATCAATGACCTCCCTAAACACATACTTAAATCATTCGTTGACATCTATGCTGATGACACGACCATCTACAGCAACACATCAAAGGCTGTAAATGACAAAGTTCTCTCTGATTCTCTCTCCTCTGATCTCGAGCGCGTGGTTCAGTGGGGGAAGATGTGGCTGGTTACCTTTAATGCATCCAAAACCAAACTGCTATCCTTACATCATCAACGCTCTGATCCCCATCTGGCATCAATTGTGATGGATGGCTCTCGTCTGGGTGAGGCCCCGTGTTTTGACAAGCTTCTGGGTTTGACCTTTACTCCTGATCTGAAATGGAACACGTACATCAAGTCTGTTGCCAAGGTCGCTGGAAAGATGGTGGGATCCTTCTACCGCTCCAGAAGATATCTCACTACGGATGCAATTCTCTATCTATATAAAAGCCAAGTACGTCCAAGGATGGAATACTGTTGCCACATCTGGGCAGGAGCTGCTAAAAACAGCCTATCCTGCCTTGACAGAGTACAAAATAGACTTCGTGGCTTAGTGGGGGATGCCCTTTTCTCTACCCTGCAACCTCTCTCCCACAGAAGAGACGTTGCGAGCCTGTCCTTGTTTTATCGTTATTTCCATGGCAGATGCTCGTCTGAACTCCAATCTCTAGTCCCCCCTCGCCAATCTTTCACGAAAAACACCCGTCTAGCTGAATCCACTGTGAAAAATTTCCCCCACTCTATATCTGTGCCTAAATCAAAACGCAGATTCCATGAACAAAGCTTCTTTCTTAGAACTGCATGCCTGTGGAACTCTGTTCCGTCTGCCTGCTTCCCTCCGGACTACAACTTGGATGTCTTCAAGTCCAATGTTAACAAATTCCTAATGAACCGCCCCCTTAAGTAAACATTTCAGCAAATCTCCTCACTAACGTAATGTACTTGCAATAACCCTTATCCCTGAGTGGCTTCCGGGCCTTGATAAGTGGTGATCACTGTGTAAAAAAAAAAGAAAAAAAAAAAATATTCCCAGATAAAATTATAGATCTATCCAAGTACTTTAAAATGATATATGAATGAACGTTGTGGGCCCATAAACAACAGAGATATCCTCTTATAAAGTTGGTCAATTCTTCATAAAAATTCACATTTTTGTAAAAGGTCAAGGTCATATCTCAGGAACCCCTTGACCTTGAGATGTTTAACAAATGCCATTCAATTCCTTTCATGGAAATCTAAGAGCGTAGCAAATTTGAAAAAAAATCCGTGTCGGACATGGTTTGTGCTCCCCCCCCCCCCCAAAAAAAAAAAAATTGTTGATTTGACATGGAATGAGCCTATATTATTTATTTATTTATTTATTTATTTATTAGTACACAAGCATTGTGTCACTAATGCTAATTGAAGTTTTTTCTTAGTCTAGAGTAACCAGAGCTTACTGCGATTTTTGCATTCTTTCCCATGTTAAACTCTGTGTGTGTGTGTGTGTGTGTGTGTGTGTGTGTGTGTGTGTGTGTGTGTGTGTGTGTGTGTGTGTGTGTGTTTTAAAGATACCCTTAAAAATGTTCGATGCTTAGGCAAACTCAGTGACTATTTCTTTACAGATCCTTGGCGTTTTGACTAAGACCAAAGTATGGTATCTTTTCTGATACCACACTTCACCTTTTCTGCCCTCGATTAGTGAAGGGGAAATCCTTCTAGACTGAGGCAATTTTTATTTTGTCCCAATTCAGTGCCTCTTTCGGTGAACTGCATTTTCATACAGTTTTTGTGTAATACTTTACCCTCACAAAGATGGCAAATAAACAGGGACTATTTAAATTTAGTGTCATGTAAAGGTTTTAACTGAATTGTTAGTCAAACAATGGAGCAATTCCGTATTTGCATATTAGAATATTTTGTATGTTAAACCATCATTATGATTTTTATCCATTGCTGGAAAATAGTTTATAGAAAAAACGTGAGGAATATCACATGTCTTTTTTCCACCCGAGAAATCTACCTCTGAATATTAGTCGCATATATTATTGATTTAGACTTGTGTTTACCTGTTTCTTTACTTGGCTTGAATACGGTTGCATTCACATTGACACACCAGGTAGACTATCTCAGTTAAGCTACATTGAGCTTGGCCAATATTAAATATGTGACCACTTGGCAAGATCGGGTGACGTGTATAAAACTCTTTTCAAATTCAAATTAATCTCCAAATTAACCGCATACATAAAAAAAAAAAAAAAAAAAAATGCATGTACAATTTCAGCGTTAAATTGTACAATGGCGATAAGCATACCGACAACAACGACTACAATATCACGAGTTGGGGTCGGTGGTGGTGTGACATAAGTTCAAATTTGGTGTGGAATCGCACCAACGCACCAATCGCACTATTGTTGAACGTTCCAGGTCAACAGCAACTATCTTTAAAACATCTCTTCAGTACCTTTTTGTATTCTTTCAAAAGTGAAGGGCTTTCCCACAAAATTTAAAAAAAAAAAAAAGAAAGCACCTTTTAGAACCGGCCACATAATTCTATTCTTTATAAAAAAAAAAAATGGGAGACGGGATATTGATTGAGATTACTTGATTACACTAATATACGCAAGTAAATGATATTTTTTACGACTAAAATGAAAGGGAAATAACTCTTTTACTAAATTATCCCCCTTGTATTATTTTTCTTATTTAAAATGTACACTAACGTAATCTATTTATTTACATGCAAGTAGAATTAAGGGACGGCCTGAATGAGCCCCCCCCCCCCCCCCCTCACACACACACACGCACCTATTATTTTTTATTTTTATCCTTTTTATTTTCTCAGCGGACTATTATCAAATGGACACTAGTCTACCAGATTATCAAAAAATAAAAAAAAGTCAATATTTGTAAAGAGTGCTCTCTGCTCAGTTTTTAATGGAACGGTCAAGTAAATCGTCGAAATCGATCACTCATTTTAGAACCACTCGACGTTTTTGGCCACATTTCGCGAATTTAGCATTTTTAAAGCAGTTTGGTCTTTTTTTTATTTCGCTTTTCCGATTATTTTATGTATTAGGTTAGTGCAAAAACAATATCGATTTCTCATATATGTTACTTTTATATAGGATTTCTGAATTAATTCATTGATGTATACTATAGCCATGTTATATATCATTCTGAAGCGCGTTCTTCTTCGCTCAATCGAATCGTGTTATTCGTTATCGTTCTCAATTTCTTCATTCATTTTTTTTTTTCTTTTTCTTTTTTTTTTTGCAGGATTTTCGACAGCATGGACAAAATTAAAAATCTGTACGATTTTCTTGTTCCGGTTCAAACTAGGCCGAAAAACTGCCGCGACAACTCATGATATCAATGGTGTATTTGGCCCAGGAACCACTACCGAACGTGTGGCACAATGGTTGTTCAAGAAATTTTGCAATGGTGATGAGAGCCTCAAAGATGGAGACGGTCGCGGCCAGCTGACTGCAGTTGATAACAAACATTTGAAAGCTTTAATTGAAGCTAATATGCACAAAACCATATGAGAGGTTGCTGTTGAACTCGAGATCGACTACTCAATAGTCGTTCACTATTTAAAGCAAATAGGGAAGTCCAAGGAGTTGGATAAATGGGTGTTGCATGAATCGAACGATAATAAAAAAAAAAAATCGTCATTTTGAGGTGTCTTCTATGCTCCCTCTGTGTAACAAAAACGATCCATTTCTCGAGCGGATTGTGACATGTTATAAGAAGTGGATCCTCTACGACAATCAGTGACGTTCGGCACAATGGCTGGATGCTGGAGAAGCTCCACAACACTTCCTAAAGCCGAAATTGCACAAAAAAACACACAAAAAAAAAAAAGATTATAGTGATTCTTTGGTGGTCTCCAGCTGGTCTCATCTATCACAGCTTCTGGGTGAAACGATCACGAGTGAAGAAGTACTGCTAACAAATTGACAAAATGCACCAGAAGCTCCAATGCATGTGTCCGAGATTGGTCAATTATGAGGGGACTAATTCTCCTCCATGACAATGCTCGTTGCTCAACTGACCCTGCAGAAGCTGAACGAATTGGGCTATGAGACTTTGCTTCATCCACCATATTCACCGGATCTCTCGTCCACTGATTATCACTTTTTCAAGCATCTCGACAACTTCCTGTGCAAAAAATGCTTCAAAAGTCGAGATTATGTCGAATCGGCCTTCAATGATTTCATCGCTTCCAGAACTCCGGATTTCTATGCTGATGGGAATAAATAAACTGGTTTCCTGTTGGCAAAAATGTGTCGATTCTAATGGTTCTTATTTCGATTAATAAAGTTTATTATGAAAGGAGTTATGATCTTTTGAAGTTGAACATCAAAATACGACATTATTTTTGCACCAACCTAATTTATATTTATGGTTATCTTCAAGTTTTGTCAATCTAAGTGCACTGAATAGACACTAGAATAGCAACTGAAGACTTATCTTTATAAAGTTGATTTTTAGGGGTATTCAGATCCGTAATCCATATTGTTTTTACTGGTCGCCATGTTTGTTTTCGCGTGCATGCATTCAATTTTTGCACGCGCGTTGGATACTGAAAAAGACTAACCATGGAGTTCGCACTGCAGAAATGAGCAGGAACTCTAGAGGCAGGCTGGAGTAGGAATTGGAGCAAAAACATTGTCTCAATTTTCTTTAATAATCATTTTTTTTTTTTTTTTTGTAATATTAAAGACATTAGCATTTTTTTTTTTTGTAATATTAAAGACATTAGCATTTTTTTTTTTTTTTTTTTGCAATTTATATTATAACCGCTTTTCCACAGAAAAGACATTGCTATCAGCTCTGCTATATTGTTATTTTCATAGCAGGTGCTCGTCTGAGCTTTAATCTATGGTCGCTGCACCTGCCAAACATTCACAAAAGCACCCGTTAAGCTACAACCACTATCAACAATTTCCCCCACTTTATCTGTGCCTAAATCTAAACACTAATTCCATTAATAAAGCTTCTTTCCTGGAACTATCCGCCTGTGGAACTGTCCACTAGCCTGTTTTCCAGCTGACTACTTTATGATCGTCTCCAAGTCAAATGTAAACAAGTTCTTGTTGAGCCAACTTAAATGGTTCTTTTCTACCGAATTTCCTCCACTATGCTTTATGATTAATTAAATATTTCTTTCGTTTTTTTGTAATGTTGAAAATTAACATTTTTGTTATTAATATTATAAACTTAAATAATAAAATTCTTCTCAGTTTTATTTCATAAAATTTCCAATTCCTTTGCAACTATTTTTTTTTTTTTTTAATAAAATAGTATTTCTGCATTATTCGGTTGAGCGCCATGTTTTTTGGTGTGCTTCACTAAACTGTCGCCAGGTAGCGCTTTTCCGTCAAAAGATAGGGTATGATAACTTGTACTTTTACTTTTTTCTTTAAATTATTAATTTGTTGTTGACCCTTCAAAGTTGCTTTGATTCAAAAGATTTTTCATTAAAATTATTTATTTGTTCGAAAAAAAAAACTATTTATTTTATAAAAATCCAATGTTGCTTTAATTACAAAATTGTTTTCTTAAAATTTTATTTTATTATGGAGAGTTTTAAATAAATGTTTTTACAATTATATCTAGATACATTTTTATACAATAAATGTTTTGTTTTCAAATATGTTTGTGTTCGGAAAAAATTTTGTTTGTTATTTATTTGACTAAGAACAGTTATCGCGCCTTACCAATGGCGCTCACCCGAATGATGCAGAGTGCCAAAAAATATAATTTGCATCCCAAATTTTCTTCAGTAAAGAAAAAAACCTTAGTCAAAGAGTTATTTCCCTTGCATCAGTGATGAGCGCTACAAATTTGATTAATAGTGTTATTTTAAATAGTAAAAAGAAAAAACATAAAAAAAAAACGACTACAAGAAAAACACAATAAATACATGAACAATAACGTAAAAACTACGGTTCTTTTATAGCTAGGGGTTGTTAATCAAGGGGGAATAACTAAGAAAATAAGTATATTTTGCATGAGACAATTCTCCCCGCCCTCTATTGTTTACTGGTATAAAAGCATGCCCTTTAATGATCAAATGAAAATATATATTAATATATAATAAATAAACTTATTAAAATTATTTAAAATTGTTATATTTATGGGATTTGATACCAACTGTTTGTCGTAAACTTTTGGCACCAGTTGTTATATTTGGTGTGGGTTTTTTTTGTGTGTGTGTGTGTTTTGTTTTTTTATTTTGTTTTTTGTTTGTGTGTTTTTTACAAAGAGGGTATCTCAAGGATAAGGGTTAATGAGTGTAGGGTAGTCAATAGGAAAATATCGTTGTAATCGTTAGTAGTGGACATTTGGTAAATCTGGATTTCTTAAAGCGATGGCTCATCAAGAACTTGTTCACGTTGGACTTGAAGACGACCATATTTTAGTCAGTTGGAAAGCAGGAAAACGGAACAGAATTTCACAGGTGTGCAGTTCTAAAAAAAAAAAGCTTTGTTCATGGAATCTACATTTAGGTTTAGGCACAGATAAAGAATGGGGGAAATTATTGATAGTGGTTTCAACTAGACGAGTGTTTTTCACGAAAGTCAGACGAGAGGCGACCATAGATTGGAGCTCAGATGAGCACTTGCCATGAAAATAACGATAGAGCAGAGACAGACTCGCAATGTCTCTTCTGTGGGAAAGAGGTTGCAGGGAAGAGAAAAGGGCATCCTCCATTAGACTGTAAAGGCAAGATAAGCTGCTTCTAGCAGCTCCTTCCCAGATGTGGCAGCAGTACTCCATACTTGGATGTACCTAGCTCTTATACAGGTAAAGAATTGTATCAGCAGTGAGATATCTACTGGAACGGTATAATGACCCCCACCATTTTTCCAGCAACCTTAGAAACAGATTTGATGTACGTGTTCCATTTCAGATCAGGAGTAAAGGTCAGACCTAGAAGTTTGTCAAAACATGGAACCTCCTCAAGACGAGAGCCATTCATTTCAATTGATACCAGATGGGGATCAGAGCCTTTATGATATAAAGATAGAAGCGTGGTTTTAGATGCATTAAAATTAACCAGTCACCTCTTTCTCCATTGCACCACGTACTCAATATCAGAAGAGAGAGAATCAGAGAGAACCTTGGTCGTTTACAGCCTTTGAACTGTGGCACTATATTTCAGTGCCATGGTTGCTAACACTCTTCACCATGGCCGGGTGGTGATTTGGCCATAAGCGTAGAGATACAAAGAAATGCAATCCCAGAATTCCCTTTCTAGACCAATCTCTTTTTCCTCCGGATGACATGGGGTGAGCACGCGTGTTTCTGTCTCTCCATGAACAAGAGGGGGCGACCCCCTCCCCCTCAGCACTAGTTAAGCATAGTTAGTTTAGTTTTGAAGATATGTAAATTGTAAAAGTTTTTGTAATATATATTGTATCCATAATATAAAATAAAATAGTTATGTTTCATATATATTACAATTGTGTCGTGTTGTGTGGTTTCTTGTGTTTGTCATGAATGCCTCCATCAAACAACAAAGTGGTCCGGAGGACAAAGAAAGAAAATTCCAACCAGAATGCCACTAGGGTGAAGAGGTCATCTTGAGAGAATAACGGCGCCACACCCACATCCAACATCTCAGGTATGATTTTCTTCTTGATACACAGACCCTAATGACTGGCCATATTCAAATCTTCATGAGACCACTTCTAAGATATTTAGTGTAACATGTGAAGCCAGTCACATGCCAGTGACCAGCTGATCGTGTTATAGAACTGTTGCCATACATGGTAGTGTCATCAGCATAAATGTCTATGAATTATCTTAGGATGTGATTTGGAAGATCATTTATGGAGACCAGGAAGAGAGTTGAGCCAAGGATGAACCCTTGAGGGGCTCCAGTATTAATACTGTGAGCTTTTTATTTCTACTCATCAACCACAACTCTTATGAACCTATCAGAGAAAAATGATTTAATAATTGAAAAGACATTTCCAGCTATACCAAAGCTGGAGATTTTGTGGAGTAGACCTTTATGTCATGCCCTATCAAAGGCCTTTGATATGTCAAGAGCAATTGACCTAGAAAGGAAGTCTCCATCAAGCAATTCGCTAATCTTATGAGATATAACTATTAGCACATCTGCTGTAGATCTAACAGAACAGAAACCATATTGGATGTCACTGAGGAGATTATTTTTGCTGAGGTGGTTGACTACTTCATTATTTAACACAGATTCCAGCAACTTACTCATGATGCACAGGAGACTTATTGGTCTGTACTGAGAGGGAGATGACCGATTACCTAAATTTTTAAATATTGAGTATATTGATGAGGTTTTCTAGGGTGTTGGGAAGCAATTCTCCTTAAGACAAAGTATTATAAGGTATTGTATCTCAATAGCTCATAATGACCATCACAATAGCAAAATTAGTTTATGCTAGCAAGAAAGACAGACAAATTATTAAACTAAACATTCATTGAAGAAACGCAATTGCTGAAATATCTTCTTGTTGATAAGAAGTTTCTGAGAAGGAGAAATAGCAAAGTCCTGTCATTAAGATGTTTTTTTTTGCCAATGTTGAGTGAACAGCTTCTACTGCTATGAGAAAAAAGGGTGAAGACATTCATGTTAACTGTTGCTGCCGCTGTCAGAAAAAGAAAGGAAGAAGACGTTTGTGTTAGTTGTTGCTGCTGCTATCAAGAAAGACAGCTGATGATGCAAACCTTTATGCACGTAGTTGAGAGCAGCAGTTTGTGCTGCAATCAGAGAAAAAATTTTGTTGTTGTTGTGTTGCATTGTCATGATTATCCTTTATGAGAGTCCGTGTTGGTTTGTTTCCATTGAAACTTTGTGTGAGACTGTGAATGAAATTTAGATTAAGTTTGTTACTTGTAGTCTTTTCATAGATATTTTATCACATATTTCTGTATCTCATCTGTCAAATTTTTTCTGGCCTTCTCTCTCTTAGGGTAGCTATTCCCTTGGATAATGTGTTTTGCCCAATAATTCTTTGCTATAATAAACTGTATATCATAGTGAAAGGGTTGGTACAAAAAGCATAGTTTCTGACAACTTAATGCGTCATTACCAGTTGATTGAATATCGTAGTTAAGCAAAAGTCGTTGCCATTGTCGCTGACGTATCGACATTGTCATATCAGTGGCTGCTCCTGGTGTTTGGATGTCTTCACTCCTACTGATGTGATCTATGTTTTGTTTACAAATTTTTATAGGCTCGATGGAGATCTTGTATTTAACAATATAATAAAATTAATTATATTTTTTTTTTAATTTAATAAAAAAAAACATGCACGTTTTTTTTTGGTTGGCTGTTTCTTTTTGCTTGTTTGTTTTTTAATTTAAAATTGTTTCATTGTTCGATTGATTATTTCAGTGTTCTAAAGTATCTTGTAAAATATACTTTTTTTAATCAATGCCAATTACCCCCTAGACTAACAACATCGACTTTACATGTGCCATAACTATTATTGAAAATATATTCATAATCCCACAGACCTCCACCAAAAGGATATAGAAAGTACTGGAACTTTGATGAAATTTATTGTCACTCAAATTTCAGATGGCCGTTGTTTGCAATAAATCAATGGTAAAAGAGAGAGTATCATACAGATCTTCACTGGAAGGGCACAGAGAGTACTGAAATTTTGAAGACAATTATTATCTCCCAAATTCCAAAGAAAACCAATGGAAGAATGAATGGCATGAAGCCAATGGTAAACGGTTGTAAGAATGCGAAATGATTTGCAACAGTAGCCCAAAAAAGCAGAGATTTAAAATCTGCAGAGACAGTTTGTCACTCGGATGTAATGGGAAATCATTGTTTGTTGAGAGTGTGTGGTCATAAGTAATAAGTCTTGTGAATAATCCCCTTGAATAATCTTAAACTAACAGAAAAAATAAAGAGATATATATGCAAAATATTGTGTCTGACTTGGTTTGTTCAAGCGTCAGGTGTTGTACAGGAAGTCATAAATTGACTCCAATGGGTTGAAAAATGAACAGTTAATTTATGGATGAATAACATGTCACAGGAAATTATAATAATTCTAAAAGTATGAGTAAATTTCCTAATGGGAACTTGCCTCCACAAAATTTGAACTTTTGAAATCCATGATCTCAGTTTTGTCATTTTTGTGACTGGTATTGCTTCACTGACTAGGAGAAGAGTATCTTTATGTTGAGATTCTTTATTTTTTTATAAGCCAGCTTGCAGGAGGAATTTGTTTTTTTTTATTTTTTGGCATGCAATAATGATTTGAAAACAGATCACATAAAACTTAATATTTTTGCAATTTCATCTTTTTTTTTTCATTTGGAGCCGATGTTTGTACAAAACTCTAATGTTTTTTTTTTTCTTTTAGTTTTTTTATTAGAAGTAATTTTGAAGTGTGGTTTGCAGGTTTTCACTCTTGCCGTTTGTTAATAATTATAGGATTGAAAAACGTTAATCCTAACCTTAATATTAGTTATGTGTTAACTAACTTAATTGATTTATTCCGTTTTAACATAGAATATAATTAACAACCATTTCAGAAGCAAAAATTATAAAAATTAAGAAAATGTCCAATTTTAATTCTTCCTCTTCTCTTCCTTCTTCTTCTCATCCTCCTCCTTCTTCTATTCATTTAAAGTTATTTTCCTTTAGTCACGTGTCAAACGTTTTCTGATATCACTCTTCACTTCTCACGATTCAGCAGTCTCCAAATTCTACTCTGTGTGGTCGCATTCAATCACTTGCTTCCAATGTTTCCTTGGTTGGTCAACCTTTCTACGATTTAGGACATTCATGCTTCTGCAATGGTTTATTCAGGGGGATGAACATTCCACATGATCGTACCAGTGAAACGGATTCATCCTTACGTTAACCTCTATACTGCGCAAGTGTAGTGCCTTCAGCGAATCCTCTGACCTAATGTGCTGCATTTTGTCAGATCCACATTGCAGATCCATCGGATCATAGATGTGTCATTGCAAATAAGGAAGAATTATGAACTAAAATTAATTTATTATTCGTTATAAATCTTTTTAAAATGTTACTTACCTGGAAGAAAACGTGTAGAAAACTACACGTTTATTTCAAAATCGAATGATAAAATTGTCGTCCTAGAAAATCCAAGTTAGGACAATAGGACCATTGCAGGCACCCTCAAAATGCTTGCTGGATTGTCATGAATAACAGGGACGTGCCCAAAGTTTCCAATCACGGTTATGGTTTTTGGTGTGGTTTCAAGTAGGGGTCACATCATGCCACCTCACATCTTTGAAGTCGGCTTGAAGGTCAACACCAAAGTGTACCTGAATATGCTGAAGAGTGTGGTAATCCCCGAGTGTAAGGTGGCCACTGGCAGACCCTGGGTGTGACAGCAGGACTCGGCCCACAAGTCCAAAGAGACCCGGGCTTGGCTTCAGAAGGAGTGCTATGACTTTTTATCCTTCTCTCACTGCCCCCTCCTCTCCCGATCTGAACCCACTAGACTACTCCATTTGGTCATACATCAAGACATCACAAACATGACTTCCCACAATACGAAACCTAACCTGATCGCTGCCATCCGCCGAGTATTTGCCAAGCTTTTGCCAGTGCTTGTGGAAAAGGCATGCTTCCAGTTCCGGATCCATATTGAGGCAGTGATTGAAGCTGAAGGCGGTTATATTGTATAGATGTCAGCTCTACTAAAAAATCAAGTAATCTGAACTGATTTCTTTCAATAAAAGTTTTAAAATAAAGCTGTAGTGTTGTTTTCTTTAGGGCAACACTTTTATAGTTCCATCCTATAATCTTTAAATACACCAGTGATTATGACACTGGCAAATTAATTATGTCCTTTTGTTGGCTCTAAAACGGTTAGGAAAGTAATTAGGAGTCAGTAACGTCTAATATCTTGGACATAATGTCCAGCAGAACAGAGGATGTTTGTGTTATTCAGGTATATATATTCTACCTGAAAGGTAGAGAATGGCCAGATTGTAAAGTGACAGAAGTACCCATGACAAAACTGAATAAACTCAGCATTTTACTATAGACAAGCTATACAGAAAATTCTCTACATAGTTATCAGTCCAGGACATATTTCTCGATGATCAGTCTGACAGAGAATAGGACATTGGGGTTTCTTCTGACTCTTCTTTGTCAGTATTTTTGTATGTGGTATTTTTGTTAGATAGTCCTAAGAAAATCCACCCTCTGAGGTTCGTTTATGGCCACTCACCTAATGTGCTCTTACCAACCAGTAAAGGGAGGAATGCTAACGGGGCTGCTCAGGCAATTTTGTAGAACTAGAATGCACTACTTCTTGTGCATTGACCTAAAATCCCCACCTTCCGGTCTTGTGTCATATTTTCCTGCAGTGAAAGGGAGGTAAATATCTGCTATGTTAAAAATAAAAAATACAGACGATTGATAATATAGTCTCCAAAAACTGGAATCTTAAGACGATCTCCATCATTCCAGTTATTTTAGGAACAACCAGACTCATGAAGAAGAATTTTAAAAACTACCTGCCGAATATATCCAGTGAACCAAGTGTAGGAGAAATATAAACAATCTCACTCAAAGGAACGGTTAGAATTTTTAAAAGATTTTTGAGTGACTGAAATTGTGGGTGTCTCATCCTCATGAAAAATAAAATGATAATAAAATGAAGACAAGAAATTAGATAAGGACTATCTCCCCCTCACTCCATTCTCTTTTCCTGCAAACTCTTACCACAATGCTAATCAGATTAGAGTATCAGAGTCTCTTTTTCTCCAGCCTATTTAAAAACTGAATAAAGTCTTGAAATATAAATACATTCAACAAATATAATTATAAAACTCTTTTAATCTCATAAAAATACATAATTCCATAATGCAGAAATATCCAGAAAGAACCAGGGAAGCATAACAACTCTCTTTCATTTATCAAAACCAATTCAAAGATCCCTGTGACATAACTTCCGCTCCAATATATGAAAAAATATGCAATTCCAAATTTAGGTTTTCACATTATTGTAAGTGCTCGTTGCACTCCATAACTTTCATAACTGTCAAACCTTACAGGTACCATAGTTTTTGTTCGAGATCGCAGTCTTTCTCTGAAAAAAAAATGTATATATAATAAATAAAAACACATAGAAAGAAAACAAAACTATCTCATATTTATAAGATAACTAGCAGGCCGCCTGGCATTGCCTGGTCATAAAATGCGCATAAATATATTTAAATTCATACATAAACTGAGACATGTGCATGCGAGTATTATGTTTTTTCTAAACAGTTCACTTCTTGTAAGTAAAAAAAGATACTCAAGCTGAGATCGAAACCAAAACCTAAAAAGAGTGAGTCAAATATGATAAACATTAGACCAGCATGACACGATCTTTAAAAGATGTTTACAAAACTACTTATTCTTAACATAAGGAAGCTGTCATGTGAACCATTCATGCATGCGCATTCGTGAAACAGTTGATAAATAGATAAAAATCACGTACAAATTTTTCAATTTTGACCTCTTAGCAGCCTTTTTTCGGATTAAAACTGATTAAAAAGTTTTCCACATGTCTGAATATCCTATATACCAAATTTTAAGTCTGTAGATCAAACATTCGTTGAGTGCATAAGTTGAGAATTGTCCTCACACACAACCACATTCTCACTTTTATAGATATATATATTATTTCCATATTACTTTGGATATATTTTTTTTAATTTTCATTTTGATTTCTTTTTTAAATTTTTTTGCTATTGGTCATCAAAGACAAGAGCCAGTCAGAGACACATGTTAATGATTATGAGCCAAAAGATGAACGAAACTATTGGAGTACGAATATTGACCAATAATACAAATTATGTTTGATAAATATATAAATCTAATATATAAACGGCTATATATCTGTCTGTCTGTCAGTGGGTCTGTCTCCATATTTTCAAACTGTATCTCTTCCAAAACTAAAAATCGCAGAGCGGTGCTAGGGGCCTCAAATGATTGGATTTTTTACAGGCTGTTCTTTCATGGGTCTTTAGCCGGTTAAAATAGTTTTTAAGGGGTCAAAAATGGGTAAAAATTGAAAAAATTGTTAAACATTTTATATATTCATCTTAGTTTAGTTTTAATTTTTAATTACTTTATATGCGTGTCACGTTGGTACAGTGGTAACATTATCAGCTTCGAATGCTACAGTTTCAGTTTCAATTCTAGCTAATGGCACCTAAATACTTATTTTCTTAACTTTTGAAATCACGACTCTATAATAATATATACAAAACCAGGACAAATTAAAATATATTTAAGCCCCCACTCCACCCCCGTTAGTATAATAAAAACTATGTTTGATTATTTATAGATCGTTTAGGCCAAGAATTTTTGAATATTGGATTTAAATAGGCATTGTTATTATCAGAGAAGCTATCCCATGGTGACATGTTTCACAGGCTGGAAGCAAAGTAGCTCTGTCCAGGGAAATTCAGCCTAACTCTAAGCACAGGAAGGGAGAAATAAAAGTATTTTTTCATCATTAGAGCAGAAAGACAAGTGGATGTCTTACAAGGAGGAACCAAAGGTTGGAGCTCAGTCGAGCATATCTGTGAAAATAACGATATGGTAAAGCGAAACTGATAATGTATCTTTTGTGATAAAGGAATTGTAAGGAAAAAAAATGACCTCATACTCAACACTAAACTTTAAAATCGACATTGTCAAGGCAGGAAAGTGTCGTCTGTGTAACACACTTCCCCAGATATGACAGAAATATTTCAGCTCGGGATCGTATTTATAGTTTTTCAATTCACAAAATATAATAAATTATTTGCAATTGTATAGGTTTTAACTTGTATTCTTTTTAAATATAAAAAATAATGAAATATTTTAGCAGTTATATTATACTAAAAGGTACCTCCAATGTTGCCCGGGATTGAATAATGATCAACAAATGTTTCACACTCCCATATTTTTATTGTCATCGAAATCGATGAAATAGCCCATTTTTAAATAATACTGATTAATTGCAAGCTCTAATTGGGAACCCATCATGATGCACCTGGAGGAAGCTTCATATGCCTCTTGTAGTGTTAAGTCCACAATTCATTGTAGTCTTCATGGCACTGTAGTGAACCTACTGTTGATTTTATAAATTTATTTTTATATATAATGGCTTGCATTAAAGTTTAAAATGCAAAAGTCAAGTATCATGCTTCAATTGTGCTCTAAACAGAAATATTCACTTCAAATGCATCCTTGCCATATCAAAGAACATAGTGTTGATTTTATATGCCTAGCATTACAGGTTGTGCGGTGATAATGGCTTGAATTAAAGTTTAAAATGAAAAAGTCAAGTATCATTGTGAAATTGTGCTTTAAATAGGAACATTCATTTCAAACATGCCCCTGTCATATCAAAGAACCTACTGTTGATTTTATACGTTGGGTCTTTCGGCTTGTGTGGTAATAAAACTTCTCAAATGCATTTGTTATGTTAGGCTGTTTAAGATGTTAACTTTGGTCAAAATCGCCTGTTTCTTTTTCATCGGATTATTTCAATGATTGATTATCAATACTCATCAAAGATATTCTGACACAAAACCTATCTAAGAACACTGCTAGGCACATAAGATACCTTTGTGTGAAATTTCATTAAAATCGACCCAGTCATTTTCGAGTTCATAGGGAATGAACTCATAGACCCACAAATGCACAAACACAAAGTTCCTTTTCTATAATAGTCTCTATCTCTACTATTATATATTACATATAAATTTTATGACGGGAGTGGGAGAGGGATAGCAACAGCAGCAGTAGAAACGGTACAACAACAACAGCAGTAGTAGCAGGATGGTGATGGTGCTTCAGTGATGCAGACTGAAACACTTTCACTCAGGAACATTGGCAACCTTTTTCTTAAGTATTCAATATCCTTCTAGAAAGAATTTCTAATAGAAAAATATTGGAGAAATACATGTCAACAAAACTCATCATCATGAATGAAGTTCAAGAGACTAACAAGCAACAGCAACAACTCGGGATTTTTAATTTCCAAGCTCAGAGCTGATCGAACACAAGTATTTAACTTCCTTTCTGGCTTGCCCAATCAGAAGCCATCTCTCAAGTAAACTGAATATACATCAAGAAATGATAAAAGTGCAAGCTAGACTTTTCCTCTTTTTGGTCAGGAGAACCTTGAAAGCAATGAGGAAAAATGCCCCCCACTCTATGTTTCCTCTCTCTCTCTCTCTCTCTCTCTCTCTCTCTCTCTCTCTCTCTCTCTCTCTCTCTCTCTCATTTCCCTGTCCACTGTACATTCAAGCATAAAATATCTTTGCTCTGAGATAACTGTTAACAGACCTTCGACAGTCCAAAGAATTTTCTATATTTTCTTTCTTCATTTGGACAAACTTTTTTCCACCTATACCGAACAGTGTAAGTAATTGAATAAATCTTTTTATAGTTGTTATGAAAAAGAGTTTTGTTTTTCTTTTTGTAAAACAATTTTCATTACATACTACTAATATACAGAAGTACATCGCATTTTTATAGGCGATCATTTGAAATATCATGTGAGCCAAAGAGGTGGCAGCCCTAAACCCTTAAATATATATACAAATTTACTTTTACAAACACGTTTACATCCATTGTTTAATAGATCGTTACTTACTGTATTACTTTAGCCATACTTGCTGACCAAGATCCAGTTCTCGAGTTAAACACACTCTTGTGGCCATTTTTGTATTTGAGATCTTCCCACATTTGAAAATCGTAACGGCCAGGAGCAACCATATTCTACAAATGAAAAGTATAGAATGGAAAAAGTAAACTTAAAAATATCAAAAAGAAATCTTCGTTTTTAATGTCGTTTTTAATGTGGAGGAAAACCAGTTCTCCAAAAGGGGCACCCTGGAAGTAGGCAAACATAAAAATAGTATAGAAGGGTTTCCCCTTCATTGATTAAGGGCAAATTAACTTAAGTGCAGTATCAGAACAGATACTACACTTGGATGAGACAAATAAACTTCAGTCTTTGATTTAACCACTAAGTTTCAGTCATGAGTTGGTCTATCACATTTAAGTTTAAAATTGCATTTTATTTAGTCTGTCTTGTTTAAGTTTGAAATAACATTTTTTAGTCTTACCTTTCAGCTGTAATGCTTAAGTATGAAATACTACTTTCGTCTATCTGTCACACTAAAGTATAAATAGCATTTTCGTTAGTTTGTCATGCTTACGTTTGAAATAGTATTTTCGTTAGTCTGTAATGTTTAAGTCCGAAATAGTATTTTCATTGGTCTGTAATGCTTAAGTTTGAAATAGTATTTTGAGGGACTGCTGTGCTTGAAAGTTTGAAATAGTATTTTCTTTGGTCAGTAATACTAACCAAAGATTAAATGAATGTATCATAAAAAATATTTGTTTGTGTTTCATTTTCATTTTTTTTTCTTTTTAAATAACAGTAATCTGAATTTTTTCTGCTGAGTTAAAAATAAAATCAAAATTATAAAAGTGCCATTTTTTTTTTCTTACATAATTTTGCATAAATGCTTTTTGATATCTTTTATCACTCCGCTTGGTGGCTGTCCAAAATGGGACAACAGATTTGGCGACCGGCTTTGTTGGGTATCGTGGGTTGTAGGCACCTGGACCTGGAAACGTCTGAAACAAATCAGTTTTTAAATAAGAAAAATCACAAAAGAGTTTTACGTTACGCACAAAGGATAAGAAAATAGAAGTTATAAAAGTATGTATAACATATTTTCTTCTGTTTCTCTCTCTATCTCTCTCTCTCTCTCTCTCTCTCTCTAAATATATATATATATATATATATATATATATAGATAGATAGATAGATAGATAGATAGAAAGATATACATACATCTATCTTCTATATATATATAAAAGCGAAAATGTATGTATGTTTGTATGTTTGTGTGTCTGCTAAAAACTTTCAACAGACACAACAAAAATTCACAAACTTGGTCTCATATGAAAGCCCCACGTTCCGGACGACAAATATCGAAAAATTGGCCCAAAGTGACCATCAGAAGTACGTCAACTGATCGATTTTCTGCAGGGGGGGGGGGCAAAAAAGTGACATTTTAATGTTAAACATTACATATTTTTAAATCGATTTATAACTGCCCCAAAAAATACGGCCGATAACTTTAGCATAGGTAGTTAAGGGTTGGTTCATTATCTAAACGTTTTGGGTTCGAATCGTGGTGTGAGATGTCTTCTTCTTTTTTTTCGATTTTTTACATTTAAATATTGAACCCTGTATTATTTAAGCCATTTTTCACGCTACGTTCGTTCGTTTTTCTGTTTTAATTTGTGTTTACCCCCCCCCCCGCTTAATTAAAACATTGTTTTCTTTTCTTACTTCGCTTATAACAATGCTTACATCGTCATCGTCGTAACGCTCAATGACTTTCAAACATCTTTCACTTCTGGCTGGCCGATTTTATTTTCAAACTTCGCCTCAGGGGTTCGGCTTCGATCCTACCCCCCCCCCCGTTTTCTTTTTTATTTAACACCACACACCCCTACAAACACCCGGGCAACGCCGGGTACCCCTCGCCAGTCTATATATATATAAAAGCGAAAATGTATGTATGTTTGTGTGTCTGCTAAAAACTTTCGACAGACACAACAAAAATTCACAAACTTGGTCTCATATGAAAGCCCCACGTTCCGGACGACAAATATCGAAAAATTGGCCCAAAGTGACCATCAGAAGTGCGTCATCTGATCGATTTTCTGCAGGGATGGGGGGGGGCAAAAAAGTGATATTTTTTACATATTTTTAAATCGATTTATAACTGCCCAAAAAAATATGGCCGCCAAGTCTTCTACATAAAGTATACACGCGGCCGTTTATTTTGGGTAAACTTGTATTTAAAACCCGCTGAGTCATGTCACGTGATCTTGACGTCAGCAACCTCTAATGGCGGTCTTAATTTACAATTTACAAATTGTTATCGGTAAAAAAAAATAATTAAAGCTAAACTATGAACTTCTACGCTATGGCAATGTTACCAAAGTTATTACCACATTCAAAATAGTTAGACTCGATAGTTAAACAAAAAATAATAAGCCAAACATGTGAAATAAAAAAAAAAATATGCTTACAAAAAATATTAACGAACGAAGTTTTTAAAAATAAAAACAGCCAGACGCCATTTTCCAGTCTTTAGAGTAAGGCAGACGAAGAGAGAGAGAGAGAGAGAGAGAGAGAGAGAGAGAGAGAGAGAGAGAGAGAGAGAGATGTCTAGACAGATTCAACAGGGGGGAGGGTCAACAACGCATGCGTTAGATGACGTTATGATGTTGTGACCTGATTTATTTACCAAACAAACTTTATATACGCCGCTTTAGCGTAGGTAGTTAAGGGTTGGTTCATTATCTAAACGTTTTGGGTTCGAATCGTGGTGTGAGATGTCTTTTTTTTTTTCGATTGTTTTCTTTTCTTACTTCGCTTATAACAATGCTTACATCGTCATCGTCGTCGTCGTAACGCTCAACGACTTTCAAACATCTTTCACTTCTGGCTGGCCGATTTCATTTTCAAACTTCGCCTCAGGGGTTCGGCTTCGATCCTATCCCCCCCCCCGTTTCTTTTTTATTTAACACCACACATCCCTACAAACACCCGGGCAACGCCGGGTACCCCTCGCTAGTCTTCTATAAATATAAATATAAAAGCAAAAATGTATGTATGTATGTATGTATGTATGTTCGCTTTTCCTCGATGTCCACAAAAGGCTTCTTTCAAACAAGCGCTTACTCGCTTCACAACTTTTTAAAACTTTTTATATCATCTATAAATTGTAATATCTACGAATTACCCACGGAGCTCGCCTCTCTATTTAATTTTATTGACTTTCAAATGTTAATTATTCCACATTTCCCGCATCGGCACGCGTTACATTTGGTTTTCGGTATAAAAAAAGCGAACCTTGACTCTAATCACAGGCCCAGAGCCAGTTTGGTCAATGTCGACTTCGTCATATCAGACTGTAGCTTTCATTTCGCTCCTCCTAATAAACAGGGAGCGGGTTTTAAAAACAAACAAACCCATTTATTCAAAACTGTCCCGCACAAAATCGCCGTCATGTCAATCAAAAACGCGCACCTGTTTGTTTTCAAACACTTTACTATTTTCCAACTGCGCGTCGTCAATGCTTCTGGTTTTTTTCACATACCCCGAAAAACACCCGGGCAACGCCGGGTACCCCTCGCTAGTCTATTATATAAATCTCACCTGTTTAAATGTATGTATGTATGTCTGCCTAAAACTTTCGACAGAAGCGACGGATTTTCACGAGATCGGTATTGTTTTGAAGCTCAATCCTTCGGACGACAGATATCGAAAAATTTGGCTAAAAACATTAATTTCTTCACCCTTAACGGGGCACTTTTCTACAGAGAGAGGTCGCATTTTTTACTGATATTTGTGAAAGTCATCCCCCTTTTTCGATTGACTAGCCTTAATTTAAACCTTCGCCACTTCCAGTTTGGCGATGGGCGCAACAACAAAGACGTCCCTTTTTTTTTTTTTTTCACACCCTTTTTCTCCTTAGCGAGACGGGTTCAAGCCTGCCTACTACCACTTTTTTTTTTTTCAATCCACACCTCCAAACACCCGGGCAACGCCAGGCACCTAGGCTAGTATATATATAGAAGTAAGTCAGTTTTTTTTTCTCCCTGCTGATACTTTTAAGAATTAATTTGATCCCTGATGATCTGAAGCAAATTAATATCAAAATATTTTTATTGTATCCAGGGATTATATTGAATCTGAATACATAAGGTTTATAAGTGTATCTTTGGAAGTGCCTGAGTTTTAACTGGACACACACACACACACGCACTCACACACACACAAAATATGACTTTCCTTTATATAGTAGAGAAACAGATTCAAAATATATAAATCAAAGGCACAGAAATATAAGAATCTTTCCTTTTTTTTTTTTGCAGCAAAATAAAAATCTCTTGGAAGACAACAATTTCATGTGCCACCATAGTTTATTTACACTTATTTATAATCATTGCATAACAGTTCAACCTTAATCAACCATTTCAATCATCATTAGAGTGAAGAATGAATTTTATGTCCTCAAATCATCCATAAAAGATTAAGAAAAAGAGATACAGATGAAATAGTCTGCTGTATGTACTAAATATATATTTGAGTTTACTTTCGGCAACCTTGTAACTTTTGCTTTCCTTATTTTGTTCTTTAGTCCTCACATTTCATGAGCGATGTTTCTGACAAAGGAAGAAGAATTGCTGTTTTCCGAGTCAAAACTTATTCATCTAACACTTATTATTGGCTAGTTTTTAACCTTGAAGTAGTATGTTTTTAGCTTTTTACATCAAGTGACTTCATGCCTTGTCTGAGGCGATTTTCATACAAAAAAACAACTAGTAGAAAAATCATGCTTGTCTGAGATTGAATAAATAGCCTCATATTCTCCTGCACCCAGCACATAACATCTTATTATCTTTCTTTATATGGGACTGTACTTAATGATGTAATCAACATTGATAGGTTGGAAGAAAGTGTAAATACAGTGAGTTTTTAAACTTTCTAAGACATACTCGCATTTCCTGAAATGAGGACTTCTTTGTACTCCTGCTCCCGAACCTCATATTATCATTTCTATTCTACTTTTTCTAATTCTATGATTTTCAAATTATAAATAAAATAAAATAAAGATAACCAGTATGAATGTTGACTCCAAAATATTATTTCATCAGAAGGAAATATATATCTCCGTGTATTTTAGGTAATGTCATTTCAGAATATATATAATTGTAGTGGTTTATCTTCATTTTCGAAAATAAATGAAGAACAAATGAAATACCCACAATTATCTCCTTATACATAGAATTATTACAGTGTTTGGAAATTCATAAAAATTTGTTCAGGAGTTTTTCATTCATGAGTATATTTATTCTCAAGGGAAAGGGTTCCTTTTTTTCTTCCTTTCAAAAATAAACCAAACATAGTTCATTATACTTCCTCCTAGGTCTATCATTTATATTCCAAATTATACGGAGGTGAATGAAAAAAAATAATAATAAACCAGACATAAACACAGACGTTCATCTTCATTGTGCAGATATTAAGATTACATTCTCTATGTAAGTGTTCCCATTTGGTATGACACTGCATTTTCAAAGTTATATAGAATTAACTCCCTTTCCATTAAAATTAAGATAGATTGAAATAAGAAGGTGTATGAAAAAAGTGATTAAAGTAATGGTGAAATCTTTATTATCTCGATTATAAAATAGATTGAAATACTTAGTTAAACTACTTTGAATTGAGAAGTGATTTAATTGATACCTTCAAAATAATTAATAGGATTAAATATGGAACATTTTTTTTTTAAATATCGCTTTTCACATTGGAAATTTATTAGAAAGTGTATTTATAAGGTCACATTTTATTGATGATCAAAAGGGACCGATTGGAGAAAGTGGTAACACATTATTAAATAAGTCCCCGGCCTAACTAATAAAACAACATTAGGAAAAATTCGTAAATCATGTGTTATGGTTTGATTTACCTCATTTACATATGAAGGAATACACGTTTATTCAGAATCTTAACACATTGTTCTAAGGGAGGTAGCTGTGTTTTACTAAAAATTTTAAGAAAGAATTATTTCTTTTTCAACAACTTCATTAATGTAACAGTTTTATAACATTTTATAACAAAAAAATGTAAAATGCGACAATATTGCCATTTTTTTTAACCAAAACATTTAAGTAATTGTAAGATAAAATGATTTTTTTTCAACTACTTTAGAAAAATGGAGTTAACTTTCCTTAGAACAATGAGTTAAGATTCCGAATAACCGAATACACTTCTATAAAAACGCAATAGTCGTAGTAATAAATAACTTTGTATATCGATATTCTACCAAAACATGCTTGTTCATGTTTGTTTGATAAACAGAAAGGGAAATAACTCTTTTTAAGAGTTACCTTTCTTTATCAAACTGATGACAGGAATAGTTGGTCATTTAACTGTGAATAAATAAAAGTATTTTATATAAAAAAATGCTTTTTGATCAATGCTCAATATTTTCTCTGTGTTAATTTTTATAGAACATGTACACGCTTTTATTTATGACTTAACAATTATAGAAACTAAAAAATAACAGTAAAAATGTGCATCTTTTAAAGGATCTTTTACCAAATAGAGTTTGTTTGAAAAAATCGCTCTGAGCCCTGATCATAGCATGCAGGTGAAATCTGAATCTGAAGCATGTTGTTTTCAGGGTGCTGTAACACTAGTTTGGTCCTGGTAATCAGATCGTTTGGTTGAAATCTTTCTCAGCTGCATCCCACACAAAATAGTTCATGGGATTGCAATCAGGTGAGCCAAATATTGGTATTGGTGAAGTCTTAGAAGTTCTCAGACAGGCACTTCTTGTGTGATACAGAGCTGAGTCTGGCTCCACCTAGCAAATGGCAACTAAAAATAACCATCTGGGTTGATTCTGACTCCCTTTTCAAAGATGTGGAGCAGCATGATGGCTTTCACTGGAAAGACACCCAAAGATGATTACAGTTTAAGGATACTTGGGTTTCATGATGCACAGGACTTAGTGTGGACTGTCGTTCTGCACACTGTGCAACTAGTTCTGAGAAGAACCAAAGCATCTTCGATTTGACTAGATATTGTACCTTGTTGAGGAGTTTTTTGGCGTTTGTAAAGCGGTTTTCTTATGCCATGGTAATGAGTAGTTGACTCTTGTGATTCTTGTATGAGGAGTAGCAATGATCCTTATTCAGTGTCTTCTTCATAATTGCTACTTCGATTGTCATCAGTCTCACCAAGGTTTACATTGCCCTGTCTAGATCTTACCATACCTTTTTTCATTTTATTTGTTTTACAGAAGCTTAGCTTCTCAACGAATTTCAATGTGCAAATATAATCATAACGCCTGCTATGATCCTGTTTCTGCTAGCCACTGGTTCCACATCTCCAGCACAATTCTCCAGTTCATATCTCACAGTTTTCAATCAAAGAACATTGAGCTGCAGCTAAGATTTCTGAATTTATGAATCCAACATGAATCATCATAATGCAAATCATTCCAATGTTTTTTGTCATACATGGTCTTCACTTCTCAAATCCAACAATAGTACACAAAAATATTTTTAATTCATATTATTTGGATTATTCAGATTACTGTTCTCATCTTGAGTGTTATTTCCACAACATTTCTGCCAATATCACCTTCGAGCGTCTTCAGATTACCTTGCATGGAATTTTTAATGGAATCTTTCATTTAACCCACATTTATTCCTTAAAATCATGGCTATTACTCGACACTAATCAGTTGAACAACTAGAGAAATATTTACCAAAATTCTCTCTTTTTTTTTATCCTTTCAGTACAAGGAACAAGAACCTCAGCCATCACTCAGATTTTAACATTCTTCTTTGACACAAAAAGAAAATTAACCAAATTAAATAAATAAATAAATAAATAAATAAATAAATAATAATAATAATAATAATAATAATAATAATAATAATAATAATAATAGTGGTAAAGTTTCTTCAACAACTTTCTTTTTATACATGAGGACTTCTACCTCGTCATAGTTGATGAAACGAGAACATACTAATCTCCTGGATTAAATAAAGGGATCCGTCCTTGTGTAATGAATATGAGTACATGTGGGTCCTTCCTTATGATTGGCTGGTTAAGCCATAAATACTGATTGGTAGCACCATCTATGGAGAGACGTCAAAAGGTATGCAAGCTTCACACTACACTGAGAACATCAACTGTGACTAAAAACACTCATTCAGTATGGTGACTTAATGGATTATTACTTACAACTGTAGCAAGACTGCTCAGCTAGTTGAACAATATATATCCCTTTCGCAAGACATATCACATTCAAAATTCCATGCAGATTTCTGAGTTTGACACAGTACACCTGAAGAAGGTTGAAAATTACATTGGCTGAAACATTGTAAAAAAAAATGCTATTCAAGATGAGAACAGTAGTTCAAGTAATCCAAATAATTACAATTATCAACCCTCATATGAAAATGTTAGAAACATGAAACGTTTTCAAATATCTCAAAATAACCGTACTGGATTTTTAGGGTATGTTGAATCTGTACTCCAGAAAATCCGTTCTGTTGGGGGATCGGCCCAGCGCTCAATTTTAGCAAACTTTCCTTGTTTATATTTATGGGCAGAATACAAATTTTCCGTTGGAGTTTTCAAGTTGTACTGTCCTGGACCTAAATTCGGTCTTTTCTAGAAAAAGACAAAGAAAAAAAAATTTCTGTTTGAATCATTTTAAATGTTTCAAAATTTTTTCTTTTATTGAATTAACAAATTATCGTCACAATGCAAATATATATAAATAAAAATCATTAAAAAAAAAAATTTTTGCATTTAAACATAAAGGAGAAAAAAGTTGGACAAAATTATAGTGTCGAAGTGATGGTATGGATGTGCACTGTAATACAACTTCAATCTAAGATGAACTGGAAACCTGCAGATGAAATACAATGAATAGATGTCATAAAAACTATTTGCTGAGTGACAGAGAAAAGATAAGAGATAGTAAAAGTGTTTAGTAAGTGATCAAAATACATTGTTTATCCGGACAGATTTGTGTTCTGATCAATTGCCATGGAGACAAGTCGAGTAATAGGCTTTAACTTGGTTTTAAAACATCTAATGAAGTGTTCTCATATTTGCATATTTATATTAATAACATTTTATTAATCCACTATTACTGTAGAATAAATTTTAATATGATATTAGTTGTGTACATAATGGTAGTAAATGTTGAGGCTTGTGGTCCGTTTGTTAAGGAGCTTGATTAGCTGACACAAAACAAAATCACTTTACACAATGATACTTCCACTAAAGTTCAGAATACTATGTTAATCACTGCTACACAATCAAAAGAATAAAGAGCAAAATGTAAATATTAAAAAATAAAAATACATTATTTAAACATACAAAATGCTGCATGTTTTGTGGGGATGCACAGATGTTGGTTACAAACTGCAAGCATGGGAAAATATTTAGATAAGAGAGGCAACCACACAAGAAATTGTTAAAGTTCTTTGAAAAAAATAATGGCTTCTTAAAAACGAGGGTTCATGCGGAGAAAGCAAACCACTTGAAATTCTACACATGTCACTAAATAATGGGCTTCTCTGGTCAGTCAGGTTTGATATCCATAGATTAACTCTTCTCGGGTGGTTTCGCAAAGTGACCCATTCAGAAGGATGGTTTTCTCTCTCTCTCTCTCTCTCTCTCTCTCTCTATATATATATATATATATATATATATATATATAGAGAGAGAGAGAGAGAGACATATATATATAGAGAGAGACTAATTTGTAGTATTCCGAATTATACTGGGTTAATATAATTCAGTAATTGTTCATATACCAATAAATTTAAGCCAAAAAAAGAGAGATGACTTAAAAAGTAAGCTACAAAATTATCATATTTCATAATTGAGCATTCATATACTGTTTTAACAAAAACCAAGACTTCAAGAAATGGGTTGATTGCAACAAAAAGTGTATTTCATTGTTAATTAGAAAAGACCATTTGGACAAATTCAAACAATATGTCGTTTGAAAATTTTCACAAGAACATCCTTTCTTCAGACTTATTAAATAAAAAACACTTTAACAATGAAACATTAAGGAAAAGAAACATTTCCTTTATGAGGAAAAGAAAACAAGCGGGAACACTTTACCTCTGTTGCATCTTTGTAAAGTATTTTTTAAAGATTTATATATCTACTTATTTTCGTATCTTTATTTAAAAAAGAAAAAAATGAATTTCAAACTAAATATCGAACGATATATATATATATATATATATATATATATATATATATATATATATATATATATATATATTTTTTTTTTTTTTTTTTTATTCGTCCTCTCCTGTTAAGATCTACGATTATCGGATAAATTTAGAAGTAGAAGGGAGATAATTCTGCAAGTCCGGAATTTAAAAAAATTAATTTAAGTTATAAGATACCAAAATTCTAATAAGTAAAGGGGAAATAACCAGGGCCGTTTGGTGTATCTAGTTTGGTAACTTCCTGATATTCATTTATGATTTATTAATTTTTTTTTTTTTTACAAGGTGGTCACCACTTATCAAGGCCCGGAAGCCACTCAGGGATAAGGGCTATTGTAAGTACAGTACGTTAGTGTGGGGATTTAATAAAGTGTCTACTTAAGGGAGGGGGCGCTCATCAGGAATTTGTTTACGTTGGACTTGAAGACATCCAGGTTGTAGTCAGGTAGGAAGCAGGCAGACGGAACAGAGTTCCACAGGCGTGCAGTTCTAAGAAAGAAGCTTTGTTCACGGAATCTACATTTTAATTTAGGCATAGATAAAGAGTGGGGAAAGTTTTTGACAGTGGATTCAGCTAGATGGGTGTTTTTCGTAAAAGATTGGCAAGGGGAGACTAGAGATTGGAGTTCAGCGGATCCAGTTAGAACTAGGCTAATTTATTCAAAATATAAGTTTTAAAAGCATATCTTAACCATGATACTAATTTTATTACGATAAATTAACCTACGTTTGCCAACAAACCATAATTTGCTGAGGTTATGCATGGCTTCAATACAAAATAAAGCTTCAGGAATTAACTTCTAAAATACTTATCCGATAGTAATACATGTCCCATTAATAAGTATTCTAATAGTAAAACTAATCTTTAGCTCAATGTACGTTTTATTTTAATGAAAGTGGGGGTTTACCTTGGTTTTTTGGATTAAAACGGTTATAAATAGATTGATATCTAAAAGCTATAATTTTTCAAGTTTTACTGGTCCAAAAACAGTATCAATTAATCCTCATTCCTTAATTACTAATTTTTTTTCTCTCTCGTTTTCCCTCCCTTACCTTTTTCTTTTTTTTTTTCATTTTTTTTTTTTTTTTTGCTAATTATTTGTTAAACTATTTTATTCATTTGGAAACAATATCAACCATTTCACCATCAATATGACTAAAAAAGTGTTACCAGTTTCGAGACAGTATTGCTAATCCTTGTTAATCCTTATTACAAATCTAAATTTTTTATCTAGTAATCCATGGTCTTTATTTCTAATATATGTTTATAGTGTAGAATATTGGGATCCAGATTTGTTTGCTAAATTTGAATCATTCATTACAAGTAACTTACATCATTCTTAGCTATTTAACGCTATATAAACTTTGGCTCGGCACCTAAGAACCTTTATTTTTCCCAGAATGTTTTTTTTAATCTCAGCTACATTTAAGACATGATAGCAAAAATCTATTCCTGTGAAGATATCTGTGCGAGCCCTTTCTAGTCTCACACAAAAACACGCGTTCACATATCAAGCCACTTTTCTTATCATACACATACGCGTACACAAGCATACGTGCGCATGTACACACACGTACATATATTCACATTCATGTACATACACTCACATTTACGTGCATACACACACACGCTAACGTACACACACGCACACACGTATGCACACATGGACGACGTCACTTTCCTTTAAAGGAAATCCACACATGCGCAAAAGACCACCGGAAACAACTACAAAAACAAGAGACCGGAGCTGTTTCCTTCTTTTTGATTCGGCTCTCGACCTGGGCGGTCGACGGACTAATCGCTCCTTTTGGGAGGGGAGGGGGGGCGCCTCATGTCACCTGCTACTATGTGTGGGGCAAGAGCCAACAGACAGTACGTACACCTTACACACTTCTATCTCCATGGCCAGGATTGACTTTCTCATTCTCTCTCTCTCTATACAACAATAGACTTTCCCTCTCACCAGCTAACAGCGATAGATGCGTGCTAAACTGGATTGAATTTCTCTCTCTCTCTCTCTCTCTCTCTCTCTCTCTCTCTCTCTCTCTCTCTCTCTCTCTCTCTCTTTCTCTCTCTCTCTCTCTCTCTCTCTCTCTACAACAATAAACTTTCAGTCTCACCAGCTTACTGTGAGAGACGCGAGCCAAACTGGATTGACTTTCTCACTCTCTCTCTCTACAACAATAGACTTTCCTTCTCACCAGTTAATAGCAAGAGACACACACCAAACTAAACACGTGCTGTACCCTTTTCTTTCATTTGTTTCTTCATGAAATAAATTCTAGTTCATTTATTTCAATAAACGTGTTGTTCGTTTCTTTTTCAATTCATTTTTCCTATTTTGTATGACTGGGAGATATATATAATATATCCACCAGTCCTCTACAAATTGGTGAACCCGACGTGATATGAACACGCATTTCCTTTGATACCCGACACCACTACAAAATTGGTGACCCAAACATGATATGAACACGCATTTCCTTCTATACCACAAGTCCCACAACAAACTGGCGACCAACTGATGTGAAACGAACACGCATGGTGACCCTACTTTTTTACTTTTTTTTAAATGAATTGTTTTGAGCGAGACACACATTTTATTTGATAAACAAAAAAATGGACTTTTCAACAAAGAAAAATAACAAGTAAACTACTATCGACAAGAATTTCAACAAACCATTTTAGGGTTTATAAATGCTTTTAGGGCACAACCTAATAAAATAAATAATTCAATACAAGCTTCTGGAATGACAAACGCAACAACTTCATAAAATGTAACACAGAAAAGGTTTATTAAGGAGAATGTGATATGTTCCTTGTCAAAAGTTGGACTCCGGCTACCTGGTGCTATAGCGGTAGTTATTTGAGGGGAATCGTCGATACCGTTAGAAATCACCGAGGTGGAGAGAGAAAAGAAAAGGGAGGTCCATTCTGTTTGGTGGCTCTCACAGTAAAGACGAGTTGTTCTTCTTCAAACCGGATGCTGGCCGATTTCCTTAGGGGATAGGAAGGATCAATGCGCCGTACCCCTGATTGGTCTGTATGTGGCCAAATAGCACAGGGGGGGAGAGGCATTGATTCGAGGAAGAAAAAAGTCCCATTTGTTTCTGCTACACATCCCTGTATAGCATCCAACCTTTTAATATTTCACACACATATATATATATATATATATATATATATATATATATATATATATATACTTGTTTATTGTTATATAAACATGCTCACATCCCGCTGCTACAAACAGCCACTTGTTTCAATCAAACAACAGATATCATCAGGCAGCGACTTGACTATTCAAAAGTTCAATGAATAACGATAAGATTATTCATTGAACTTTTGAATAGTCAAGTCGCTGCCTGATGATATCTGTTGTTTGATTGAAACAAGTGGCTGTTTGTAGCAGCGGGATGTGAGCATGTTTATATAACAATAAACAAGTATTATCAGCTCTTTTTATTGAGCACTATCTAACAACCTCGTTGAATTCATTAGTCCATTACTTTTGAATATAAAAAAAACCCGAGTATATATATATATATATATATATATATTAATGTTTAATTCACAATTTTTGAAGACACATGTTCTATTTTCTCATAAGCGTATATGTTAGAGATCTGTTTCGTTAGCAATCTCCAACAAACAGTAAAAACATGTTATCACTCTATTTTTGAATGCAGCAAACTCTTCAGACAATTCTATGGAGAAAAACATATTCAAACACAATCTTTACATGTTGCAAATAGTCAAAATCATACCTCATTTGTTGTGGATGTAATTCACATTGTTGGTCAGGTCTCCATCTTTTTATTTATTTATTTATTTTTCCCCTTCATAGTTTATTATTATAAATACTTTTGTATTTATAAATTACTAGCGGGACCTGTGGAAATTCCACAGCGGCATCTTTCATATGTAATATATTGATGCAGCATATTCTGTGGGCGTTCAGAATGAATAAAGACACCATCATATTATTCTAGCCCTTTTGTTAAAACTATAAAAATATTTATCTAAGAAAGTCTATATATTAATACAGTAGCGTGTAGAACAATAAAAAAAAGGTGAGTTATTTATTTTTCTCTATTTAATAATGTAAGCATGACTGTTAAAAAACTATATAAAGTATTGATTTCAAAAATAAAAAAAATAGATGAGTTGAGTGCCATCATCTATAATCGAAAACGAAACCAAAGCTTATGAAGAATTCTTGGGATAGAAATGGAAGGACACAATAATTATTAAACGACAGCCACCCGAATGAAAAAAGATGTAAGCGTGACACACAAAGTAACACATATGCTATTGTATTAATATATAGATTAACAAAAATACTAGCATCGGTCTGTCGGTCAGTCTTTCTCTCTCTCTCTCTCTCTCTCTCTCTCTCTCTCTCTCTCTCTTTCACACACACACACACACACACACACACACACACACACACACACATAAACAATAAAAAAATGTAAACAAATTAAACAATGAAAAAAAAAAACAAATAACTACTGTAGATATGATTATAAAAAATAAAACTACAGGAGCGCATCAATTTTTTCCCAAACACACACACAGACACACACACACATACATAGATGAGCCTAAGTACACACACACACACACACACACACACACACACACACACACACACACACACACACACACTCATACGTAGATGAGCGTAAGTACATACACATACAAATGAAAATGTAGTAGTAGCAATAATATTCTAAATAATGAAAACACTAGCATCGGTAGGTCGGTCGGTAGGTCTCGCTCTCTCTCTCTCTCTCTCTCTCTCTCTCTCTCTCTCTCTCTCTCTCTCTCTCCTTCCCTCCCTCTAACAATAAAAAATGTAAAAAAATAAACAATGAAAAAAATAACTGCTGTAGATATGATTAATAATATAGAACTGCAGTGATGCATCAATTTTTGTCCCACATATTTTAACTTAGAAAACTTATAGCATTCACCGACCAAGAGATTTGTGTTATTATTTTTTATTATGGAATAACTTAAAATCAATTATTTCTTAACAACTTCTGCATTTATCAGAAAGATAAAACCCTAAATTTTATAGAATTAAAACAAATATAGTGGTGGGAACATGCTAATCGAATGCCGCCTTGAGCGTTCGTAAATGTGTATTCCAGGATTAATGTGTATTCTGGAATAAAATCTCAACCAATGAAATTTGCCAGAAAGCGTGAAACACAAAAGAACACACATGCTATTGTATTAATATATAGATTCCTTTTATTCATTTTATTTAGTATAATTTACCTCCTTGTTGTGAATATGGATTATCTCCCTTAGATAATCCAAGACAATAAAAGCTGTGCATTTCCGCTTGTCGAGAAGACAAGTAGTTGAGTTGAATAAAAAAGATTAAATGGAAGCTCATCGTCCTGTTTTCATTACAATTTATTCAATTAAAGAATCGAACATTTTATGCGACCAGAGCGATTTACAACAGATTCAGAAAGTGATTCAGCTGACAAGTGCTGGAAACATTGGCGGGAAACCTTTACAAATTTTATTGAGGTTCTACATTCAGAAAGATCGGGACTTCCCATCAATAAGTGTGCACTCCTAACCAACTACCTGTCTCATACAGTTAATGAAATTATCTCAGATTGCATTACCTATGAAGAAGCAATCGATGTACTGAACACTACATACATAAAGCCCAAAAATAAGATATTTTCTAGACACCTACTTGCAACTCGCCAACAAAAAACAGGCAAAACACTGGACCATTTCTTTAAGAGCGTTCGGACACTGGGCAAAGATTGTAACTTCTGCCCAATGACAGCATTAGAAGCCCAAGAGCAACACATTTTGGCCGCCTTCATTAACAGCTTGCGTTATGCTCAAGTAAGACAACATCTTCTTGAAAACAAGATCCTTACACTTAGAACAGCTTATGAGCAAGCCTATGCCTTCAAGTGTGCTATACAGCAGTCTAGTTCTTACTTACAGCCAGACACAGTGGGCGTCGTGCTTAATGCACCTGTTCCTACTGCACCCCCCTTCATGACGATAGTCCTACAAAGTTTCAAGTACAGTTGGTTACTGCCGCTTTAAAAAAGGACACCTGCTATTTTGTGACTTATCTAAACATCTACGAGTTTTACGCCCTGCCAGAAATACTTGTCATAAATGTGTAAAACTTAGCCATTTTTCAAAGATATGCAAATCTTCTAAAATCCAATACAAAGTCACTCGTCAAAATACATCTGCACTTTAGCCGCCACTCCAGACTGCCTTTCAAAAATTATTGTAAAAGTAAAAATTAACGAGATATCTACAAATGCTTTGCTTGATACTGGCAGTTCAGAAAATTTTATTAAAGAAAGCTTGGTAAAAACCAGCAAAATAACAATGGCGAACGCTTCATTGTCTGCACAAGTAAGTAGTTATTGCTTAGTGGATTTACTATTTAATGACGTCTCCTATAAAACCACTAAATTATCCATGATGAAAACCTTTGTTGTGAAATAATACTGGGACATGTTTTTTTGCAGCAACACTCACAAATTGAAATTTTGTTTGGCGGTTCAATGCCCGCATTAAAAATTTTTGAATTGGTGACACTTTTCAAAAACCTATCTGAAAACTGCAAACCCATAGCAGTGAGAAGCAGACATTTTCTTATGATAAAAAATTTATTGACTCTGAGGTAAAAAGACTACTCGAGGAGGTAATAATCGAGTCTAGCAAATCACCCTGAAGGGCTCAAGTAGTTATGACCACTTCCGAAAACCATAAAAAGACAATGGTTATAGATTACTCCCAAACCATAAATAGATTTATGATTTTGGACGCCTTTTCACTACCCAGGATAGATGAAATAATGGGTGAAATAGCTAAATATAATATGTTTAGCACTTTGGACTTGAAAAGCACGTACCATCAGATTGCCATTAGACCTATACACAGCTTTCGAGGTGAACGGTTAACTATATCAATTTTGCAGGATTCCTTTTGGCATTACAAATAGAGTAGTCGACCAAATCATAATAGACAAGAAATAGGAAGGCAGCATGTAGCCATGATAAAAAGGAACACAACAGAAATCTCAGACAGTTCATGTCCACCATCGACAAATACAACCTTACCCTAAACAATGATAAATGCTCATTTGGACTGAATAAAATAAACCTACTGAGCTATACCATAAGCAAAGGTTTTATAATACCAGATGCAGATCGATTGAAACCTTTTCTCCAGATGCCTATTCCTCACTCGGCCTTTCCTTCAATGTGCCATGGGTGTATTTGCTCACTACTCCCAATGGATTGCATCGTTCTCACAGAAGATACATCAATTATCACAAGTAGAGACATTTCCTCTGTCCCATTGAAGTATTCGAGGGACTGAAAAAGGATATTGCAAAATCAGCAATTACAGCAATGGACCAAAATATTCCTCTGGTTGTTGAAACGGACACGTCAGACTGTGCTATTGCTGCTTGTTTGAGACAAGTTAATCATCCTGTAGCCTTTTTTTCAAAGACCCTTTCACGAGCTGAACAACAACATCCCACAACTGAAAAGGAAGCTTACGCCATAGTCAAAGCATTAAGAAAATGGCGGCACTACCTGATCAGATGCCACTTAAAACTTATTACTGACCAAAAATCAGTTGCTTTTATGTCTAATTCTAAGATTCTAAGCAAAATAAAAAAATGAGAAAATTGCGAGGTGGAGAATTGAACTATCCTGTTTCTCTTTTGATGTCAGCTACCGATCTGGCAAGGAGAACTTAACAGCTGATACACTGTCATGGGTGTATGGCATGAAGCGTGAATGAACTCCGACCACTACATAACAATTCCTGTCAGCCAGGCATTACTCGAATGGTTCATGTTGTGAGGTGTAGAAAGAATTACAAATTCCTGCCATATGTGTGCTAAAATAAAGCCTCGATTTTATAAACCCGGAACTGGCGTTTCAATAAAAGCAATACAACCATTCAAAAGACTAAATTTTGATTTTAAAGGACTGCTACCAAACAAAACAAGGAACCGATATATATTAAATGTTATCGACAATTATTCACCGTTTCCTTTTGTCTTCCCTTACTCAGACATATCAGTTACTGCAATTATACAATGCATTTGTACATTATTCGTGTCTTTGGAGTTCCTGCCTATATACAATCGGACCAAGGAGCTTCTTTCATGTCACAGCAGCTTCGACAATTTCTAGAGGAACGTATTTATAATAATTTCTTTTAATTTACTTTCGTATTTATAATAATTTCTTTTAATTCATCTTATTTAATTTCCTTCCTATAATTTATTTTTTCCGTTTATTCCTTATTGTATATTATTATCAATTTAAATTGCTCTGTATTAAAACTGCAATTTCTTTGGAATGTATTTGTTTTATCTGTCTACGAGTAAACATTCTGTTTTGTTGTATATATCCTAGTTATTTAATGAGTGGGGAGATCACTCTGATCTACTTTTCCTAATATATCTTTTGCTTAGTTATTTCCCTTTACTTATTTCTCATATATTAATATTTGTTGGCTAATTTGTGGATTGTTTTTTTTGGGGGGGGGGTACTATATTTATGTACTTTTTTTTAACGATTACATTTTTTTAGCATCTAGCTGAAAAATTCCTTTCTTTATATGATCTATCCTTGTTATCTATCTTTCTTCCTAGTTATTTGTCATATTTATGTTCTGTTTGTAAACTATATAGATTTAAGAAATGTATTGTTATCAGTGTTTTACTGTCTCTATGAGTTTACATTAACTGCTACTAAAAATTGTTTAATCTAACCTTTTATGCTTGGTATGTCTCATTATTCAATTCGGTTTTAGTTTGATGATATTTCAAGAGTAGGTTTCCTCATAATTTATATTTGATTTATATTTTCTATATTAAGCTTAAGTATTACTCTAATCTCCTTCTTTTCCTCCCTGATGTATATTTATTTACTTATTCATTTATATATCTTCTATTTTTGTTATTCTTTTTATTTATTCTGGTCTAATCTGGGATAACAGGAATTTATTCTTATGCAGGCATCCCTGCACTACATCCAGGTGCTTATTTAATAAATCTTCCTTAGATGTTAATATGTGATATGATTCAAGGATACAAAGGTTATATCTTTTCGATTTATTTGGTTTATATTTACTAGCTCTCCCTACTATGGACCATTTTAATTTATATTTAGTTTTATTTCTATGGAGTTCCCTAATCCATTCACCTAATGCTGTATTGTTTATCTTCTTACTTTTCCTGATTCTATTTGTTCCTGGGTATGACCTTAAACTATATCCAGTGGTGAGGCCCCAGCTTGCGGGCTTTGGGGAGTGTGGAGCCACCCTTTAATTACCACTGCTCCCAGGTCCACTCTGACCCGGAGTGATAGTACCTGTTAGGGTCCCAACTATGGGTTGAATAGAAACCGACTTGAAAATAACAAATATAGTCTATTAAAAAAATTTTCTTCAAAATCTTTGGATTCGGCATTAAATAACCTGAAAAGGGTTGATATGCCATAAAACAAAAACAACCAAACCAAACCAAACCTGATTCTATTATTCATTGCGTTATTACTACTATTATCGTTATTATTGTCATTCTCGTTGTTATTAGGGTTTGTTTCATTGCCTATCTTTAACTTGAAGGATGTTAAGTGATTACAGGATCTATCTTTGAATTGGCATACTGTCAATCCCAATTATATATATATATATATATATATATATATATATATATATATATATATATATATATTAGTGTTGTGCCGATGAATCGGAATCGGAATCGGGAATCGGTTAAATCGGTAATTTTCGGGGAATCGGCATCGGAATCGGAAAAATTTGTGTATAATTTCCGATTCCAAAATCGATTCTTTGAATATTTTTCAAAAGTTAATTTTCAATTGCTTGTACCGATTATAAATATTTATTTCTTTTAAACTATTAGTAAAACTAAACTCTATAGATCTACGTACTCGTTATAGAATGAAGTTCTCATAACAAAATCACGTAATTTCATTAAATAGTTTTTGTTTTACGCTCCCTTGACTAATTATCGCAGTTTTTTTAGGAAGATTCCGAATTTCCCAAATCGTTTTTACGGCATAAAATAAAAACTATTTGATGAAATTACGTGATTTTTTTATGAGAACTTCATTCCATAACGAGTACGTAGAATATATATATTTTTTTATTTTTCGTTTTTTAACATAGTGTAAACTGCACAAGCACCCTTTTTTAATACGTGAAGACAGTTTAGAGCTTCATCCTAGATCTAAAAAATAATTTGGTTTTTAGTGGGTTTACAAATATCGTCCAAAAGTAGAATTTCAATGAGGGGGGGGGACTTTTAAATGTAAATATAATTTCTTTTTCAATCTGAAAAATTTCTAAATGTTTTCTCTTTATCTATTTTATCCAGACTTTGATAAATTCATTGTGAGATATTCATGTATATTTTTAACTTTTCCGAAACCCGAGAAAAATGCGACGGTGTCAGACAATGTGGCTACAGGAAAATAAAATAAAACTCTATTCGTTTGAAATCTTTTCATATTAAACTCCTTGAGAAATTTGGCAAGTGGGTGTGAAAAAGTATTGTTGTCGAAACCAACGGCATCGAAGGTGTTAATTACCCCATAATACTTTCAACTCAACTTTTGAGTGAGATTGGCGGGCTTCAGCAAGGCCTCCGTGCTCACGGAGGCCTCGGCTTCAGACGGCATTGGCGCCGTCGTAGCAATCCTTAAGTATAAACATAAACAATACCGGCAGAATCAAAGAAAATCACACTGGAAGCATATTTCAAATTAAATCAAAGGCCAAGCCTTTTCACAATTTTGCCCATTCCTTGTTGGTCCCCCCGATTTATCGGAGAGGGACTATAGTTTTCAGTGGCGTTCGTCCGTTCGTCCGTTCGTTCGTCCGTTCGTCCGGATGATTCCCGGATAACCGTCCATTACTTTTTTCTTAAATTTTGCCACAAGTTGTACTCCAATACGTAGATGTGCACAACATCGAGTTTTTTTTTGAGAAAACTCTCGTTGCTCCCCCAGGGGCTGAAAAGGGGTAAAAAATGCCCAAAATGGCAAAAATGACACTTTTGGCCCCATAACTTTTTTCCCGTCCATTAGATTTTACTGAAACTTGTCCAAAATGTGAAGGCAATTGTTGCAAATGTAAATTCAGTATCGCTGACCCTGGCAAAACTCTGGTTTGCGCCCCCCGGGAACTTTTAGGGCTAAAAACCACCCCTTTTTTAGGCTCTTTTTTTCATATTTGTCTAAAATGTGATTATGTATCTCTATTTAGTGTTTTTTTATGGTGCTGAACTCAAATTTACATGTCTTAAGGCCTGAAACATAGCCGTTTGTCCATTTTTACAAGTAATCAGCTCCCCCATGGGGGCAAAAGAGGTAAAATATACCTCAAAATGACTCTAAATAGACAAAATTGACATATATTTTCAGAATAACTTTTCATCCATTCATTAGATTTTTCTGAAACTTGGCAAAACCATGGGCATACCTGATATACACCTGATGGAAGTATCACTGACCCTGGGAAAAATCAGAGTCACAAGCCCTGGAGGTTTTAGGGCTAATATTGGGTGTGGAGCAAAAGTTGAACTTAGTCATTTTTCTGAAAACTTTTGAAAATTTTTTGTTCACTCAAAATTGTTTTTTTTATCAGTTATGTATCACTTTTTTTATCACTTTATTCGATCCCACCTCCTCACATAGAGGGGGACCATGCATGCACGGCTTGTTATATTTGTCAATACCGATTGCCGAGTGAGGGAGCAGCAAACATACCGACAAAACCCAACACTTTTATATTCTACTTTTCATTTAATTAGCAATAATGTTTGATATTATTTTTCTGGGCAAAATATTTCTTTAATTTTAGACAATTCTTTCGCTACTTTGAAAATAAACTGCATTCTTCTAAAGGTTACCTAGCGAATTTTCGCAAAGTTTCAATTTTTGTTTTGTTTATTTTACGCATATAAAATAAGTTTAGATCTTCTTTAGTTTTACTAATAGTTTAAAAGAAAGAAATATTTATAATCGGTACAAACAATTGAAAATGAACTTTTTAAAAATATTAAAAGAATCGATTTGGGAATCGGAAATTAGGCACAAATTTTTCCGATTCCAATACCGATTCCGATACCCCCAAAATTACCGATTTATCCGATTTCCGATTCCGATTAATCGACACAGCACTAATATAAAACGATTAGGAATTTAAAATAGACGGTCAGTTTCACAAATAAATATAACGTAACATGAGCTGTAGTGTGTTACCAATTTTAAATTATGTGCGCTTATTGGGGATAGGGTGTCTACTTTTTAAGCGATTACACATGGTTTTACAACGTTGCAAACCGAACTTAATTTAGTGGGAAACACTTTAGTTAATATCCATAAAGAATTAGGATGGCCAGAAATGATGATCATTTTACGTTAAATTTATATTCGAAACTGATCTTACACTCTAAATTCTAAATGATCGCTTTTCTTTCCGCCAATTAAAAAAATGTTCTAACACGTAATCTATAAAAGTAATATTTCATTTTGGAATAGGGATTTAGCTGCGAGAGAAAGCACAGAAAGCTCACGCAATCTCACGTTAAAAATGGTTTTCATAATAGTAATATTATTATTTAGAAATTCGTTCGTAACAATGAGATGTGGCTTTGCTAAGTGGCGCTGTTAAATATATTGTTCTTACATCGTTTTCTTATTTTGCCTACCAATCTTCGAATATTTTCCACTATTCATGTAAGTAGCATGTTATACAGTAAATACGAACTGGTACAATATAGCTTTGTTTTAAAATCAAAATAAATGTTTTGTTGTGTTACAATTTTTAATCAATTACAAGGCAAACATTTGAGATAAAATATACGCGGACATTAACCAGGGGTTTATGTAATAATTTGAAAATTTACGAAAAAACAAACAAAAAAAATCTCTAATTGAATATGTATAAATTTTACAAGAATCGGAATCGGAATCGGGAATCGGATCGGAATCGGAAATTTTGAACGGAATCGGAATCGGAATCGGAATCGGGAAAAATTTTGGCATCGTCCCATCACTAATATATATATATATATATATATATATATATATATATATATATATATATATATATATATATATATGAAGACATGATTTCTGAATTCAGAGGCAGAAAAATATGAAAGACAATTACATATATAGCCACTACTTACATAGAAGGATACTGGTAAATAAAAATGTAAATCAATAATACATGTAACTAATATTCAAAGGTTGATTACTGAGCTGGAAATATTTTTCTATAATCTATTTTCCTGCAATGGATAAAATCACAATGACGGTTTGACATACAAAATGTCCTAATATGAAAATACAGGATTACTCGATTGTTTGACGAATAAAATATATTAGGTTTGACTTTTATGTGATGCTAGACTTAAATAGTCCCTGTTTACTTGCCATCTCCATGACACAAGAACTGTATGAAAATACTGCTCACCAAAAGATGTTCTCTGAATTAAAAAAAAAAAAAAAATTAAAAGACTTCTCCTTCACTAATCGAGGGCAGAAAAGATGAAGTGTAATATCAGAAGAGATACTATGCTTTGCTCAGAGCAAAAACGTCAAGAACAGGCAGCTCTGTTACTCTGGTAAAAGAAATGGTCATTAAGTTTGCGAGAAAGCATCCAACATATTTATGGGCATCTTTGAAAATATATATATATAGCCATCCATGGACAGTACTGTTTCAAACAGTACGGCTAGACAAGCAAATGCTTCAAGCTGGGATCGAAACCTTATCATCGAGCTGACAGTCCACATACAGCACCTGCTGAATGTAAGCAAAATCTAGATTTAGATGTCAACAATGTAAACATCTTTTCAACGGGTCAGAGAGCTCAAACCAGTTTTCTCTTATAAGCAATGCCTTAAGCGAGGTAACTCACCGGCAATTTCCTTATGAGCGTATATATATATATATATATATATATATATATATATATATATATATAAAAGTCACTGTGAGTGTGTGTGTGTGTGTGTGTATGAGTTCCTTTCTTATATATTCTGAAACGGCTGAGCCTATCTTTTGCAAATTTATACAAAAATAATTTATATGTCTGGCAATGTTCTTACATATGTTTTGTACAGAAATTCATCTGATAAGCATCAAAAATCGAAAAAATCCTGTCTTAAAAATAGTCTTTCTCTCTTATAAATAAAAAACAAGAATTTTTACAGGGAAATATTTTATGTTACACTGGCCAAGGGAGATAATAAAATCTCAGCAAATAATTTCTTCTTAAAAAAAGCAAATTTATTGTCATCTGGAGATATAACTCAGTGGTACAGCATTCGACTACAGATCTAATGATCCCCTGTTCAATCTCGGGTGTACCTCACCATTTTATTTTAATTTTTTTCTTACTAATGAGTTCAATTTATGATAAAAGAAAAGGTACCATTTAAAATTGCTACAAATCATTTCCTCGTTTGCATATTTTAAAACTAAACATTAATCACACGTGACTTTTCCAGGGCATTCATCATCAAGTCGGGCAACACTGGGTGGCTTGCTAGTATATATATATATATATATATATATATATATATATATATATATATATATATACTGTGGCGTTTCAGAGAAAGTCTGCATTTGTCATTTTCAAAAAGCTGCAAATTGAAGCTAAATTGAATGTAACTGTTTAAACAACATATACCTCATTTGATTCACCTTCTATTCCTCTATAATTTTACCTGTTCATATTTGACATTTAATTAGTGTCCACATCAATTTAAAAATTAAATTCAAATCGAGAAGGCAAATAGAAACTCTGCAGCAACAAATGAGCTTAGAACCAGCTTAAAATATCCACCTTTTAGGCAACAAAGCATCTCTCATCATAATTGTTGTGGTTTTTTTTTTTTTTTTTTTTACATAGGCATCACCACATTATCAAGGCACAGATGCCACTCAAGGATAAGGGTTAAAGAGTGTACAGTAGAAATTGGACAATATAGTAATTATTAGTAATGAAAATTTGGTAAATTTGATAACTTATATGGAACGGCTCATCAAGAACTTATTTACTTTAGACTTGAACACAACCATATTGTAGTCAGCCGGAAAGCAGGAAAACGGAAGACAATTCCACAGGCGTGCAGTTCTAAGAAATAAGCTTTGTTCATGGAATCTACGTTTAGGTTTAGGCACAGATAAAGAGTGGGGGGAATTATTGATAGTGTTTACAGCTAGACGAGTGTTTCTTGTGAAAGTTTGGCGAGGGGGGGGGACCATAGATTGAAGCTCAGTCGAACACTTTCCATGAAAATAACGATACATCAGAGACAAACTCGCAACATCTCTTCTGTGAGATAGAGGTTGCAAGGAGGAGAAAAGGACATCTCCTACGAGGCTACAAAGTCTATTTTGAACTCTTTCAAGGCAGGACAAGTCCTTTCTAGCAGCTCCTGCCCAGATGTGGCAACAGTATTCCATCCTTGGACGTACCTGGTTCTTATATAGATAGGTTATACAACATAACATTTAGTCCATATGTATCAACTTTCTCTTAGTGATCGTCAAGAGCTCATTAATCTCCACTTTTCTGGTTTATTCAATTAAGAAATCTGCTGCAGATTGAAATATGATGAGAAAACGGCATGAATGACTGTGCAAAAGCACCAAAACACTGGCAGTGTTTGTGACGCCCCTAAGTCTGGTAATCCAAGAGTTACTTCTTACAGGAAAGACATTGCTATTAAGATCTGCGGGCTCAGAAACAGATTTGAAATGGCTCCTCAAATCTCACAACAGTGTAATCTTGTTAGACAGTGCTCTCTTTCTACAGTTAAGAACAGATTGAAGGAATTTAATTTGCGAGGCTGTGTTGCAAGACTCAAACCAATGATTTTTGTAAAGAACAGAAAGTGCCGTCTGGACTTCGTTAAATGCAATGAAGATCATTACTCTTCATATTGGTTGAAAATGATTTTTAGCAACGAAAACAAGTTCAATAGGCTAGGCAGTGATGGTAGGCAGTACGTCCATCGAAGGAAGGACGAAAAATTTAATCCTAGGTGCACAGTTTCAATGCTGCAAGGTGGTGGAGGTTCAGTTTTGGTGTGGGGCATTATTAGTGCCACTGGTCCAAGGCCTATAGTTCACTTGCAAGGTTGAATTAATTCAATTAAGTACATTACTATATTATCTGAGCATTTTCTACCCTACTTTGGACGGAATTTGGATGATAACCCCCATCTTCATGCAGAATAATGCTCCCATTCATCAAGCTGGTGATGTCAAAGAGCATGATATTCCGTGTTTGGATTGGCCTACACAATCTCCAGACTTCACTCCTATTACATCAAGCAACAGCCAGGCAATGATAAAATTTTCAAATCTGAAAGAACTTTGGACAAAAATTAAAGAGATGTGGGATGTCCTTTCACCGGAGTATTGCAGTAGAGTAATTCAAGGAATGCCCAAAAGATTGCAAGCTGTCAAATTGCAGAAGGGCTATGCTACTAAAGATTATTACTAATTCATTGTGCTCCTGTTGTATTTGTGTTGCATTAATGTTCTAAAGTTACATTTAAATAACAATTTTCCATTGTGCAGAGTTTCTTTTTACCTTCTCAATTTGAAGTTAATTTTTTAAATTGACATAAACATTAGGATACTTCAATTAAAAGTCAAATATGAACAGATAAAATTATAGAGGAATAAAAGGCAAATCAAATGAGGTATAGATTGTTTAAAAAGTTACATTCAATTTAGCTTAAATTTGCGGTTTTTGAAAAAATGATGTGCGGATTTCTTTCCCTAAATCTATCCTATACAATACTGAAATTGTCATTACTGTCATTTAATTTACTGCCATGATTTTATATAAATTCACTATCCGTGTTTTCGATAATATATCCTTATTTTTATATTAACAACATTCTTGTGCCTTTTGGTTGGGAACAAAGTGTTGTATTTGTTTTCATACTACACTTCACCATTTCTGTTCTCGGTCAGTGGAGGAGAAATCCTTCTAGACTGAGACAATTTTAATTTTTGTTATTATCCAAAGATCCTCTTTTTTAGGGAGCTGAATTTTCCCCACATCAAAAACCGACCTTGTGTCTAACTCTGCCCTCGTGGAGAGGCAAGTAAATAGAAACAATATTCTCTTGATCTTTTATCTTTTCTTTGCAATGCTCCATGCATTCTCATTTCCATTCAATACTGATCTTCTAAAACAAATGTGAAATTTTGATTTTTAGATTTAAAAAATCAACATAGCAAAGCTAGAACCGATCAATTAAGACACTTCAACTATCTTTAATCATCATCAGGAGAGAAGCACCCATTTATTGACTTCAACACTTCAGGAAGCAAGCCAAATTCAGAGGCAGCACTTCAATCACAACAGAGAGTGTGAACAGGTAACATACTAGTGCAATCGATCAGGTTTGATCCTGCCTTGACAGAGTACAAAATAGACTTCGTGGATTAGTGGGGGATGCCCTTTTCTCTACCCTGCAACCTCTCTCCCACAGAAGAGACGTTGCGAGCCTATCCTTGTTTTATCGTTATTTCCATGGCAGGTGCTCGTCTGAACTCTAATCTCTGGTCCCCCCTCGCCAATCTTTCACGAAAAACACCCGTCTAGCTGAATCCACTGGGAAAAATTTTCCCCAATCTATATCTGTGCCTAAATCAAAACGCGGATTCCATGAACAAAGCTTCTTTCTTAGAACTGCACACCTGTGAAACTCTGTTCTGTCTGCCTGCTTCCCACCGGACTACAACTTGGATGTCTTCAAGTCCAACGTTAACAAATTCCTAATGAACCGCCCCCTTAAGTAAACACTTCATCAAATCTCCATACTAACGTAATGTACTTGCAATAACCCTTATCCCTGAGTGGCTTCCGGGACTTGATAAGTGGTGACCACTGTGTAAAAAAAAAAAAATTGAAACCGTGATGAAGAGAATGGTTCATTATAAATGGTATCTATGGAACCACACACATATACGAAGGAGGAAAGTTATACATTTGTAACCCTCTTAAAATATTATCCTATAAATATACTTTACTATACACAGTTATGTCGCTTTTGTTATTATTTTTAGTGATAATTATATTCAGTATGTCTTAGCTCCCCATGGGAGCTAGGAAGAGTTTTCTGACATAGAACTGAATAGTCGCCCCACTTTTAGAAATATGTAAAAAATACATATATATACATATACACAAATATAAATATATACATGCATATATTTGTTGTTTAATTATTCACTTTTGTATGCACATATTTTCATATGCATACTGTGAAAGTCTAAAAACTGATTAATAACACCTGTTGGGAATCCATTTTATTATGTATTACTTTTATAATTGTCCAATTTACCCCCTTTTGTATACAAAGTCAGAAAGATTAAAAATACTTACCCCTAATGCCAAATGCCCAGTGGTCAATGGATTACTTCGTACTCCAGTGAACAGTTCATATGGTCCTTTTTTACCAACAACTTTTGATAACAAAGAATTCACCTCACTTTTTAAGTTATAAGTTCCTGGTCCTGGATTATTATTCTACAAGCATAAAAAAGGAAAAAAAAAAAGAAATATTATAGAGTCTACTAAAGTATTAAGGTTACCATGTATTCTTTTCATGGGCACAGGTCAACACGATAAAAAAAAACAGACAAGAGAATTTGTATAGTCAAAAAGTTAAATTAAGGACAAAGTCGATTCTAACCTTTTTTTTTTTTCATCTCTTCATCCAACAAAGAAAAGAAAGATGTTAAGAAAGGATTTAACTTAAATGTTAAAAAAGGGTTCCATGTCGTTACAAGTTTGAGTTATTCTAGTTCTGATACTATCAAAACTCAATCCTAAACATAATCTTCTAGATGACAAAGAATGCAATAAGATTGGATAACAATTGCTCAGCATCATTCATTCATTTCGTATGACTCAAATGATTATTGTTGGCATTTGTTTCATCCGATATATTTCTAGATAGAATTCTTTCTAGAAAAACATCAGTATTTACAGGAGGAACAATATGAAGGTTGCTAACATCCCTATGTGAAGGTGTTTTTGAAGAACTGGTTTTGAACTTGTCACATCCAGATTTTCAATCCATGTCGTTAACCACTTAGCCACCATCACCCACCCCCAGGACGGATAGCATTCGAAAACCATTTCCAGTACATGTCATATCAAACCAGGAATGCATCATATCTAAAACAGATCAAGTGAATATATTCAAAGAAAACAGCATTGAAAATAAAAACGAATATTTTAGAAAAGATGCCATTTCTTTTAAAATTTAGCATCAAAAGTTTTGAAAAATAATACACAGACGAATATGTAATTTAACAAAGTTGTTTCATAAATGAACTAAATATATAAAATGTTACAATAAAAAATAAAGAATTATAAAAGACAATATATCAAAAAGATTTTAATTAAAATAAAAAAGTCTTCTTAGAACTACCTCACTTGAGATTTCTTGTCAATTTAGTTCACCACACTCTTTCTTCTCTGCATTCATTCTCTCACAGACGTGATATTGCTATTCTCAGTCTTTTCTATAAATATTATTATTGCAAATGTTCTTTGGAATTGTCCGATCTATTCTCTGCTCGTAAATTCTCAGGTAGAGTGTTATTTGTCATGGATATCATTGGTTGGAGAGATGTCTTGTAGTTGTTAAAGGAGAGCAGCTTAGTCTTACTAGTATTAAACGTTACCATCCATTTGCAGCCCAATTCCACTACAGTCTGGAAGTCATTTTCTAAGGATTCTGCCATTGTCTTAGATTTATCAATCTCATCTGTTAATCCAGAAAATATTGATATACCAGACAAACTAAATTATTTTGAACTTAAAATGAAATAAAATGTAATTCAATTGAAAACTTAAAAAATAAAATAAGATGAAAATAGTAAACTTTTTAAAAGTTTATAATGGAAAAACTATTTTTTAATTTAGCAGAGTTTTTCCACAAATTAATATATATATATATATATATATATATATACATATATATATGTATATATACATATATATATATGTATATATATATATATATATATATATCATCCAGTGTATATATATATATGTATATATCGTCCAGTGTATATATATATAGTTATATATATATATATATATATATATATATATATATATATATATCGTCCAGTGTATATATATATATATATATATATATATATCGTCCAGTGTGTATATATATATATATATATATATATATATATATATCGTCCAGTGTATATATATATATATACATATATATATATATATATATATATATATATATATATATATATATATATATATATATATATATATATATATATATATAGGGAGGGGATTTAAAGGAAGAGAAAAAGATCAATTCTCTAAGAGGATAATGTAAAACTCAATAAATTGTTTTGGAGTTTATACAGAAATCAATAAATAGTAGGTAAAGCTTGATTTTACTTATCTCGATATGTTCAATAAGGAATGCATCCCCCCTTTCATCTAAAAACATCTCCACCCCTTCTCGAAAATCTTATATATCTACACTAATAGCAGCAGTTAATAAATTTATAATTAATGTAAGATGGAAAGCCTACCACCATGAGCTTAAACTTAGTTTAAAGTAATTCCAAGTTATTACACCCCTAGTAGGCCCCACCTCTCAGAAACCCATCTTCCCCTCTCCCGTTGAATAATATACCTACCTGCAATATATAACAAAAATTATACTCCTCCTATATCACAGAGATCAATATATTTCCCCCAAACAGCCTCAATATTTTATTTTGCTCCTAATGTAATTATCTCTAGACGTCGCATCCCTATTATGTTACTTAGCACCTTCTCTCCTTTTCTAGTGAGAAGCATTAGGCTTCAAAATACCGCGGTATAAAGAGTTCTCCCTTACCCTACACTCCAATTGATGTATACTTTATTGAATAAATGAATAAATCTATATCTATATGTAGAACTGGAACCTCCTTCACTCGTTCCGATGCACTGAGTAACCGCCTGTTTGTAATGTCACTTGTTTACCATCTGTAGAACTGGAACCTCCTTCACTCGTTCCAATGCATTGAGTAACCGTCTGTACGGCGAAAAAACTCACCCACTCCTCCAAGCGACCTGCTTTATATTACATTCACCCACGTGAATCTTGCGAGATCACATGAGACCTTTTCTGTTAAATATCGCAGACGCCATCTTGGTTTCTCTTGTTCCTATCCAATGCACATGGCAGGCAGACACGTGGGCGCTTTACAGTTAGGCCGTTTGTATGACCGTTTCTATTTTCCCCACACTATAACTATATAGTTTTATATTGTCATTTTCTTTCTTTATTGATTTATATATGCATATATATATTTTTTTTTCACAAAGGAGTCCCCACTTATCAAGGCCCAGAGGCCATTCGAGGATAAGAGTTAATGAGCACACACTAGTCAATGGGATAATATAGTAATCGTTAGTAGTGGAAATTTGGTAAATTGGATTACTTAAGGGGACGGTGCAACAAGAATTTGTTTATGTTGGACTTGAAGACGACCGAATTCTAGTCAGCTGAAAAGCAGGCAAACGAAAGAGAGTTCCATAGGTGTGTAGTTCAAAGAAAGAGGCTTTGTTCATGGAATTTATGTTTAGGTTTAGGCACAGATAAAGAGTGAGGGAAATTATTGATAGTGGCTTCAATTAGACGAGTGTTTTTCGTGAAAGTTTGGCGGGAGGGACAATAGATTGGAGCTCAGACGAGCACTTACCTTGAAAATAATGATAAAGCAGAGACAGGCTTGTAATGTCTCTTCTGTGGGAAAGAGGTTGCAGGGAAGAAAAAAGAGCATCTCCCACTAGGTTAGAAAATCTATTTTGAACTCTGTCAAGGCAGGATAAGCTCTTTCTAGCAGCTCCTGCCCAGATGTGGCAACAGTACTGCATCCTTGGACGTACCTGGCTTTGATATAGGTACAGAACTGCATCAGCAGTGAGATATCTGCTGGAGCAGTAGAACGATCCCACCATTTTTCCAACGAATTTGGCAACATTTTTGATGTACATGTTCCATTTCAGATCAAGAGTAAAGGTCAATCCCAGAAGCTTGTCAAAACATGGAGCCTCCCCAAGACAAAAGCCATTCATTTCAGTTAATGGCATATGGGGATCAGAGTGTTGATGGTGTGAAGATAGAAGCTTGGATTTAGATGCATTAAAATTAACCAGCCACCTCTTTCTCCATTTTACTACATGCTCAAGATCAGATGAAAAAGAATCAAAGAGAACTTGGTCATTTACAGCCTTTGATGTGTTGTCTTAGATGGTAGTGTCGTAAGCATAAATATCTATGAATAATTTTAGGATGTGATTTGGAAGATCATTTATGTAGATCAGGAAGAGAATTGGGCCCAGAATAGACCCCTGAGGGACTCCAGCATTAATACTGTGAGCTTCTGATTTCTGCCCATCAACTACTACTCTTATGAAGCTATCAGAGAGAAATGATTTAATAATTGAGAAGATATTTCCAGCTATACCATAACTGGAGATCTTGTAAAGTAGACCTTTATGCCATACCCTATCAAAGGTCTTTGATATGTCAAGAGTAATTGCCCTAGAAAGGAAGCGTACTTTGAGAGATTCACTAGTCCTATGAGATATAACCATTAGCACATCTGCTGTAGATCTAGCAGAATGGAAACCATATTGCATGTTACTAAGAAGGTTATTTTTTGCTGAGGTGGTTGACTACTTAATTACTTAACTATTTAACACAGATTCCAGCAACTTACTCATGACGCACAGAAAACTTATTGGTCTGTACTGAGAGGAAGATGACTGATCACCTGAATTCTAAAATACAGGGCATACTGATGAGGTTTTCAGGGTATTGGGAAGCAGTTCTCCTTCAGACAACACTTAAATAGCTTTGTAAGTACGGGAGCTAGTTTTAGTTGAAGCTTTTTCAGCACTATAATTGGAATGCCATCAGGGCCAGTTGCTTTACTGGAATCAAGGTTTTTGATTAGCTTGGCAACATCACGCATAGGTATTTGTATATGCATAGCATGTTTTCAGATACAAGAGGAAATAAGGGAAGTTGACGGCCTTGGTCGCATAGGATAGAGTTAGCTGCAAAGTTCTTGGCAAAGAGTTTGGCTTTGTCTGATGCTAACGAGATTACCTCAGGTCCGTTGATGATGGTTGGAATAGATCACACGTTTCTGTTCAGGATTCTGTTTGCTATTTGCTAAAACTGGTAGGAACCAAGTCACTGCTCAGCCACTTTGGACTTAACGGACTGAGCATACAACTCCCTCGCGTTCTTTATTACTCTTTTACAGTGGTTGCTGGCAGTCCTAAAAGCAGCTTTAGGCTCAGTACATCTATAATTATTTATACGCACACATACACACACACAAACACACACACACACACACACACATATATATATATACATATATATATATATATATATATATATATATATATATATATATATAGTAACATATTAACATATGCAATAAAAGGTGGGGAATTAAGTAACAAATAGACGTAGAGGTATGAAAGGAAACTTACGATAAAAGTAAATGAATCATCTTTGTAACATGTTACCAAAAAGGGAGGTATAAGGGAATTTATGGGAAAGCAAAATCCCAGTATTTCATCGCACATGTGACACAGATAAAAATAAAGGAATGAGACACGAGGGAAAACCCAACAAAAAAACATGAGAAAGAATGAAACAAGAAACACCAGTAATAATATTGGGGTGGGAATTTTTTTCACAAGCCCGCTCAGCACGGTGGCCAGGTGGCCACTGTTATACCAAAAGGTCTTTTTTCCTTCTTTTTCTTTCTCTCTCTCTCTCTCTCTCTCCCTCTTCTCTTCTCAATACATATCTTATATCTCTCTTTTCTTTGTTGCTTAGCAACTAGCAGGGTTTAGGTTGAAAAGTAAAAGGATTTCTCACCTCTCTCTCTCTCTCTACTATACTCCCTGTCTCTTTCTCTCTTTCTCTCTCTCTCTCTCTCTCTCTCTCTCTTGGAAAGCATGTTCATTTTGCCTTGATGATAAAATATAAAAATGACTAAAAAAAAGATACATTTCTCGTTGGCCTAAAAATTGAATATTTCAATTTTTATTTAAATATGTAATCCAATTTAAGGATTATGTCACAATATACATATATATATATATATATATATATATATATATATATATATATATATATATATATATGAAGTTGTTAATAACCCAGGGCAGGCAAGTCGAGAAATCTTTGACCAAGACAGATTGAAGAATGCCTCAAAAAGTACTCGATGTTGCCTTCTGAAAGAAGTGGCAAAATCTGTTAAACCTGTGACAAAGCCTCCATTAAAGTAACATCACATACAAAATCGATTGAAATGAAATTGAAACCATGTTTGCGATCTAAAAGCCTCGTCAGACCTTACAGAAGTGGTTGTTAATATTAGGAAGAAGTCTTCTTCCTAATACTAACAACCACTTCTGTAAGGTCTGACGAGGCTGTTAGATCGTAAACATGGTTCAACATCTGAAACACATGTAACCAAACAGATAAAATGGTAATAAAAAAATAAAACACATATTTGCTCTGCAATAGTATTGAGCACTCTCTTCAGGTTTTTACTAATTACCAGTTTTACCAAATACATATATATTTCAGAAACTTACCAGTAGATTTGTATCAAAAGCTTTGGAAACGTTGGCAATGCTGAGCTGCGCATACTGTGAAATTTTCTTACTGTTCCATGCAATGTAAACAACTTGCCATCATAATTGCTGAATCCACGGTATTTGAGGTGTGTCAAATTATTAACAAGGCAGTTTGTTTCGTTAATAAAATGGGTCGTAAAGGTGGTTTGAGTAGTTCTGAAAAGAGTACTATTACAGAACAGCTAACAAAAGGTAAAACTACCCTCGAAATATCGGAAATGATAGGAAGGTACCATCAATTGTGAAGAATTTTGTCAAGGACCCTACAAAGATATGTAAGAGAGCTGATAAAGGTAAATCTAGAGTTGTTTCACACCATTCTCTACTCCAAATTAAACGTGAAATTGTTAAGAACCCTGGGCAGACAAGTCGAGAAATCTTTGACCAAGTTGGATTGAAGAATGTATCAAAAAGTATTCAATGTCGCCTTCTGAAAGAAGTGGCAAAGTCTGTTAAGCCTGTGATAAGCCTCCATTAAAGCAACATCACATACAAAACCGATTGAAACGGATTTTTCCAAAGTTTTACTCACGGATGAAGTGCATATCACTCTTGATAGCCAAGATGGCTGGAGCAAGGGATAGGTCCTAGATGGACACCATCGTCATCAGCATTTAAGGCGCCAACAAGGTGGTGGTGGGATATGATTTGGGCTGGGATTATCGGAAGTACTTTAGTTGGCCCATGGAGAGTCCCAGAAGGCATAAAAATGACGTCAAATACTTACATAGCTTTTCTGAAGAAGCACTTTGAACCATGGCTGAAGAAGCAGAGGTTGATGTTCAGAAGAACCATTATTTTTATGCAGGATAATGCTCCCTCGCATGCAGCAAACAAAAGCAAAGAGTATTTGCAACAACTGGGGTTCTCTGGGATACAGAAGATGGAGTGACCTGTGAATTCACCAGATTTGAACCCAATTGAGAACCTTTGAAGTATCATGAAGCGACGCCTCTATGCAAGTGGACGCCAATTTAAGAGCAAAGATGAGTTGTGGGATGCTCTCCAAGAGGTATCGTGAGGAATAACTGTTGATGACATTACAAATTTGACAAATTCTGTGGACCAACGTCTTTTACAAGTCATTCCTAAAAAAGAATCCCATATCCCCTACCAATTATGCCAACATAGAAATTGCTATGTAGTTATTGTGTTCTAAGCATTTTTCCTAGTTCATTTAATGTTTGAAAATTATTTCAATAAACAAGTTATGGGTATATTGTTTTTTTCTCAACCTCGTTAATAACTTGACACACTGAAATCAACAGATATTCCTATTTTTTGCCATAGTTTCGCTAATACTGCTTTGAATACTTTTATTTTCTGACTGGAGTAGCTGAATAGTATTGTAGGCACTTTCTGAAAATTTCATGGATTTTATTCACTCGTTCCTTAAATATTAAAAAAAAATGTAAAGTCGTTAATAATTTGATACGCAGTGTATGTATATATATATATATATATATATATATATATATATATATATCAACAAATGAAGTAAATATATGAAATATCACAACTGTGCCACAGAGCGATTGCTAAAAAATACAGAACATTTTAATTGTAAATTTTATTGTTTAAATTTTATTGCATCTGGCTTATTCACTTATTCGATTTGCACGAATGACATTTTGTGCATTATAAAAATGAATAATCACTGAAACCTTGGGACGTATGTAAATGAAGTCCTTACGTGATAAAGGAGGACTTAACACAGAATATCATATTTCTAATTCTTGCAAACAAAGATAAGGTAAAGAATATAAAATGAATGTGGATAATCATTCATAGTCATTCGATTGTAATTTAACTGTTTTTGTTTTTTTTTTTCATGGCCTTCGTGAAAATGACCTTCGTGAAAATGACCTTTGTGAGACTTGGTTCTAAAAAGATCTACTTTAAGCTCAGTTCTAATACGATTTATTTTAAGCTCAGTCATAAAAACCCTACTTTAAGCTCAGTTTCAAAAATACCTACTTTAAGTTCAGTTCTAAAAATATATACTTTAAGCTGAGTTATAAAAATACACACTTTAAAATCAGTTATGAAAATAATATTTTAATATCATAAAATACGCACCAAGTGCGCTTGAAAGCCAAATGACAACGTAATATAAGGAAAATAAACAAATATTTTACTTGTTTGAAATTTATCACATTTCAGAAGTATACTCCATCTTCAGTGTATTGTTTTGTTTCTTTTTTTTCCTTTTCTTCTTCTTGCCATGTTGTAAAGTTTGAGAAAGAAGTCTGTTTGTACGTCGATTTGCACGGATGACATTTCAAAACATAAAAACGCACAGTTCAAATATTTCAAAATACAACCGCCAGATACAACGTGCGGCTCCTTACAAACAGACTTCTTTCTCAAACCTTACAACATGACAAAGAAGAAGAAAAGGAAAAAACAAAAAACAAAACAACACACTGAAGATGGAGTATACTTCTGAAATATATTTGTGATAAATTTCAAACAAGCAAAATTCTACAGGAAGCGGTAGCAAAAAATCGTTCCTTCATGACAATTTAGCCAAACACGCATGTGCAAAAAACATTCTTTCTTGAATTAGTTTATATATAAAAAAACGACCTAACTTCGCTCATGCGATCATAGACCAGTCGTTATAGTGGCAGCGCCGTTATCTTAAGATTGCACGTTCAAGCCGAGATATCAGATATATATTTTTTTCGATTTTTAAAGTTTTAATATTGAAACAGGGTTATTTATGCCATTTTACGTGTGGTTTTTTTTTTTAATATTTTTCCATGACGTTCACTGTTTTTTTTTTTTGTTATTTTTGTGTTTTCGATTTTTTATTACATTTTCACCCCAAACAAGGCAAATTGCCACTTTGGTGAAGGGGGCTACTATCAGGGGCAACAACTACTGGGGTACTATTGTGACATCAGAGCAAAGCGAACAGTCAATCTCTCTACTTACTCTCTATATATATCTCACTATCTCTCTATCTTTCTTAAAAATCTAATGAACCAGATAACCCCCTCTCTCTGTGAATGATGTGGCGTGGCAGACACTTGGCTGAGGGAAATGGGACAGAGGTTGGGTGTGAATATCGCCGTAGCGAGCGGAAATACGTCATCATGGCAACCAGACAGTGAACATTCGTGGCGGGAAACGCGGAGCACGAGGGATTTGAAAATAAGAAATAAACAGTTGGCGAAAAGAAGCGAGACAGCCCGGTATACAAACATTAGCTCCGAGAATCGGACCTCATCGAAGATTGAGATTTGGATCAGTTGAACTGCGGATTATTAGTAAAATACAATAGTATTGTCGATTGAACTCAACATTTAATCTGGCTGAGATTTGAATTAATTAACTTGCGGATTATCATTCAAATACAATCGTATTGTCGATTGAATTCTTCTTTGGAACTAAGATTCGAGGAAGAGATAGACTTTCGCCATCTCAACTTTTTTCTTGGATATTGTGTGTGCGAACTTTTAATCTGTGTTTACCCTAACAGATAAAAACAGATAAGTTTCGCCTATCTCATGCCAATATCTTTTCCTTTCCACAAACTTTTATACATATTGTACTGTATTTTGCATGTCGCATACATCTGGCAAACACCCCCCAAAATATGTCTGTCTCACTCATTCTTTATCGGAACTTTTTCTTCTTCCTTTGTATATAAAAATCTTTCTTGAAATTTGAAAATTTTATTGAGTGTTTGTCTTATTTTTGCTCTGTTGTTCCGTCCTCCTTAATGATATGTTTCGCTGGTTAATCCGACATCCAACGATTAACCGAAGATAATTATGAGATGTTGGATATAAAATAAAATAAATTCTTGTGTCTCGATCTGACTGCCAATCAATTCGGTCATCCATTAACCGGGTCGTGACACTATGTAGGGATTTGGGCAGCAAGATGTCGGTTCACGTTACACTTAAACTTCTGCACGTCAGTACTGTTGGGGAAGCAGGGACCTGGAATGGAATTCCAGAGTCTAGCGGTTCTGGGGAAGAAACTATTGGAGTAAAAAGATATTTTACATCTTGGGATCTCTACAGTGTGGGTGTGGGATTTTGCAGCCTGTCAGGTTTGTCGAGGGTGCTCACGTCGTGGGGGCACAAGTGATTGCAGTTCGTCAGAGCATTCACCACTAAAATACTTGTAGAAAAGGCAGAGGGATGCAACATTTCGTCGATGGGGCAGAGGCTGAAGCTTAGATGCCAGTTCAGGGCCTATCAGGTTTGCGACTCTCTTTTGAACCTTGTCAAGGAGCGAGAGACTAGTAGCAGATGCACCATCCCAGATGTGACAGCAATACTCCATACATGGGCGAATGGTGGCCTTATAGAGGTACAGGATACTTTCGGGTGTTAGTAGTTTTCTAGCACGGTAGAGAGAGCCCCCCCCCCAAAAAAAAAATGTTATATTTAAACAGGGTTATTACGTTCGCTTATTCTTTATTTTCCATTTTGTTTTGATTTACCCCCCCTCCACACTTCACCACACCCGGACAATGCCGGGTACCCCTACTAGTCTATAATATAAATCTTACCTGTCTGTTTAAATGTATGTAGTATATTTGTATGTATGCCTAAAACTTTCAACCGACGCGACAGATTTTCACAAGATCAGTATCATTTTGAAGTCGACCCTTTGGATGACAAATATCGAAAAATTGGCGAAAAACATTAATTCCTTCACCCTCAACTGAGCACTTTCCTACAGAGAGGAGTCGCTTTTTTCGCTAATATTTTCGAAAGTCATCCCCTCTTTTCGATTGACTAGCCTTAATTTAAACCTTTGTCACTTCCGGTTTGGCAACAGACGCAAACTGTTTTTGGTTTCCCCAATATTTCTCTAGTCAGAATTCTTTCTAGAAAGACATTAGATACTTACCGGAAGGAGCCATATAAAGGTTTGCCAACATCCTAAGCGAAAGTGCTTTTTGTGGAACGAATTGGATTCAAACTTGAAACATCCATGTCATAAGTTTGTGTCATTAACCAATTAATCACCGTCATTTCCCATCAACAATAATATAGTTGAATTATTGATCTGTTCTATTGTTTTGACTTATGTACAGTGTTGCATATCATTTATGTTATTAAAAACATCACACATTCAAATTCCAATTTCTTAGCTGGAAACAACTTGTCAAGCCATAAAAAGTAACAAATACAAAACATAATATTAAAAACTGATTAAATGTGGATTGGATTCATTAAATCAAAGCCATTAATGATACAAAAACAATGTGTTATAAAACACTAATAGAGGTATTTTTGTAGCTCATCAGTGTTTAAATCTTGGATTTATAATCACTTACATGCATTAAAACGTTCATGATTCTCTAATAGCTTTATCTGAACTCGACATATGACTGTGTAGTCATTTTATGATTTAATTCTTATTATTTGTAAGGTTGTTTGGTGAACGGTAAAACATGAACATGCTGAACATTCACACGATTAATTTAGTTGACTAGACAAACAATTCTATCGGTTGATGGTTTCTTACATATAAATACCTAGATTTTCACTATCTTTTTCCTTTTGTATGAAACCCTGGGGACAGAATCTGTGAACACTGTTAAACACCAACATTAAATAGACAAACTGCAGAAAAATATTTGAATATTAAAAGAGTTATGTATGAATTAATGAATCAATCTAAGTATAAAAGTTTATTAATATTTTTCTGAACATTGTAATAGAATAACGGTCAAGGGAATTCACACAGTGATAGGTAGAGTAAAAAAGAGATAAAAAAAAAAACAATGCAATGACCAAAGTAACCGAATTCGAATCTAATATCGCAAATTTACAAAACAATTGACAAAATAAAAAAAAACAAAATGCTACTTCTATGACACAATCAAGCGGCATAAACATAAAAGTTGTAAATTTAAAAAAATAACCCGCTGAAAAAACGGTCAAGTGCTGCACTAAAATGCCACTACATTAGCACCAATTTCAGACACTTCAATTCTTCGACTTTCTGTGTAAACATTTCCAATTCAAGAGAAAGTTATACTTTTATGTTAGACTAAATTTTGGATCATCCAGAATGAATGGAGAGAAGTATGAATTTGCATATTTTATTGTATGCAAAACATTTGTCTAACTGAGGCTATCACTTCTTTTCAAACAGCACACAATATTCTGCAGAAGAAGACCTTATTTTTTCCTGATCCCAACTTTTGCCACGATAATTGTTGTGGCCTTTTTCCTGAACAACAAAACACAGCACATCAAATGTTCTATCATTGTCATCAGCAGTAGGCAACTCAGTATAAACATCAACAATCTGTAACCAAATAAATATTATACATTATTTCATTATCTGTCAGTGTAATATCTGTTCCGTCTTTGGTATTGGTGATGGGTTTATTAGAGGTGTTACATGAGGAGTTCTCATTCAGAAGAGAAGGCCGATGGGACTATATAACTTTTTGTTTTTTACCAGTTAAGAATTCTGTGTTTTTTTTTTTCTTTTTTTTTTCTTTTTTTTTTTTTGTTAAAACTCGATTCTGTTTTTTAACTTTACCCTGGTGGAAAAACAAATATCCATGAACCAATAGATTAACGAATAATGTATTATTGTTATATAGTTATTATTATTAGTAAAGATATGAGTCTTAGTGAGAGTTCTTGTCTTATTACATATGATGTTGTATCTTAGAGAGAGAGAGAGATGTGTATGTAATGACATTTTATAACACAGACATATAATAACAATACAATTTACCTTTTTGTAGAAATCACAAACACAAAGATGAGCTTTATCACAAACACATGGTGAATTTATTTTCTTACGACCGGTCGGGATTTCCTCATTAAGAACTCAAAGTTTCACATTTTAGTTTCTGAAATAACGTCTCGCTTCAGACGTCCGCCTGTCTCTGAGTTTTCTCACTGACCGTCTCCCCTGACTGTCCCTCTGACTGTCTCTGACTCTCTCTCCACGACCAACTAACTCTATATTGAGAAATCCATGCATCCTGGCCACGTGAGCAAAATTCACGTGTTTCAACATGCGCGACTTTGCACGTTTTCGACATTGATTTCCCAATAACCTATTTTTCTTGTGTTGTTTCCACAAAGGAATTTAACCTACATATCTAATTTATTTAACTCATATTTTATTATCCACATTCTTTTAACAATTGAATAGTTTATTTATTATTTATTTCATCCGAATTAACAATTTACTGGACATTCCATTTAAACCTATTGTTCTTTAAAACTTATGTCCAGGGTTCGATTTATGCTTTCTCTTATTTTCATTTTAACTAATCTCTCTATTTTTATACTTAAATGAACAGGGGACAGCCCTTATCATGTAACATTATTTCAAAGTTAAGTATGACATAATGATACAGAATTATATGAGAATAATATGATGGATATCAAATGTGAGTCTTAAACAGAAGCGTAGATCTAATGAACGTAGAGGAGGATCAAATCTGGATAGTGCAGAACAGGAAACTTTGTTGATTTAGTCACCTTCAAAAAAATGGATGAGGGCCCTTGTTAGTAGATGTAGAACAGGTGAAAGGCAGTATGCATGAAAAGGCTAAAAAGAAAAACACAGAAAAAAGTGACAAGGATGAATTTGAGAAAAAGAGGGATAAATATAGTCCTGACCAGAGATAGTTTTTGGAAGTCAATTTTTAAAAGCAGTTCAACACATGCTAATATAAATTAGATGTTAAAATGAATATGGTGCTAATAAGTGAGAATAAAAGATTATTCATTTGAAACTTTTCTTTAAAAAAAAATTGATATTCTTTTCTTTGAACCAAAAATACTTCTGAAACTGAAAGGGAATTTTTCTTTCACAGTTGATTCCATGTTTTTATTATAAAAAAAAGATTTATTTGAAAACTTCTCTCGCAAAAAAACAAAAAAAAAACAATTCTTTATACACTGACTTTTTTCCATATAATTACATTAATGGTAACTATTTTCTTGTCTTACAGTTTTGTTTTCTATGTTGTGACTTTATCGTCTCTGGAAGTCTTTATGTCAGCTTTTTACATAACCATGCCAGAAGATGCCAATTCAAAGCTTGGTCACATTCTGGATAAGTACTAAATCTTCAATCTTCGCATTTAGCAATAAAAATTCTATCCCAAATTGAAATCTGATAGAATTGACCGATCATTATGAATTTAGGAACACAATTGCTATGAATAAGGGGTGCTAGTATGGGCTATATTTAGTTTAATTAAGTTTTAGACAAAGAAGATAAAAACAAGTTGGAATTGCTTCATAAAAATTCAGATTCCTCCAAATTTTGTGAAATAAATAGGCTTTAACATCAATTAATAAATATTTCCCAAATTTCAGTTTATTTTAGAGCATTTTAACTGGTTTCAGAAGGCATTATATGAGCGCAACTCCTTATTTAAAAATGCAAGTATATTAGATTTGTATATATTTGGTCCATAGTCATTAGAAACCAATTATGCAAAATTCCCTAAATTTCAATTTCTAGTTTAACACTTAAATTCCCTGAATTTCAATTTCAAGTTTAACACTTAAATTTTAGACATTTTCTAGACCAAAAGCATGTAATGGAGATTTTCATCACACTTAGAATAAGGATTCTGGATATTAAATTTAATTATCATCATATCTGCATTTTTACCTTCATAAGGAATTATAAATTTCGTATAAAACTGTTCTGTTATGGGAATTAATTTTACCATTTTTAGAGTATTCTTCTAGTTTCTTTTAAAAATATATAATTTATATTGAATAAATACTGAAAGTTTAGTTAAAATTGGATAATACTTTGATATTTTTTGTTGACTAAAAGAAATGAACACATTTACAAAGAGCAGGGGGTGGGGCATGAAATGGAGAGAGGAATTGAGCCATGTTGTTGTGGCACTTATTTGGGGCAAAGAAATGAACACATTTACAAAGAGCAGGGGGTGGGGGCATGAAATGGGGTGAGGAATTGAGCCATGTTGTTCTGGCACTTATTTGGGGCAAAGTTAAAAGCAAAACTTTTTTTCCAAAAAGAGGGAAAAAATAAAATAGTTATATATTTATTGTTATTGCTAAACAAAAATAAATGACTTAAGAAAACAATTTTTAAAATTCTTTCAAAATGTAAACAGTCGTTGTTTTGTGCGTGAAGGTTTTAAAAATACTTAATGTTCACGTGTTTTTGCTTTAAGTGACATGTTGACATTCAGTAATTCTCAGAAGAAGAAACTAGGTCAGACGAGCTGATTTTATCAGTAAAAAGTTTGCTTGGGAAATTGAGTTAGGTCATTCAATATCTCCCATCCATCCCTTCCTCATCCATATTCTGTTAAAATTCTGTGAAAAAAAAAATAGTTTCTAACTTTTGGCTATCTTCAAATGGCATAGATTTTAACCCCATAAAGTATCTCTAGAGTTGAACTGTTTAAACTCTTTAACCTTTATTTTAAACTTATCTGTCCTAATACATATTAATTGCACATGAAGACACACAAGCCAAAATTATATCTAAAAAAGAAATAACGATTTCATACAAAACTGTCTCACAGGGACACATTTACAAAAAAAAAAAAAAAAAGCAAAAATAGGCGTCGTATTGGCATATGGAGGTGCATATCACATCTGTAAAATAATTTAGACATAAAAAATATTAATCACTTATTTTTAGTCAATGGTTATGTATTTAAGAATTTCAGTGTCATTTAGGTTTTTTTCTTTGTTTGCTGTAAAATAATTTAGGCACCAAAAATATTAATCACTTATTTTTAGTCAATGGCTATGTATTTAAGAATTTCAGTGTCATTTAGGTTCTTTTTTTTTTTTTTTTTTGCTTTTTTTTAATTCATTTTCACCCCAAACAAGACACAGTGCCACTTTGATGTAGAGACTCATATCAGGGACATATGCTGGTGGGGTACTATGTAAGAAGTTGCGCAGCAAGATCTCTGTTAACATTACACTTGAACTTCTGCATGTCAGTACAGTTGGGAAAGCAGGGACCTGAAAGGGAGTTCCAAAGTTTAGCAGATCTGGGGAAGAAACTATTAGAGTACAAAGGCTCTCTTACATCTAGGAATCTCTACTGTGTAGGGGTGAGATTTTGCAACTTGTCAGGTTTGTCAGGGGTATTTACGCCGGGTTTGGAGTTCATCAGAGCATCCACCATTAAAATACTTGTAGAACAGGCAGAGGGATGCAACATTTCGTTGATGGGACAGACGCTGAAGACTAGATGACAGTTCAGGAATTATCAGGTTGACCACTCTCTTTTGAACCCTGTCAAGGAGTGAGAGACTAGCAGCGGATGCACCAGCCCGAATGTGACAACAATACTTCATACATCGGTGAATGGTGGTCTTGTAAAGGTACAGGATACTTTCAGGCCTAAGTAACTTTCTAGCATGGTAGAGAGAGCCCACCTTGCTCGCAGTGGCCCTGGCAATGCTTTCAATGTAGCTGTTCCAACTCGTGTGCCCTGTGAATGTTAAGTCAAAGTGTTTGAAAGGAGTTGAGCAAAAAAAGAAATAGAACAGTGTTAACAACAATATTACACTCAGCTTCCCCTACCTCTATAAAGGCTAATGGTGACAAATCACAATTCTCAACTTCTCACTGTCACATGCATACACATACTGACAAAAGCAACACACACATAATGCCTACTAAAGTGACTCACATACATTGTCATACACATATGCACACTGACGAAAGGCAACGCACATGCACAATGCTTAATCGTCTCACACTGCCACACGTATATGCACATTAATAAGAAACAAACAAAAAGAGACACCAAAATACCCCATGACCTTCCATTGCAGAAAATTGGAAGAATGGGCCAACCAGCAGCATGCCAAGTAATTTTTGGAATGAACTATCCTTAGAATATACAGATAAGGAAGGATTTGTAGATTGATTGAAAAGATGATTGCGTCATTATGATCATAAGGATGATATGAGGATAATAATAGCTGCCAAGCTTTCACTAAAAGCACTCGTCGAGCTACAACCACTGCTAATAATTTCCCCTACTCTCTTATCAGTGCCTAAATCTAAGCACAAATTCCATGAACAAAGCTTCTTTCCTAGAATTGCTCACCTGTGGCACTCTGTTCCACTGGCCTGCTTCGCAGCTGACTGCAACATGGTTGTCTTCAAGTCAAATGTAAACAAGTTCTTGATGTCCCGCCTCCTAAAATAATCAAATTCTACCTTTCCATCACTAACAATCAATACACTTTACACTCATTAACATTTATTCTGGAGTGGCCTTCAGGCCTTGATAAGCAGTGGTTCCAAAATAAAAAAAAAATTGCTCATGGGTGAAAAAAGGAGGGGATCAGTTGAATGTCTGGTAGTGCAAACCAGGGGGGGGGGCTATTAATACAATACAGTCTTGCTATGATTTCCCGTTACAATTTTATATATATATATATATATATATATATATATATATAGAATAAATGGACAAAAATTTATATTCCAAAATTCATGATGTTGACCATCTTATAATTTATTCCTTTGAATCAGTCGATTTATACAATTCTTGACAGTATCTTTCGTAGCGTAAAATCAATCACTTAATTATTATATCAATTTGTCATTTATTCTATATATTGCTCTGTAATCAGATTGATCTTCTTATATAAGGATTGATATATGATAAGAAAATATATTTCTACAGAAATATATATATATATATATATATATATATATATATATATATATATATATATATATATATACTAATATTAATATTTCACGATAGAACTCAATCATGACACACTAAATCTACAGTGAGTATCAATAACCACTACACCACCATCATCACTTCAGCAGTGTGTTATGCTTTACATAAGTGTTTGTAGATAAGAAATTTAGAAGTGATGTGAAGTAATGGCAACATTTTTTTTTAATGTTTATAAACGTTTAATAGATTTCATGAACTGTCACCAGAGAAAAATATGTCAATAATCAGTTACATTTCAGAAGAGAAGTAGACAAAAACAATGTACTGTTATTAGCATGAAGGGGAAAAATAATCATGAACAACAGCAGAAAAAGCAACAGCTGCAGTAGCAGCAGCAACAGCAATAAAAGTATCTCAACATGTTTTACAATCTGCCATGTATTAAACAACTTTTAGAAATTGATTTCCAAACTAACCTATTTCTGACCAGGTCTTTATTTATCCCTCTTTTTCCCAAATCCATCCTTATTACACTCTCCCATATATTTTGGCCTTCCCTTGACAACTGACCCTGCTTTTCCAACTGTTCTGCATCTACTAAAGCAATACCTGTCATCTATTCTTTTAATGTGATCAAACCAATGAAGTTTCCAGCTCTGCTTTTACTGTCCAGATTTAATCTACCTCCGAGGTCATCAGACCTAAGCCTGTCTTTAAGACTAACATTGTATATGTAAAGACGGCAGTTTTATACTGGTATACAGATATTAAACGTCTTGAAATTGAATGAAAAATGGATAGGTATTTAAAAAGAAATTCTTTTAAACAACACTTTGAGTCATGAATTTTTGTGAAAAGACAAAATACTAATCAATAACAGTTCTACTTACATATTTGTCCACCTCTCTTGGAATTCTGGCATCAATAATTCCAACACAACCGAAAGTGGTGCTTGCCTTTTCTTCCTGGGAAGTTGGTTTGGGTGTATATGTACCTGGGCCAGGTACACTCTGAAATGTTAAGAACAATTTTTACCGAATACAGTGATAAAAATAAGATTCCTTAAATGGTAAATGTAAAATTTTACAAAAAGAAATACCAATAATCTGAAAAATTCATTCTTATTGACAGCCTAAAACTAACTTTTGTAAATGTTGTTTCAGAAAATTAATTTTTTAAAATACTTTTTAGCAATCTTTCCAAAAAAACTTTTTAGATAAATCTCCCCCCTCTCTCTCTCTCTCTCTCTCTCTCTCTCTCTCTCTCTCTCTCTCTCTCTCTCTCTCTCTCTCTCTCTCTCTCTGTGACCCAACCAGCCACGTTGAGATTAAGTTGGGAAGGGGTTATAGAAAGCTAAATTAGAGCTTTAGTTGGAAATTGACCCAAAAAGGGTCCAGCGAAAGAGGAATTTTTATTTTAATGGCAGGTCCAAAAAACACCGGATCACCCTGCCAGTTAGAAAGGGAGGTGGCGTGACCGCTGATGTAAAATACATTTATTTGTAAAAGGAAAAACAAAGTCAAAATTATGAAACAATATTTCTATGAAATGTGATTATTTGGAGATGTTAGCAAATATTTAGATATGACCCAGGGGACAGTACAGGTTCCCGAGTGCATGAGACGATTATCAACATCACTAATGGAAAATTACTTGATCTGGATGTGGGGGAGAGGTAGCTGGTTATCCAATCAAGATGAACCAAGGGATGTTCTACCCACCCTATATATCTATATATATAAATTGGTAATCCTGTCTGTTCGTTTGTTTACAATTTGATTAATACATACAAAAGGTTCTCTATTTACTCTCTCATTTATTTCTATATATAGTATCATTCTTGCAAACTAAATACAATAAATAGATCATCTTATTTGCATATTACTTTAAGAAAAATCGATTTTATTAAATAGCAGTATCTTAGTTAACGTTTCTAGCAAGAGAATTGTTATAAATGTCCTATTTATAATCGTTATTTAATAAATTTTAAACAATAATTATATTGATAACATATTTAATTAAATTTATTTGGAATTATTATTCCAACATCGATTTTTTTTTAATCTTTGTTTTAGAGTTATTTACCCTTCGGAACATAAACAAAAAAATAAAAACTATCACCTAGTAAAATAATTTGGTAATCTCAATAAATTTCTAGCTTGAAAAAATAATTCCGAGTAGATAGAAAAATGTTTGGCTTTTATTGTTTTTTTCTTGAATATTCAAAAAAACAAAAAACACTTACGAAGAACTGAAGAAAAGATTTCATGTGTTTGTTTTTATTATTCTATAAACGGCTATACAGAAATCGGTAATTTTTTACAATGTGACCCACTGATCCACCTAAAAAAAGTAAAGGTCTACTTTTTTTGGCCTAATACGTTTAAATAGCCTTTATAAATAATATGAAAGAAATTTTGAAAAGAAAGAAAATTAACATTTTACAGTGGTGGATCACTTTTCCATACGTGAAATGAGCACCCACATTTTGGCCATCAAGCGTTCAACGAGACATGTCACCTCTAGTATCTTTTCAAGTTTGCCGATCGAGGAGGGGGACAAAACATAACAAATACAATTTGTGTTTTTGTTTTGTTTTTTTTTGTTTTGGAGGGCAGGAATTACATTTAAAACATAAAATAACGATAAATTTAATTAATTTTTATGAGACCATCCTGTACTTTCACCTAACAATTTCATAAACAAAACGAACCCCAAAATATTACATTGGGGGGGGGGGATCATTACAATGACGAAAAATTTCATTTAATTGTTTTTGGAATTAATTGGTAGATCTTCAATTTTGTTTTTTTTACTCTTTTGTCTCTCAATTTTTCGTCTGCTAAAATTTTAATCGCATGATTACGGTGTAGCGTCAATAAAATAAACCATTCGTACAAGTGCCGTTTGTTATGGATTTAGCTGAATATGATATTATAAATCACTTTATTGATACTTATGCACTTATGTTACCGGGCTGGTGGGCGTATTGTAACTATTCTGTATTTTCACTTAACAATTTAATAAACAAAAAGATATCGTAAAACTTGAATTTAACTTGAAAATACTATTTAAAAAAATAGCACGGTAACATTCATCACTTTATTTTACATATTTCTTTTCCAAAGGACCGTTTGAATACATTGATTTATATTTAAAATATTGTGTAATTATTTCTAAAAAAGTAAGTACTAAAAATAATGAGGATTGTAGGTAGAAAAGTAACTCTTATTAGTCATGGTAACATTTATTTATTGTTTTTTTTTTTTTTGTTTTTTGACAATTTTGTTCATTTGCTGGATTCTTTACAATATATGAATTCAATTCAAATAATAAGACAAACCAAAAGGAACAAGAAATGAGTTCTTATCGATAATAATCTGATTTTAAAAAAGTAAAAAGAAAAGTTAAGTTCAAGTTTTACAATATATTTTTGTGACGAAATACTACTTTTTTTAAAGTACACGCTAATTCATTCATAATTGTGAAATTATTCAAAATTGAAGAAATAAAGCACAAGCACAACTGATTTTTTTTTAATCACACAACACTTTAAATTTAAATCAATGTATTCAAGCAGTCCTTCAAGTTTTAGGATATCTTTTTGTTTATTAAATTATTAGGTGAAAGTACAGAAGAGTTACCATCCACGAGCCGAGTAACATAACTGCATAAGTACCAATAAAGTGGTTTTTAATATCGTATTCAGCTAAATCCACAACAAGCAACAAAAGATTTATGGACATTATAGTATTCCATTAAGTGATATGCTTTTGTAGGTTAAAAATGCACCAAGCATAGTGTTTGTAATTTTTGTTAAGTTTACCAGATTTAGAAGACTCCTTCATCGACCAGTTGTAGTATTATCCTGTAGAAGATGTTCTTCTTTCTGATCATTAAAAAAAAAGATATTAGCCTTGTGCTTACTGAAGCAACTGATGTTGGCATATTAATAGCCAACATCATTCAAGAGATATTCAGATTGCCTGAAGTTCTTTGTAAAATGGACAATGCATTTCTGGAAGAGTCATCGAATCTTGGAAGTGACTGGCATCTTTTTTTTTTTTTTTTTTTTTTTTTTAATTACATTTTCACCCCAAACAAGGCAAATTGCCACTTTGGTGTATGTGGCCAAAGTGACAAAAAATAATGGTGAAGGATAAGATCCAAACTGAATGGATCAAAAGTCAAGAACATGTTGCAGATTGTGTGAAGAAAATGGCAGTGTCTTCTAAAATTCTAAGAGATTTGTTGCAAAGATGACTTGTTTTTACTCTTTTTTATGGAAGTAGAGTCTTCACAAGAGTGAGTGCCTTTGGATCAGGAGTCAAGAACATGTTGCAGATTGTGTGAAGAAGAGATTTGTTGCAATGGTGACTTGTTTTTACTTTTGTTACTCTTTTTTATGGAAGTGGAGTCTTCAGAAGAAGGCATCAGCAATATTGAATTATCTCCCTTTTATTTAGATATAAGATTTCTATTCCTTTGTGATAAGTTTTTAGAGTGAGTGCCTTTGCTTCTTGTTGTTGTTGTTGTTGTTTGCTAAGATGATTGTTTGGACAAACGGACACATGTACATGGCTGGATATATCGATTCATTCATTTGTCATAAGGAAGTTTCCAGCTAATCAAGATAGAATCTGAAATGGTTACCAAGATCCGATTCACATGTGAAAATTCAAAATAAAGCCACAAGAATAACTTGATTTCCAAAACAAAACGATAAAATCAATACATTAATTACTACAGAATCTTTAATTATACTTATATAACTTGTGACGTAGGTGGTTACGTATATAGTAATATCAGCAATATTAATATATAGATTTTATTATGATATTATATACTTACTGTAACTATGTTTTTAAATCTTGCATTTTTTGTTGCGCAAATGCCACGAGTACTGCCTGGCTTTTTGTTCAAATCATACATAAATCCTTTTATATCATATGTACCAGGACCTAATTTGGTTTTCTGCAAATAAAAGAAAAAAATAATAATGAGTATATTATTTCATAGGAGGCTTCAGTAATTTTTTTAGACAAATCCGTTCTAGGATTTGTCTAAAAAAAATGAACACAGAGAAAACTGATATTTTGATGAATGAACGTTCAATATATGAACCACACAGCTTTTGACAATTGAAAGTTGAAAAAATACATTTTTGGAAGGAAGATGTTATGGATTTTGAAGGAGTATGTATGAATTCTGAAGGAGGATGGTATGAATTTGGAAAGCCAATGTTATGGATCTGGGAGAAAGAAGGTATGGATTTAAGTGCACTTGAACTAGGAAATGGTATTTTTATTCCCAAACTATTTTAGGAAATTCTGTTCGGAAAAATATCACCTGAGATTGAAAAACTGAGTAGACAGAGAATCATTCAAGACAATTGGATGCTTTAGTTTTGTATGGTTGAATGAACACAGAGAAAACTGTGATATTTTGATGAATGAACGTTCAATATACGAACCACACAGCTTTTGACAAATGGATTTAATAAATAATGGTGCAGAACCGAACCCACTCTCTTCAACATACAAGCGACTGCTATACAAAAGGTGTACGGTATGTCATGTGTCAGAGATATATCTGGTTGCAGGTGTAATTTCAGTTTTATTCTCCTAGAGTCGTTGACATGTCAAGCTTTAGGTCTAGTATACGCTATAATTTCACCCCAAAATGAGGAAGGGGGTGAGTAATAAATGGATTCACATCTTTCTTAATGGTATTAATGAACCTTTGTGATTAATTGAACTTGAACATGGTAGGACAAAATACAATCTACACCAGTATTTATTACATCACTTCATATATTCATATGTGCGTGTGTGCATATGTGTGTGTGTGCACGCGTGTGTGTGTGTGTGTACATGTGTGTGTGTGTGTGTGGCTTTGTATACATCTAAAAATAGCATTTAAATAAAGTTTCATAAATAATAGTTCATATAAAGTTGCTTTACAAACATTTTGAAACTCAGTTTATGATTTCATGTTTGGTATAAAAAACACATAAAACAATCAATTTTTCTTTGGATCGCCAATAAACAAACTGTTTTCTTCACCAAAAATGATTAAAAAAAAAAAAAACGGCAAAAACACATAAATCCAATAAAAATAGACTTAAATAATTACATACAAATAAGATATTTCAATATTCAAATGATTTAAGAGATAAGGGATCATGCTATTGAATTTAAAATGGCATCTTCTGGTAAGAAGATTATTTTCAAAGGAGGTAACAATATTATCATATGATTCACAGCTAAAGACAGGTTGATTCAGAATCTAACATTCTAAATTGATCAGCTTTATATTCTGGATATTTTTTTAGGATAAATAGATTTAACGATCTTACAATAAATGTTTTTAGTTTGAAACTATGGTTTAATTTTTCCAAACCATTTAAATATAAATGATCCGTTTGATGATCACAGAATAATAGCTAAGCTGAATTTATTTTCCTAATATTAACACACACACACACACACACACACACACACACACACACACACACACACACACAGTTCAGTGCAGAAAAATGGACTTTAAGTGGAATATATATTATTGATCTGTATATATATATATCTACATAACCTTTAGAATATTACTTCTTTCAAATTTGTGCTTACCACCAAAATTGTAGCTAGTCTATATAAAAGTTATTTTGTTGTTTTTCCTCTGAAGAAAAAAGCCGTTCTTTGAAACTCCATGGCATAAGGAAATAATTTTCTTTATTTTGTATCTCCTGTTCAAATAATAAATGTAAATTATAATTGTCAAAAAAAAAAAAAAAAGTGGTAGTAGGAAGGCAGGCTCTAACCCGTACCGCGAAGGAGGAAAAGAACAGGAAAAAAAACCTGACGTCTTTGCTGTTACAACCACCGCCAAACCAGAAGTGACGCAGGTTTAAATTAAGGCTAGACAATCGAAAGGTGAGGATGACTTTCAAAAATATCGGCGAAAAAAGCAACCTCCCCCCTTGTAGAAAAGTGCCCAGTTTAAGGTGAAGATATTAATGTTTTTAGCCAATTTTTCGATATTTGTCATCTAAAAGGTCGAACTTGAAAACGATACTGATTTTGGTAAAATCCGTCGCCTCTGTCGAAAGTTTTAGGCAGACATGCAAACATACATACATTTATATATTGGTAACTAAAAATTTTTGACCCAAACCGATTAAAAAGCTTGCCATATTTTTGAATACCCTTTAGGTCAAATTTCAAATGTTTAGACCAGAAATTGTCTGAGTAATTTGGTTGAGACCACAGAGGTCAAATTTTTTTTAACTTTCACCTCTATTATGACCCCTGAATATTATTGTTTCGGGCTCAAATCAAGTTATTAAGTTAGATCCATGTCCAAGGAACCTATATCTAAAATTTCAATTGGCAGAGGAGTTTGGTAGAGTTCGCAAAGGTCAAACCATTGAACTTTGACCCCTTAACAGCCAAATTTCTGGCCGAAAACGGATTACAAAAATTTTCCCAAATCTCAGTACCCTGTATATCAAATTTCGAGTCTGTAGACTTAAAAATGACAGGGTTATTGCGTAGGGAAATGTACACAGACACACAGACAGACATGTTCACTTTTATATATATATATATATATATAGTGAAAATCATTCCAGACAGGGCATGAAGCATAATTGAAACTAGGTGAACTTCTAGATCAGCTAATAATGTCAAGGAAGATGGGTGAGAAGCAACATTAGAATAGAGATGTTAATCTTCTGAATAATCTTCCCAGGAAGGTCATTGGTATAAAAAAGGAAACGAATCCAGAAACAGAACAGAGCCTAAGGAACACCAACATTGATAGAAAAAAGAATAAGGAGACATCATCCAGAGTTAACTGCAAATTTTAATCAGAAGAAAAAACAAATAATATCAAGATTCTTACCATTAATACCATAACTATGACGTTTGTGTAGAAGACCAGAATGTCACACTCTATCAAACAGCTTCAAAATGGGAAGCATAATTTAAAAAAAAATTTTTATTACATTTTCACCCCAAACAAGGCACATTGCCACTTTGATGTAGGGGGCTACTATCAGGGACATAAACTACAGGGGTACTATGTGGAGAGTAGGGCAGCAAGATGTTGGTTCATGTTACACTTGAACTTCTGTATGTCAGTACAGTTGGGGAAACAGGAACTCGAAAGGGAATTCCAAAGTCTAGCAGTTCTGGGGAAGAAACTACTAGAGTAGAAGGCTCTCTTACATCTCGGGATCTCAACTGTGAAGGGGTGGGATTTTGCTGCTTGTCGGAGGTATTTACGTCGAAGGGGTACAAGTGCTTGCAGTTCATCAGAGCATTCACCATTAAAGTACTTGTAGAACAGGCAGAAGGATGCAACATTTCGTTGATGGGACAGAGGCTGAAGCTTAGATGACAGTTCAGGACCTATCAGGTTGGCGACTGTCTTTTGAACCTTGTCTAAGTGTGAGAGACTAGTAGCAGATGCACCAGCCCAAATATGACAACAATACTCCATACATGGGCGAATGGTGGCCTTATAGAGGTACAGGATACTTTCGGGCATTAGTAGCTTTCTAGCATGGTAGAGAGAACCTACCTTTTTCGCAGCAGTCCTGGCAATGCTCTCAATGTAATTTTTCCAACTCATGTTTCCTGTGAACGTTAAGCCAAGGAGTTTAAAAGATGTACTTCCAGATAAAGAGTCTTTGGCCATTGCTATTGGTGGTAGAGAAGGTTTCTTGTAGTTATTGAAGGAAACAAGTTTAGTCTTAGCAGCATTGAATGTGACCATCCATTTTTGTCCCCATTTCACTACAGATTGGAGGTCGTCCTCTAGTGTTTCTGCCATTTCTTTAGATATGTGTTCATTTGTTTTCCTGTCGTGTCTGTTAGAGAGTGTGGTGTCATCAGCATATATACCATTTTGTCAGAGAGGTCATTTATGAATATTAGGAATAATAGAGGTCCAAGGATAGACCCGTGAGGCACTCCCGCATTTATATCATATTGTTTAGATAGATAATGGTCTTACCCTCTGTCAAATTATCCATAAACCAACAGATCCACTCAGTTACAAGAGTTAAAAGATCAACAGTTGAACAAAAATCATAAAAGCCATACTGAACATAACTAAAGAAGTGCAGACTTTCCAGAAAATGAATACTCTTGCTATTGACCAACCTTTCAGAAACTTTGCTAATAACAGAGAGGAGATTAACAGTGGAGTCAAACTGATCATCAACATTTTTAAAGATAGACAACAAAGGATTCTTTCCATCAAGAAGGGAAACAGTACTGTGACAAATAGAGATAGAATAATTTCAAGCGGATAAAAAAAGTTCAGGAGCTCAATGTTTCAGCACAATAACAGGAATTGAATCAAAACCCGAAGTCTCAGACTGGTCAATATATTTTATATTATACACTTCTTGCATTTATTCGTGTCAGGTTTAATTTATATTAATGTTTTGCTTTCTTTTAATTTCCCTTGAAAATAGTTTTCTTGTCAGATGTTGTCATTTTCGATTGAGTAACAGCTCTTAAATCATTTTAATATTGGACTTATGCATATATTGTCTTATGCAAGTATTTATTTTGAAAAATACATGTGTTTCATCAGTCTCTTTTTATTGGTTGTATGCATTTTTTGTCGACTTTTGAATAATTTTCTGTTTATTTTTTTTCACTAGAAGCGACTTTCTTTATGAACGATCAAAAGAAAAAAATTGATGGTTTTATTTCATGGTTTGCCTTATAACAAACTTAAAACTATAAATTGAGCTTTGAAACATGTGTCAACTAGTTTTATCTATAACTCTTATTCCCAAAACTTGATTTAAATGGTATTTGAAATTCATTTACACACATATATATTGCTTTTATTATATGAAGAAATATTTCTCTTTTCTCTGCAAATCGAAAAAATATTCTTTAGACAGTAGTTCTATTTCAGAACTTTCTAAGTGAATTTTAAATAGATTATATAAATTATTTAATTAAATACAGTAGAATACCAGGATATGGCATTAATCCATTCCAGGGTTGGTGAAATCGCCATACAGTGGTGCCTAAACAAATTTTTATTAAATTATTATATTAAAAATTTATACAATTTATTAAAATTTTATACAATACATATTAAAAATTAGTAACAAAATACAGTACAGTATATAATCAAATAACATTATAAATAACACCATAAGACAGAGCAAAGACTGTAACCAGGAGCCAGAAAAACGTTGTATTCCACATCATAACCTGAAAAACTGTATCTCGGGGCTTTTTTTTTTTTTTTTTTTTTTTTTACATAGGCATCACCACATTATCAAGGCCAAGAGGCCACTCAAGGATAAGGGTTAAAGAGTGTACAGTAGAAATTGGACATTATAGTAATCATTAGTAATGAAAATTTGGTAAAGTTGATAACTTATATGGAACGGCTCATCAAGAACTTATTTACGTTAGACTTGAAGACAACCATATTGTAGTCAGCCGGAAAGCAGGAAAACGGAAGACAATTCCACAGGCGTGCAGTTCTAAGAAAAAAGCTTTGTTCATGGAATCTACGTTTAGGTTTAGGCACAGATAAAGAGTGGGGGGAATTATTGATAGTGTTTACAGCTAGACGAGTGTTTCTTGTGAAAGTTTGGCGAGGGGGGACCATAGATTGAAGCTCATTCGAACACTTTCCATGAAAATAACGATACATCAGAGACAAACTCGCAACATCTCTTCTGTGAGATAAAGGTTGCAAGGAAGAGAAAAGGACATCTCCTACGAGGCTACGAAGTCTATTTTGAACTCTATCAAGGCAGGCCAAGTCCTTTCTAGCAGCTCCTGCCCAGATGTGGCAACAGTATTCCATCCTTGGACGTACCTGGCTCTTATATAGATAGAGAATAGCATCAGCAGTGAGATATCTACTGGATCGATAGAAAGATCCCACCATTTTTCCAGCGGCCTTGGCAACAGATTTGATGTACGTGTTCCATTTAAGATCAGGAGTAATGGTCAAGCCAAGAAGTTTGTCAAAACTTGAGGCCTCCTGAAGACGAGAGCCATTCATTTCAATTGATGTCAGATGTGGATCAGAATGTTGATGATGTAAAGAGAGAAGCTTGGTTTTAGATGCATTAAAAGTAACCAGCCATTCTTTACCCCATTGTACTACGTGCTCAAGATCAGAGGAGAGAGAACTTGGTCGTTTACTGTCTTAGATGTGCTACCATAAATGGTAGTGTCGTCAGCATAGATGTCTACAAATGATGTAAGGATGTGATTTGGAAGATCATTAATGTAGATCAGGAAAAAAGTTGGGCCCAGGATGGACCCCTGAGGGACACCGGGTTTTACTGTACTTATTTCAGTCAAATATTTTGTTAACAAACCCAAATAACACTGGATTTGCCAAATTGATATTTTCTTGTGACTGGCAAGCGAAGTACAAAATTTTTTAAGTCAGGTAATAAAAAGGAATTTAAATCTTTTCCGTTGGATGCATATTCTATCTTGACTGATAATTATTTCCAATCAAGAATAGAAAACAGCAGTCCAAAAGCCATAAATGCCTCCCCCCTTAAAAAAAAGAGTTCTTTTCTTACTCACCTGCAACTGCTTCTTTTCCCATTCTTTTCGAAATAACATATGAGGAATTTTTGCTTCTTGTTCTGTTATCAAAGCTCTTTCCCATCCTGGCCCAGAGGATTTTTCTAAAACGGCCTTTTCACCAAAACTGCTTAGATCAATTATGTAGGCTCCAGGACCCCTTCTCATCTGGAAAATAAAATGATAAAGTATTAAAAAACAATTGAAGATAATATTCTAATCTGAATATTTTTTATTTAGAAATTTTCCATGAATTCCTAAATTTCTGCTTGGATTCACTGTCACTTCATATGAAAAATATGCCATTTGAATTTCTTGTATGAATTTTTAACTTCAGCTTGCACATTTAGTTGAGCAAGATCTATTATAGAATAGAGGGTTATTTGAAATAGTTTATTGATAGTGTATATAGTGAAGAATATGCTGTTTGAATTTGATGTTTGGATTTTTAATATGAGCATTGTGCATTTAGTTGGGTAAGATCATATTACAGAAGAGAGGGTTGTTTGAAATAGTTACAGTTTACTGATGTAGAGAAGAGCCTCTTTACTCATGACCAACTAAGAAAAGAGCACATGCCATAATACTTTTTATACAAAAGACTAAAACTAGCACCATCACGTCTGCCCGAGAAAGAGAGTGAAAAGAAGAAGAAAGTTGGGGTCAATCAAATTACAGAAAAAAAACTAATGATTTTATTATAGTTTTATTCTTTTGGATCAGTCTTTTGTCGAATCAGCTTCATAATCTTAATGTTCTTGTGCTAACAGCAGTATATATATATATATATATATATATATATATATACTATTAAGTTATATTATTATAACAAAGAGACCTACAGAAGGTTGAAGAGTTAATTATCAATCATGCATGTCCACTTATCCGAAACTTATGTACAGCTTTAAGTAGACTATGTATATATATGATGATTGCAACGTCTTGTAATACCAGTGCCACTCCCTCAAACACTTAATGTCCATGAGCCCAAATGCCTGAGGGAGTATCCATACAAAGATGGTGTTACAGAGTTTTAGCTTTGTATGACAGCTAAGTCTCTCTCTCAGTTCAAAATGTCGAGATCCAGCAACAAGCAAGAGCAAGATAGCCAGCAACAAGTTAAACTGCAGACCAGCTTAATGCAGGTACTGCTCCTGCTTTATGGTTTTTTAAATCAGAGATTTGCTTCTCCTAGAAAGGTCGCCTTCACCACGGCTTACGGGAGCCCTCTCCACCCCAACACACACACACACACATATATATATATATATATATATACACACACAAATATACACGGTGCTAGTTAGCCATTGACCCCGAAAAAGGGGTCATTCGCCGTTTGGAAGATCTTGTTTTCAATCCTTCCGGGTGACTAGCCACCCTCCTCACCAAAGAAGTCTGGTGTCAGGTGGGGGAACCAGTTTAGTCGCTGGTGACCCAACCATATATATATATATATATATATATATATATATATATATATATGTGTGTGTGTGTGTGTGTGGCATAATCGTGTGGACACACTGGTTCTTGTCGAATCAGCGAAGTTAAGCAACGTTGAGCCTGGTTAGTACCAGATGAGTGACCATTTGGGAATTCTAGGCGCTGTATGTGCTCTCCGCTAATCTCGCGATTTGTTTCCAGTCATCTTGTACATACACTTCACTTGCCACTGGTATTTAACAATGTCGACTCAGGAAAAGTGTGGTTGGAGATTATGCACCTCCTGCCACAAAAATTTTATGCGCAGGCACCCCTTCATGGCTATCTGTAGTCTGTCAAAGACTGAAGGAGCCCTTTTTGAAAGTATATATATATAGGCAGCATTTTTTTTTCTTCAAGGCACATTTCATTAAATAATACACATGACTTGTGTGTGCACATTTTCTTTTTAATCCTTTCTAGACGTCCAATTGAATTTAAATATCCCTTGGAAGATTGTGTTCCTAACCACCAAGAAAACTTCATATATGTAGGCCAGACTACTACAATACTGTCAAGGCGTCTCATTATGCACCTATCTGACATTAGCACAATAACCCAGTATTTTACCTCCAAAACAAGACATTTCTGCTTTTGTTCTCAACTTTGAAATATCCTTGTAGATTATACAACTATAATAGAATATGAAAATGACAAATTAAAACTACAGATATTAGAATTTCTACATATAAAACTAAAAAACCCACAATTAATAAAATTAATTTCAATAACAGTGAGAAAGTCCTAAAATGTCTTTAATACTAATATCTTATTAATGCTACAACTAAGCTTAATGGTTCATGCTCTAACCATCATTAAAACATTTAAAAGTTTATGTTCTTTACCCTATACCCAACCCCTTAATGAAGGCACCTGAACAAATCGGAAACAGTAGGGTACCCCTCTAGTACACCAAATTCCAGCCTTACATTAGAATATTAAATAGACATCTAGAAAAAATCAATCTGAAAATATGCACTATTTAACGATTATGTGTATGTGTGTTTGTAAAAACTCATATGATTAGTATTTAGAGATTACCAACTTTGTTGAAAAAATGCACAAGGTGATAAGATTAAAATGTAGGTTAGCTTCGATAGTGGTGAAATTAATATTTGGTTAATTGTAAATTAGATTATGTTTAGTCAACTCAAATTAGAAATATCTTATTCTTATAATATTTAAGCCTGGTTCAGACGAAGGGTCCTATGATATTAAACAAGCCAAAAACTATATGGTTCCCCGACTGATGTTTTGAATTTTTGGAGAAAAAATAAAATTAACCCTAAAAGGTATGTTTTTCACCCCTAAAAGATACACTGGCGCTCAAGCACCAGAATTTTCCCAGGGTTAAATATTACATTTCCAGATGTATATATACGTGATCTTGCTTTTGGGTAATTTTCAGCAAAATCTAATGGTTGGAAAAGATTCTATGCCCAGAAAAGTGCTATTTTTGGCCATTTTGATCCCTTTCGCTCCTGTGAGGATGCAACCAGAATTTTCCCAAGGTCAAATTTTAAGTTTCCAGATGTATGTCCATGTGATCTTGCTTTTGGGTAATTTTCAGCAAAATCTAATTGTTGGAAAGATTCTAAGTCCCAAAAAGTGCTGTTTGGAGCCATTTTGACCCCTTTTGATGCAACCAGAATTTTTATCAAAAATCCGAGAATATTACATTTCCTCCCTTGCAGTGGCATAGTATCAGCTTTTTCCGCCGGGGGCGGTCATAAAATTTGCCCCCCTCCACTGGCATATAATTACCTGTCCCCACCACCCCTGGCATATAAGTACCTGTTCTGTTTGCTCCCCCACTGGCATATAATTACATATTTTGCCCCTCCCCCCCGCTGGCATATGATTACCTGTTTTGTCCCCCCCCCCCACTGCTGGCATATGAAACCTGTTAAAACCTTCAAAATTCCAAAAAGCCCTCAAAATATTTATTTTCATTGAAATAATGTTTACAGAATTCCCTTCCCAATGTTTACACAAATTCCCCTTTCTTTAATTTTAATCTAATTTAACGATTTCTTTTCAATAATTCGAATAATAATAAGTACGTAAAAATTAATCTGAAGGGAATTATGTAAACTTTAATAGGAAACAAAAGAAACCAAATATTTTTTTAAAAACAAAAATGTATAATTCAAATTATAAAAAATGTTAAATTAATTGGCTACACAAACAAATATAATAATAAATTTAAATGAGAACATTTGGGCATCTGAAAATATAAAATTATTTTTATTTACTTTTTTGTTGTTAAAGTTCGAATTTCACCAAATAACATGGCTGTATCAAAGAGAGGATAGTCTGATGTAGTTTTCTTTTCTTTTTCTTCATAATGTTATTATTAAGAGGTGGAGCCTCTCGAAGAGAAAAAAAACGTCTTGTATCGGCACTTTTTGAAATTCTTGTGTGTAATCGCTTGGTTTAAACACAAAATTTAAGAAATGGAAAGTCACACATTTTAGAAAACATTTTTTTATAAATTTAAATGAGAATATTTGAAATTTGAATTTACAAATTTAAATGAGAACATTTGAAAACATAAAAAGGTTAAGAAATGATAAAATAATTTTTATTTAGTTTTTTATTGTTGTTATTTCCGAATTTTCACAAAAAACATGGCTGTATCAAGGAGAGGATAGTCTGATGTAGTTTTCTTTTCTTTTTCTTCATAATGATATTATTAAGAGGTCGAGCCTCCAAAAGAGAAAAAATGTCTTGTATCCGTGCTTTTTGAAATCCAAGTGTGTAATCACTCAGTTTAAGCGCAAAATTTAAGACATTTGTTGTTGGTTATAATGTTTCAGTTCTTTTAAAAATAGCTTTAAATTTTTTTTATATAAATGTTTGAAAATAAGGCTTTTATTTATTTTTTCTATTTTCTATTTTTAACCTCCCAAAATGCCACCCTGACGTGTGCCACTAATAAAATAGGGACACATTTTTTGGATTCCAATATCTCTAAAAGTCTCAATGTTTTACAACCTTTTCAGCATAAAATTTCAGATTTTTTGTTAGCTTTCATTTAGTTTTATTTTATTTTTTTTACCCTCTCCAAATGCCGGCCCCCTTGCTACACCACTGCTCCCTTGGGTAGTTGTAACTTCATTCAAAATTTCAGAAAAATGTAATGAGTAGTTATTGAGAATTTTGGGAACGAATGGACAAACGAACAAGGGTGAATTCTAAGGTCCAAATCCGACTAAGTCGGTGGACCAATAAACATTTAAACTTATAAATTGTGGAAGGGATACTGTAAAGTATGAGGATAAATTTTTATTTAAATGACTACTTTGTCCAGCACATGTCAGCATGTAAAACGGATGTTAATCCAAATATGATTGTAGTATTTAAATTTTATTCTTGTGGATAAGAGGTGATGATTTCAGGCTTTCGATTTAATATGTTGGAGCCAGATTACATGATGGTTAAAGCCCCAGATAGACAGAAGAAACAAGTTTTAAACCCAGGTTGATAAGATGTAGCTTTCCTAAAAATCGGGTATTCAATATGGTAAGTTAAGTAGTAGTGTAAGGTGCTAGTTTTGTTTCGACAGTGAAGTACAACTATTATATATTTTACTAGCAAATATGTTTGGCATATTGAACTTCTATCTTTAATTAATACATGATATAAACCTATGAAGAAAAAGTTACTCTTATTGAGATTGTTGTTGTAACCATGTTTATTACTGTTATTAGTATTATTTTCCGTGTTTATTGATACCATATTGTAAATATTTGATTCATAAGTATTACTCTAATTTCTAATATTACTATTATATAAACCAATGTCAGATAAAACCACTATCAACAGTTTCTCCCACTCTCTGTCTGTGTCTTAATCTAAATGCAAGTTCTATATACAAAACTTCTTTCCTATAACTTCTCGGCTGTGGAACTCTGTTCCACTAACCTGCTTTCTGGCTGACTACAACATGGTCGTCTTCAAGTGAAATGTAAACAAATCTTGTTGAGCCATTCTCTTAAATAATCAATTTCTACCCAATTTCAATCACTGTACACTCATTAATTCTCATCCTCAAATGACTTTCGGGCCTTGATAAGTGGGCCTGTTTGTAAAGAAAATTATTTCTTCATTTTAAAACAAGACCTCTTTCTACTTTATTCATTTGCTCACCCATTTTATTTTATCCTTTTATTTTTTGTGCAGGCTGTTTGTTTCACAATGAATTTATCTAAAAGTGGATAAATTTTTGACAGTTGAAGAACTACGAAGACGGAAGTGATATTATTAAAACGAGCGACTTTTGTGTTCCAGAATTTATTTTTCTACATAGTCACCACTATATTTAATGCATTTTGCAAAGAATTCAATGACGTATTTCTGCTTCTGATGCACATTCTTAACAGGGGTTGCTTTCTTAGAGTTTCACACCGTCAATATCTGCAACAGAGAGATGAAACTTTCATGTTATAAATGCATTAGTTCAGTTATCATAACAATGCAATTTGCAATCGTCTTTGATCCCTTCAGGTGGAATAAAAATAGGAGGCATTGCTTTTAGAACACCCTCGTATTCTGTGAGTAGGCCTATGGTTTGCTTTATTCTTAGTGATTGGATGTTCTGGGTGTCATTATTATTGGGTAAAGATTTTTCTTGTGGATTTTTGTTCATAGCCAACATGTGGGTAAAAATGTTCATGTTTTTGCTCACAATCTTTGCTAAATATAATCTTATCTGCATATTCTAAATTATTAAGAGGATTGTTTAAAAAAGCCTGTATCTCATGTATTAAAAAGGATATTTTCATTCACTGATAGTGATCAAAGTTTTAATTATAGAGTGTGTATGCTTAGGGTTTTTATATACAGGGTAGAACGATAAAATTACTATCCTAGAAAAGACGATATGATTCCATTTCCGTTTTATGAAAATCGGTTTTATTTATTATTTTTTTTTTTTGTTGCAGACCATCCACTAGTCGGCCAGTTGTGTACAAATTCCAAGGGCAATAAGAGCCTTCTAGCATGTCTGAAAGTGACACAATGTTCAATGAGTGAGATCTGAGATGTGCTGCTGTACAACTCATAGCTGGAGTCCGAACACGGTACCCCCGTAATAATAATAACGGGTTGGGTTCGCGACTCCTAACAAACGGTTCCCCAGTTTGATACAAAACACCTGACGAAGGCCGGAGGGCAAAACGGCCGAAACGTTGTGACAATAACAACCAAGATGAGGAAGTCAGTCCAACAATCTCAATCAATGAAAACACCTCATCTCAAAAATACAGACAATTACTAATTTTGCTAATTTTACTACTGATGGAATTCTGTGTTAACAAAATATTCAGGAACTTCTAGAGCTCATATTCTCCTCGTAATTCGGATTTATCCGTAGATCAGAATTTTGTGATCAATTTTACTGTACATCCTCATAAGTATAATAGTTAATTTTATACTTTAATGTTTAATTTCATTTAATGGTTACTCCATTTAATGGTTAATTCCATTTAATGTTCAATTTCATTTAATGGTTACTCCATTTAATGGTTAATTGCATTTAATGGTTAGTTCTATTTAATGGTTAATTTCATTTCATGTTTAATTTCATTTAATGGTTAATTCCTGGTGACCGAGAGAAAAATCACCAGCCCAGAAAGGCAAGGTTGACTTTGTTGACTGGGTTCAAATCTCCCGACCAACAGTAATTATCACTTTCTGCACTAATGATTGCATAAGTATTATTAATATTTAATGAAAAAAAAATATTATAGGTATAAAATCCATTTAAGAGATTAAAGTTAATCCCAATTTAGTGAAGTGAGAAAAAAAGCTGTCAGTTAGCATGCATGCATCGTTACAAGCTTTCTGTTTGTAGAATACTTTCATTGCCATTAATTATTTATGATAGTTCGCTTGTACGGCTTCATATATATCTAATTTAATTTCCATTTAAAAGTTAATTCCTGATGGCTGAGAGGAATAACACTAGCCCGCAAAGAACTTTGTAGATCGAGTTCTAATCTCGAAACTAGCAGTCATTATCACTTTGTAAACTGACGATTGCATATATAAGCATAAGGTAAATAGTGTTAGACACTATTCTTTTGTTTAACTATTTCTTTCTAGATCTTGTTGATTTTTCTAATGATCTTTTTTGTTTCATAATCAAAACAGTTAATAAAGATTTTAATAAAGATGCTTTCAATTCGTTCCCAAATCATCGTTAGGCTTTAAAAAGCGATTAATCAGAAGCTAGATAAAAGAAAAGTTCAACAAAAACGCCTGGATCGATTGAGTCCACAAAAAACCAGTGCATACCAGCCGGCGACCTAGAAATAAATTGCTTCTACACTAAATACTTTAAAGTATGTTTACTTGTTTAAAGTATGTCGATTGTGAAATGTATTAAAAACAACTTCAGAATTGTGTCACCAACTGAGAGAAGATTGGGAAAATATGAGAGAACAGACTTGAAAATCAAGATGTCCTGCGTTTTGCTCTCTGAGTTTGGTGTTGAGAAATTGATTATAACCCTAAGAGTTTGATGTTGAGAAATTGATTATAACCCTAAGAGTTTGGTGTTGAGAAATTGATTATAACCTTAAGCGTTTGGTGTTGAGAAATTGATTATAACCTTAAGAGTTTGGTGTTGAGAAATTGATTATAACCTTAAGAGTTTGGTGTTGAGAAATTGATTATAACCCTAAGAGTTTGGTGTTGAGAAATTGATTATAACCTTAAGCGTTTGGTGTTGAGAAATTGATTATAACCATTAGAGTTTGGTGTTGAGAAATTGATTATAACCCTAAGAGTTTGGTGTTGAGAAATTGATTATAACCCTAAAAGTTTGGTGTTGAGAAATTGATTATAACCTTTAGAGTTTGGTGTTGAGAAATTGATTATAACCTTTAGAGTTTGGTGTTGAGAAATTGATTATAACCCTAAGAGTTTGGTATTGAGAAATTGATTATAACCTTAAGAGTTTGGTGTTGAGAAATTGATTATAACCCTAAGAGTTTGGTGTTGAGAAATTGATTATAACCTTAAGAGTTTGGTGTTGAGAAATTGATTATAACCCTAAGAGTTTGGTGTTGAGAAATTGATTATAACACTAAGAGTTTGGTGTTGAGAAATTGATTATAACCTTTAGAGTTTGGTGTTGAGAAATTGATTATAACCCTAAGAGTTTGGTGTTGAGAAATTGATTATAACCCTAAAAGTTTGGTGTTGAGAAATTGATTATAACCTTTAGAGTTTGGTGTTGAGAAATTGATTATAACCCTAAGAGTTTGGTGTTGAGAAATTGATTATAACCCTAAGACATTGGTGTTGAGAAATTGCATTTTACATTAAGTTCTTTCTTGTTTTTGATTTCTTTATTCCTGCTGTAACACACTTCGGTTAAAGTAAAAGATAAAGGATAATCTTACACACACAACCACTTTCCATTGCATTTTACTGCTATTAAATACCTTAAATGGTGATGAAATAAACGAACATAAAAAGTTATCAAATGTTTCTTAATTTTTTCATTATTAGTTTTTTTATTGTTGATCAATTACCATGGCGTTTCACACAAGTATAATGTGAAAATTATTAAGTGCCTCGACAATTAGCTATTTCACTGTACAGTATAAAAACTTTATAATCATGTAGACAATGAACAAACACTAAAGACTATTTAATCATTTTTTCAGATCATTTTATTAAATTCTTGATAATGTAATGGAAATTCGGTAAAATTGTAAACTTATATGGAACGGCTTATCAAAATCTTGTTTACGTTAGACTTGAAGATAACCATATTGTAGTCAGCATGGAAAGCAGGAAAACAGAAGACAATTCCATAGGCGTGCAGTTCTAAGAAAGAAGCTTTGTTCATGGAATCTACGTTTAGGTTTAGGCACAGATAAAGAGTGGGGGTGATTATTGATAGTGTTTTCTGCTAGACGGGTGTTTCTTGTGAAAGTTTGGCGAGGGGAGGACCATAGATTGGGGCTCAGTCGAGCACCTGCCATGAAAATAATGAGACAAACTCACAACATTTCTTCTGTAAGAAAGAGGCTGCAAGGAAGAGAAATGGACATCCCCTATGATGCTACAAAGTCTATTTTGAACTCTATCAAGGCAGGACAAGTCCTTTCTAGCAGCTCCTGCCCAGATGTGGCAACAGTACTCTATCCTTGGACGTACCTGGCTCTTATATGGCTAGAGAATTGCATCAGCAGTGAGATATCTACTGGATCGATAGAAGGATCCCACCATTTTCCAGCGGCCTTGGCAACGGATTTAATGTGTGTGTTCCATCTAAGATCAGGAGTAAAGGTCAAGCACAGAAGCTTGTCAAAACATGAGGCTTCCCCAAGACGAGAGCCATTCATTTCAATTGATGCCAGAGGGAATCAGAGCGTTGATGATGTAAAGATAGAAGCTTGGTTTTAGATGCATTAAAAGTAACAAGCCACCTCTTTCCCTATTGTACCACTTGCTCAAGATCAGAGGAGATAGAATCGGAGAGAACTTGGTCGTTTACAGTCTTAGATGTGCTAACATAGATGTTAGTGTCATCAGCATAACTGTCTACGAATAATGTAAGAATGTGATTTGGAAGATCGTTAATGTAGATCAGGAGGAGAGATGGTCCCAGAATGGACCCCTGAGGGACTCCAGCATTAATACTGTGCTTCTGATTTCTGCCCATCAACCACTACTCTTATGAACCTATCAGAGAGAAATAATTTAATAATTGAGAAGACATTTCCAGATATACAGTAGATGGAGATCTTGTGAAGTAAACCTTTATGCCATACTCTATGATTATGATTAATTGCTCATGTATTGGTGAAGTTTTTTTAGTAATGAAATCACAAATTAACTACGAGGACGTATGCATGTGTTTGTCAAAAACTGTAGGACTTGGCATAGAACAGAAAAAGACCAAGATGGAGTACTGTTGCCACATCTGGGCAGGAGCTGCTAGAAAGGACTTGTCCTGCCTTGATAGAGTTCAAAATAGACTTCGTAGTCTCGTAGGAGATGTCTTTTTCTCCTCCCTGTAACCTCTATCTCACAGAAGAGATGTTGCGAGTTTGTCTCTGATGTATCGTTATTTTCATAGAAAGTGTTCGACTGAGCTTCAATCTATGGTCCCCCCTTGCCAAACTTTCACAAGAAACACTCGTCTAGCTGTAAACACTATCAATAATTTCCCCCACTCTTTATCTGTGCCTAAACCTAAACGTAGATTCCATGAACAAAGCTTCTTTCTTAGAACTGCACGCCTGTGGAATTGTCTTCCGTTTTCCTGCTTTCCGGCTGACTACAATATGGTTGTGTTCAAGTCTAAAGTAAATAAGTTCTTGATGAGCCGTTCCATATAAGTTATCAAATTTACCAAATTTTCATTACTAATGATTACTATATTTTCCAATTTCTACTGTACACTCTTTAACCCTTATCCTTGAGTGGCCTCTGGGCCTTGATAATGTGGGTATGCCTATGTAAAAAAAAAAAAAAAATGTGGTTCAATGAGTTCAAATTTGCAATTGTCGCATGATTTCATAGTATTATTTATTGCAATCATGTCTCCTCCTTTATCACCACTGTGTTTCAGTCAGATTTACCTGTCTGTTCAGTTTTACACTGAAATGGCAGAAAACTGTTTAAATATGTACAAGTCGTGACTATGCAAGAATAGAAGTGTATTTGTTATTGAAATTTTTATTCCATATCAGCATTAAATAATCTAAAATGGTTGATTTGCCATCAAAACCAGACACAAGCAAATCAAATATTCAAAGAAAGGAAAATTAATTTCACTCAATTAACCTTGTTGGTGACTTTCCTCGCTTACACTTGCTAAACAAAATGATGCTGAAGAACAAACATTTTATATACAAGTTTTCTGGTAGTTTTTGTCACCAACAAAAAGCCATGAGACTTATTTTATGTGGCAAAGAAATATTTTAACCACCAGAATACTTACTTTTCTGTGAACTATCTAAAAAAAACAAAAAAAAAAAAAAAAAAAAAACTAGTTCAGTGCGTCACATCGTTACTTGTGACATGACTATTTTGTTCAGTTATTAAAGGTTCCATCTATTCTGATACTACACTTAATCTTTTCTCTCCTCAATAAATAAAGTAGAGATCCTTCAAGACTGAGCCAATTTTAAATTTTTATCTCAATCCAGAGTGTCCCTTTTTAGGAAGCTAGATTTTCACCACATTTTGGCTAACTCTGTCTTCGTGTGGAGACACGTAAAAAGGAACTATTTTTTCCTTCCTTCTGTTTCTTCTGTCATACTAACATGGAAACATTTCAAGCAGTGAAGTTTATTTGTATGGTTATCTAAAATGGTTTTCCATCATGTGGCCATAAAGGAATACGCACACACAAACGCATACAATACTATATATATATATATTTGAAAATATATATGGCAATTAAGCTACACAGGCAATAGCCTGACAAATCCTATCAAGGATGAAACTCGGAAAATCCTGTGTAGCTGTGTTGCCATGTATATTTTCAAAACTTACTACCTAGCTCTACTCACGTATCGAGCACTATCAAAGTAAATACTGAAAATAGATGCATAAAATGTTATGCAGATACACACACACACATGTATATATATATATATATATATATATATATATATATATATATATATATATATATAGTGTGTGTGTGTGTGTGTGTGTGTGTGTGTGTAAAAAGATGCATCATTCATATCTTATTAATAAATATAGATTTATGCAAAATTTTAACAATAGCAATATATTGTATTAAAGAAATTCTATTTCCCATGTTATATATATATTTTTTTTTCTTTGTAAGAAAAATTATTTTTAAGAGTTTTATAAAAAAGAAAATTGTAATCTGTAAAAATAATGATCACTTCAATTTTTTAATATAAAATCCAATAAATACAAGATATTTTCAAATAATTAAGCTATATATTTTGGACGTTCCCTTTGCAAGAGAGTCACTAGTTGTTTAGGGTTTCATTGGCGATTCCAATTTGGTTGAGGTATTTTTCGTATGAACCGGTTTCAGAGAAATATTTTCAGTGTAAATTAAATGTGAGAGTGAGATACGATAAATACAAGCAAAAGAATGAGTTCAAAGGCATTTACAAAAAAGATATTTTTAAACAGTTAACATCAATAGGAAAAACAAAATGTTCGTCAATGTTTTTAGAGTCCTTGTCAAACAAGGGGAATGGAATTCATTAGCTGAGACATCAAAGAAGTCGATAATTAAAAGCTGTGCAATACACGGATTTGAAAATCATAATAAAAAATACTTAGCTCAATTATACAAGTTATAATTCATTAAAAGTTATTAATAAGATCCAACGTTTTTTTTTGTTTTCATATTAGATAGAAACTTTAAATGAGAAAGGTTGAGAATATGTCAACGAGTATGTTTATAAACAATAGCAGACGATAATGAAAGAGTGAAATGTTGTGTGTCTGTGTCCAAAATGAAAATGCGTAAATTCGTTTCTGCGCATATCTTCCAGTGCATTTTCATTTTAGACACCAAAGTGTAAACACCAGTCGACACAATACCGTGGGAAAACATTATTCTGATCAAGTTAAACGTGAAATTATTGGCCTGAAAAAGGCCGGAAAATTACTTAGAAGTATTTTAAGGTATCTAGAAATTCCATTCTCTACTGTCTAAAAAATTATATTAAAAAAAAAACATGAAAAATATGCCATCACGATTTATTTATGTGGAAACAGAAGGCTAAAAAACCTGACAAGAAATAATATAATTTGGGTTTGTATTACAGTACACATAGATTCGAAAAAGTTGTCAAAAAACAAATATATTAGAAATAAATATTATCAAAGGCAAGATAAGTTACTTTTCTACCAAACTGGACATTTTTTTTGTTTTTATTCAATGTAACATGTTTATTCAGCTCGAAAAACATGCAGTGTTTACCGATGTATTGGAAAATTCAAAATGGCGCCCGACACTCTCTTTAACATGGTAAGTTTGGCGAAAGGTGTTATAAATAATAAACTAGATAAAATACTATTTAAAAACACCGAATATATGTCAACTTATGTCACAGTAACATATAATGAGCGAATTTCTAACAGTATTTTGTCTAGTTTATTATTTATAACATCTTTTCCTGAACTTACCGTGTTAAAGAGAGTGTCGGGCGCCATTTTGAATTTTCCAATACATCGGTAAACACTGTATGCTTTTCGAGCTGAATAAACATGTTACATTGAATAAAAACACTAAAAATATATCCAGTTAGGTAGAAAAGTAACTTATCTTGCCTTTGATAACATTTATTTGTTATATATTTAGGGTTTGTATTACTGTACACATAGATTCGAAAAAGTTGTCAAAAAACAAATATATTAGAAATAAATATTATCAAAGGCAAGATAAGTTACTTTTCTACCAAACTGGACATTTTTTTTTTGTTTTTATTCAATGTAACATGTTTATTCAGCTCGAAAAACATGCAGTGTTTACCGATGTATTGGAAAATTCAAAATGGCGCCCGACACTCTCTTTAACATGGTAAGTTTGGCGAAAGGTGTTATAAATAATAAACTAGATAAAATACTATTTAAAAACACCGAATATATGTCAACTTATGTCACAGTAACATATAATGAGCGAATTTCTAACAGTATTTTGTCTAGTTTATTATTTATAACATCTTTTCCTGAACTTACCGTGTTAAAGAGAGTGTCGGGCGCCATTTTGAATTTTCCAATACATCGGTAAACACTGTATGCTTTTCGAGCTGAATAAACATGTTACATTGAATAAAAACACTAAAAATATATCCAGTTAGGTAGAAAAGTAACTTATCTTGCCTTTGATAACATTTATTTGTTATATATTTATTTTTTGACAACTTTTTCGAATCTATGTGTACAGTAATACAAACCCTATAATTTTTTTAAATAAGGAAATCTCTGCCAATAGTTCTTATCATGGAGAAAATTGGCAGAAAAACTAGAACAGAATGTTCAGTGTTCTCATTCAACTATTAGAAACTATTTAAATAGTATCGATTTATACTCGGGACCTTCTATAAAAAAAAAAAATTTAAAAAAACGTTATTAAAACCCCAATATATCAAAAATCGTTGTTTTTTTTTTGTTTTGTTTTTTTACAAAGGAATCACTATTTATCAAGGCCCAGAGGCCACTCGAGAATAAGGGTTAACGAGTATAGAGTGGTCAAAAGGACAATATCATAGTAATCGTTTGAAGTGTGAATTTGTTAAATTGGATTACTTAAGGGGAACGGCTCATCAAGAACTTGTTTACATTGGACTTGAAGACGGCCATATTGTAGTCAGCTAGAAAGCAGGATTCCACAGGTGTGCAGCTCTTAGAAAGAAGCTTTGTTCATGGCATCTACGTTTAGGTTGAGATACAGATAAAGAGTTGGAGAAATTATTGATAGTGTTTACAGCGAAACAAGTGTTTCTTGTGAATGTTTGACGAGGGTGGACCATAGATTGGAGCTCAGACGAACATGCCATGAAAATAACGATAAAACAGAGACAGGCTCACAAACAACGTCTCTTGTGAGAAAGAGGTTGCAGGGAAGAGAAAAGAGCATTACCCACTAGGCTACGAAGTCTAGTCTGAATTCTAAAGTGATAAATCTAAATTTAATCTACATAATTCTGATCAAAACAACAACAAAAATACGGTGAAAAAAAGGTGACCAGCTAAATCAAAAAACTGTTTGCAAAACTGTAAAATTTGGAGAAGAGTCTGCTATGGTTTGATAGTGTTTTTCATAATATGGTGTCAGAGAATTAGTTTCCATATATGTGAAAATGGATGCAACATATTACTGCAACATGCTAAGTTCTTATTTAATTCTGTTAGAAAATTTATTATATTGGCACTTTCCAAGTACATTTAAACAACAATCCAAAACACACTAACAAGCTTGCAATGAAGTTTTTTTAGACAAAATTCCATAAATCTTGAAGCTGGCTGACACAATCACCAAATTGCAGCTCTATAGAGAATTTATGGGCGATTGGCAATAAAATGTTCAAAAATAAAGCCAAACTATAAGTAGCCATAAATGAAGAATGGAATAATATACCAGTGTGACCCGACCAGCCACGGTGGTAAGAGATTACCCCAGAGAGCTGAATTAGAGCTATGGTTGAAAATTGACCCAAAAAGGGGCCAGCAAAAGATGAATTAGAACCTTTTTACTTTAATGGCAGGTCCCGGATGACAGCAGATAACCCTGCCAGCTAGAAATAGAAATGGCATGGTCGCCAATGTGAAATACATTTTTCTTTATAACGGAAAAATAAAGTTGAAAATATGAAACAATATTGCTGTAAAAGTGATTATTTGGAGATAACTAGCTAATTGTTTGGGCTAAAAATTTGATCCGGAGGTGAAGGACTGAGGCCGCCCAGTGCATGAGAAAATTGTCAATGAGAACCTTTGTTTTGTGGAAAGTTATCTGATTGGGATGTATGAGGGAGGTGGCTAATTATCCAATCAGGATGAACCAAGGTGTGATGTAACGAGCAGGGATTGGTTAGATGGAAATCCCATGTCTGCTCTGATCCACACCAACCCTTCATACATAAGGCACTAGAGAGCAAAGTCAGTTTGAACTCAGGTTTTGGAGTCTGTTTGAATGCGAAGGGAGATTGTCCACCGCCCCACACTCCAGCCAATTTGAGAAAGCACTCGTCCTTTGACCGATTGATAAGCATGGAATCGGTTGTTGAAAACAAGATCAAGGCCCCATTCATCGATTATCATAACTACCAGAAAAAGAAAGTTGTAATTGAGATTTTCATTCTTCTTATTTTTAATTCTCCTGTGAAAAACTGTACATAATTATTTTAATTTTTCTCTTCTTGTGAATAATTAATTTCATATGAAAACTACAATCAGAGTCAACATCAATTATTATTAATCTTATCATTATTATTACTTGCTAATGAACTTAAAGAAAAACAACCAAGTTGAATGATCGTTTTCAACAGAAGAAAGAAAAGAGAAAGGATCATCAACTGTTGCATCCAGTGTCATATCAACCCTGTCTTCATAAAAGTGAAAGAGACTGCACTGCAGGACTTTGGTGGATGTTTGAGCCAAACCACTTAGAAGTACACTTGTAACGGTGTAGACACTATGGTCTTCTTCGTGTTTCATCTTAACCAAAGGAGGTCGGGTCCTCGCACCTGATTATGCAGTGGATTTATACCAAAAACTAGAGACTAGTGGCAGATGCACCAGTCTAAATGTTCGAATGGCCTTGTAGATATATAGGATACTCTCAGGTGTGATCAACTTTCTAGTATGGTAGAGAGAGCCTACCTTCCTCGCAGCAACCCTGACAATGTACTTAATGCATTTATTCTAACTTATATTGCCTGTGAATGTTAAGCTGAGAAATTTGAATGAAGAGTTTTCAAGCAGCGTATTATCAGTTGTGGCAATCAGTGGTTAAGAAGGTTTCTTATAATTGTTAAAGAAAAGAAGCCTAGTCTTAGCAGCATTGAATTTCCCCATCATTTACGTACTCAGTCTACAACAGACTGGAAGTCTTTCTCTAAGGTTTTAGCCATTGTCTTAGACATGTGATCATTTGTTTTTCATTTGTGTCTGCTATAGAGCGTGGTGTCATCATCAACTATAAACATCTCAGATTCCGAAAGTTTAAATAAAGATGTATGCTTTGAGAATAATGCCTAAGTTCATTTTACTCCAAATAATTTGAATGTCTGAAATAGGAATTAGCCTGTTCATTTGTAGATAATTATTTAATTAAAAATAAATGAAACAACTTTTTTCTTTGCTTTTTAAGTATTTGGTCAAATCTTTTAACCAGACATGTGACAAGTTCTAGTTACACCTCTTTAAAGCATGATAATAATTAAAAAAAAAAAACCTTTGTGTAAGTGACCAACTAGTTTTTAATAAGCATACATTACAAATAAACAGATCAAAATGTTCTCTGATATACTAAAGATGCACGAGGAATACTTTCGGTTTGGAACTAAAACATTTTCTTTTACTGTTGTTCACAAAAATACATGTCATTTTGATTTTCTTAAATTTCAAATTTGAATAATAAATAAACTTTTAAAAACTATAAATATCTTTTACTTTACTGTATTTCCCCGGCAAGAAATTCTCTTTTTTAATTGCACATGTTTAAATGGAAAAGAGTTCTTATCTTTAGGGGAAAAAATACAATTATCTTTGGATCATTTTCTTAATTCCCTCTGCAATTCGATACAACGCAATGACTTCTGGTCATGTCTTGAGACTATATTCCCTGACATCAGCAGGTCATGTGATTTTACTGCAAACACCTTAAGTAACTAACTTACTTATTTACATAGGTTACATCCAGCTGACTTAACGCAAGTGATTGAAGTCAGGGAACAACTACAAGCTGCAGAGAACATGTTGCCTAAGTAATAGAAGGATGCCACCCGTCCAAGCACATCAGAGCCAAGAGACATAGGTAGCTGCTGTTATTAGGCTGTACTTCACCCGAAAAAGATTTATACAAATAGTGAGAATCATCCTTCATCCTCCTTATGTCACTATACCTCGTGTGGACCCAGAGTCTGTATCTGGAGCACAAAATACTATTGCTGTCAATCCAGGCAAGGCACAAGCATACCTGGATTTTATCAATCTGATCATTTGGGATTTAAGAATAAAATCCGACTGATAATGAAAAACAGATTTGTCAACACACGCCCACCCCCTTTATTATCACATCCAATGACCAGTTCGATTTGGGGGGGGGTATATTTTTGACACAAGAGATTTTGGTTGCACACCATGAAAGAAGATTGGGATTAGAAGAAGTACAATGAAAGAGGTTAGCTTGCTTTAATCTCCTGGTAAGAAAAGAGAAAATCCCCATGCGTTAACCCTTTTTGTCAATATCTACACGTGCTCAGCTCGCCTGAAAGATGGTCTCTGATTGGACAAGTGAATGCTTGCACCAATCAGTGCCGAGCTTAGAAACCAAACACAGATTCCAAATCATAACCTACGAGTTGTCACTGCTGCTGTTGTGGTTGTCCATAATTGCAGTTGCTACAGATTCAGAGAGCTATATTTATGACACAAACATGCCAAGTTTTATTTTGCTGCTTGAAAAATAAGAAGCCATTTCTGAAATTTTTTTTCAACATTTAAATTGTGTGTTAGAGACAAAATAAAAATGTAAAAAGATGTGTATGAAGCATATTATTATGATTGAAGGAAAACAAAGTATACTTTTATGGCAAGATGATTTTTTCACTTACTGATTCATTGACAACTTTAGTGTTGTAAGGAAATTCTGTATAAGTTCCTGGTGTTTTAAGTTTTGGATGGATACCACTCACATCGAATCTGGACAAAGTAAAGAGAATTTGAGAAATAAACAAAGAAAAAAAGAAATGTCGTAGAAATGGTGAACTAGAACTGGAGTTTAACAACAGAGAAGGTGAAGAGGACTTACTGTATTCTCACTGGAAGAAAGTATATGCCAAGCATTCATTTGAAAAAAGCAAAAAACTAGGACATTTAAGCATGTTGATCACATGTGCATCCAGCATACTGTAAAAGACGGGCTCTGTAGAAATCAGAGAATTTGTTTCTGATTTTTTTTTTTTTTTTTTGATTGATAATGTATATCACTTGAATTATTCAGACTACTGTTCTCAACTTGAATGTTATTCAGATGTTAGCAAATAATCTAAATAATACTCTCATTAGATTGTATTTGATAGTCAAACTGTATTACAGTCATAACGAAAAGATCTTGTATCATACGATTACTTGAACACAAGTTATTTTTTACTCATAGTTTGGGAAAATTTGAATTCCATTAAAATCCGATCTAATACAAAAACATTTAGAATTTAGAAATCTATATCTACCTATTCCATCTGGTTTTATCTTTTACAATGTATAGTAATATTTGTGCTTGTAATTAATGTGACATGCCCTTCAATACTATGTTAGGAAGTTCCTATTTAACCATTCCTAGGCTTACTTG